>NW_008795129.1:3049889-3073344 GCF_000699145.1 Aptenodytes forsteri
TAATTGTAATCATTCCCCCCCCCCCCCCCCCTTTTTTTTTTTTTTACAAATCTCTTCTCTTCTCACAAAGGTGGCGTGATTTTATCTGCTAGGCTGCAGCATTGGGAAGAAGGTTGCTACTGATATCTTTTTCCCCGTTGGCCTTGATTGCAATTGGTTTGCTTTTTTGCTTGTTGGGAGACATACAGCTGGCTGATAGCAGGAGAGAAAAGGACAGAGGCAAAGATAGATAGCATTACGGTTTTAACACTTCACTGCTTGCACTGGCCTTTCTGAAAATTGGACTGCTGGAGCAGTGAGGGTCATGGGCATTTCAGAGCGGCACGGTTGCAAGCAAGCACAGTCATGCTGATGGTAGACGGGGCCTGGGCCACATGCCGTCCATGCCGTGAATAGGCTTATAGGGAGGAATCCTTTCCTTTGTTGTGTGCAGACAAGGGTGATGCCATGCAAGGACATGCAAGATCTGAAGTAGGGCATTGGCTGAATGATGAACCATGCTAAGCCATTAGCTTTACATTATCGAACTGATGCTTCTCCTTCCTCAGATGGCTCTGCCTTTTTCTTCTGTTGTGAAAGCTTCTCTGGTGAATTATGTTGAAGGCAACCCATCATACAAGAGGGAGGGGGGAAGGAATTTAAGAGGTCAATTCTAGAACTTTGAAAATGAGACTGCTTTCTCTTATCAGAAATACGAATTCACTTAAGAGCTTCACTGGGTCTCAGAAACCATTTCCCTTCTCAAACCAGTTCTGCTGGATGCACAGGAATGAGCCATAAAGGAGCTATATGTGTTAAGGCAATCTGTTTTGATGGCAAATGTCCTTGATTAACTATTTCAAGTATATCCTCGCTGCCTAGTTTCCATTTCTTTCACTTCCTTGGAGATCCTGACAGGGAATGCAGTTTTCTCCATGTTGCTTCTTTCTTGAGCATTTGCAGTTTCTGACAGTGACTTTTTCTGGTAATTGTTCCTCGGTTTCACTTTTTCCCACATAGCTCTACGCCTTTTCTCTCCCCCTTCTCTATGTACGTTTTCCCTTTTTTTCCTGTTTGATTGCTGCAGTCCATCCATCCTTCCTCCCCGTACCCACTAAAAGTCACCCCTGTCTTCGCTCTGTGTTGTCTTTGTGCAGCTTTGAACTGTAAAGCTACGCAACTTTTTCAGTGCTGTTATAAAGTATTTGTTATCCAGGAAGAAATGCAAACCTCAGGTGCCTGTGATTTTTATTCTCTATTTTATTCTTTTACAGAAATTAACTAAAAATCTCCACCATGTACTAAGCAGGGCTTTCTACTCTCTGTTTACATCCCTGTAAATCTTTTCATATTTTGACCATATCAAGCTACCTTCTGTGTTTTCCCAGTGTATGCTTTATCGTTACATATTTTCACTGTGCTTCTGATTTGGGCTTTTAAAACTATTATTATTTTTAAACTAAGGACTGCCATGTTTCTTTGGTGTAATTACTACAGAGACATACAGAGTAAAACTGTTGTCTATCTAGTGTGACTTGGATTGTTTGCCCAGACTGAGGATAAGGTCTTCATGGGAAAATAGTTCTACTTGGTTGGGCTCCCATGTGAATATTGTTCCTCTGACTAAGTGGACCCTGTTGTATTTGATTAGTGTAAATATTAAGGTTTTTGTGCTTAGAAAAACTAAGCACCCTTCTCATTTTCCTGAAAGCTGTTTTATCTCATAATGGTGAAGGGGACCACACACATGCTCTCATATGTGTCCTGGGCGTTCCAGACAGCGTCTGTTACACTCAGGTTTGGCCTTTTTTTCCAGAGTAAAAAGTAAAGTGAAACTTCTAGTGTGGCTGGTGTTTAAAGAAATAAAACGTTCAGGAATACAAATGTCATTGCTTATTGAGTCTCCATATGGCACTCACCCTGACTCATGGGAGCTCCTGCAGGAGCCTGCATGGCCGGAGCACAAGCTCCTGAGCTTTCCCACTCTATTGTTATGGCTGGTAAGTTTGAAATGAAATACAAACACGGGAAAAGGTATGGTGCTCCTAGAGTTAATGACATCTTTCCAAAATCGCTTAATTGTGTGCTAGGCAGAGGTTCATTTCCATTAGTAAATGCTTTGATGCCTAGAGATGAAATGTGGTGTTGCCTTCTCTGTTCAGCATTTGGGAGGTGGTGTTTAGCAGCTGTTGATAATGGTGGTAACATGCGCCTTGTGCTGAGGGCTTTCCAAACATACAAATCTGTTTGCTTCTCACAGACAACATAGGCAGATGAGTATGTATGGAGGAGGGCAAGGTTTTTGCCACCTCACTTGGCTTTAATAGGCAGATGAGTATGTATGGAGGAGGGAAATGGTTAGGCAAGGTTTTTGCCACCTCACTTGGCTTTCTGTGGAAATGACAGCAGTGTCATCCCTTTAGTGTTGCTTTAAACCACTCCTTTAGTTTAAGGTTCTTTAAAATAAATCTTGCAGTGAAATCAGATTTGGCCAATTCCTGTCATATTCTACTGATGGAAAAATCTATCTGCTTGATAATATCACTCTGTTCTTCGTGTTTCATCACTGGCTGCTTATCAGTTACTGCGTTCAGTTTAAATTCCTTGTTACTCCATTCAGCTGGTGTTAAATTCTGCCTCCCGTCTTACCCTGCCCTGTTGTGTTTCTACTTCTGTCGGTTGTGACATGCCTTAGTGGAAAATTGTGGGACTGCAAAGAGCAGGAGTCTCTTTACCTCATTGATATAACTGTTTCTGAGCTTCTCTAAGTGTGAGCAAGTTGCATTTTTAAAAGCTGAAGAGAAAATTATTTGTAACTCATGTTCCCCTTTGAGTGTCTCCCCTGCATTTATCTGTTGATCCTTTTGGGTTTTTTCAAGTCTGCTGTGTTCTGGAAAGTAAAACCAATTAGACCAGAGTGATGCTCCATCTTGGTCCAAGTCACCACTTTGGTAATAGTTTGCATCAGAAAGTGCAAGATATTTTGCAGTGAAACATCAGGGGACAGCCAACCCCTATGGGAAACTTATATTAAATGCCATTAGTTGGATATTGATGTATCTGCTTGTGTGGGTCTTAACGACTGCCATGGGGGTAGTGGACATGTGAGAGTCTTTTCCACTGCCATCGTATAAATCCTACTAATAATTAACTTCCTAATTTGATTGTTTTTCTCAGTGAGTTTCACTGGATTGTCACAGTTCTGTGAAAAACATTTTTTTAGTTGTCTGTTCCTTTTACAGTGACATCAAACATTCACCCCTTTTGTAGTTTAGTTCTGCTGTTGCATCTGGCTGTTTTGATGTTTGCCCTGGTGTGTTGGGATCTGCAGAGGCCAGACGTGCAGGGCTTCTCACTCTGCCTTGTCAAACTGTTTAGTGAAGAAACATAAGAATTATGGATCAGAATAAAAGAGGAAAGTTGTGTACCGAGGAAGGCTGAGGAAGGGTAGGTGCTTTTTTTCTAAACCAATCTTTATCTAACGAGGAAAAAGGAAAAGAGAAAATTTTGCTCTTGTAAATTTACGAGGAAGGCAGGGAGCTGGGCACACTTGGTTATATTTACAGGCAGCGCAAGTGTGGTTCTTGTTTACTAATTGGCTGTAGAGGTATTAAAGGTTATTAGAAACTCAAAGGTCAGAGTTTTTGCTGAATCAAGGTCTATGTGAGCTGGAAAGCTACAGGAGAGTACTTGTGTATCTGAGACACAGCTGATGTGGAAGAGCAGCCTTTAGAGGCTGTCCAACAGGTATAGTAAAATCAGCCTTTTAGCCCCGACCCTGTTCTAATCTGTGCCCTTCCTCGGGGTTTCGGTGACTCCGCTGAGTCGCTCTCACTGGCAAGCTGCTCTCTGTGTGTCTACACACACAGAAGTTTCCTGAGCTTCAGTTAGCTTCACAAAGTACTTTCATCTGTGTGATCGCTAGCCAGGTAGAGGGGTGGAGGAAGGGTGTAACTCCATCCTTCGGTGGTTTGTTTTTGTTTCACAGTATACCTAATGGTCCTGACTCTTTTAAAGGCTTTGGCAATAAACTACACAGACTGTCACACCACTGAAGTTTTACTGAACTGATTTAGCTGTGGCCAAGTCTAAAGAAGGTAGCGTCTTATAGTTTGCTTTGTTGGCTGTTTCAAAGGCAACGATATTAATGAACAGATGTGAGAAATCCCATTAGGACTACGCTGGCATGTCCAGTTCACTCAGCTCATACCGCATTTGCTTGTTCTGTGAACTTTCTTTCTTCTTTGTGGTTTATCTCTAAATCCAGGTTCCTGGTTTGTTAGTTGGGTTTTTTTTTTCCCTGCACTTGTCATTTCTCATCTTGCCCCACTCTTTCTCACTCTTGCACAATTGAGCCTGCTGCAGTGCAACCCTATGTCATCGTCTAGTCGATGCCAACAAGGCTGTTGTCATGGCCTCATTCTGTCCTCATGCCATGGTTAGTGTAATGTAATCATTACCTTGGTTCTGGAGAGCGAAGGTGCTCCTGCTAAGTAAATGTTTACGAACACTGATGGAGGCTAACATTAGGGAAGAGAGAGAGAAGCACTGTTTAAAGTCTTGTTTCTTTTTTTTTTTTTTTTTTTTAAAACAGAACGTTGTTCCTGAGAGAAGCAGCTGATAAGTATTTTTCCTTCACCAGACTGTGATCAGAGGTAAGTGCAGAATCTTTTGCATTTTTATGGGCTAGCATCTCCAGATTTGGTAAAGGGAAGAGCTTACTTAAGTCCTTTTGAGTGGTCTCGTGTCAAAGTAAGAGGCAATGAATCAGGTAGGAGGAGGAGGAGGCTAGACTTGTATGCTGCAGTGTGAAGTTGCACTCCTCCTTCCCCCCCTTAGAATGACTTGCAGAGGAAACAATTCCATGTGTCTTGTCTTCAGTTGCACAGTTGTCAGCGTGAAGTGACAGATGAGTTAATTTGGATCAGAATGGAATTTCTGATGCAGTTCCTGAGTGAGATAGGACCGAGTGCTTGCTTATTGCTAAATATTACTTTATTTAAATGGAGTTACTACTTCCATACCGCGTGGGCAAAATTTGGGGCAGTGTTGTTCAGTATCCATTAACTCTGCCTTTGAAAAGGAATGGGAAGGATGTGGGCTAAAAAGCTTTTAAAGTTTCAGATTTTGCATTTCACAGAATCTCTGACCCGTGCATAACAGCTGTAAGATCCCTTTGGGAATGACTATATTTATGTTGCTCCCAGCATACTGGAACTGCATTCATGACTTATACCCACAGGAAATATCATAAATGTAATTAAAAATAGAAATATCACGTTGGTCTAAATTCTGTGCTGAAGGAAAGGAGTCCTACTTTTTCTCCCTCAGTTCTGTCTGGATGAATAGCGAGGGAAGGTAATTCTTGTGGAGTTTATTTAGGACATATGTTTGAATACTGCACTCTAATGTAGCAAAAAAGCACTGGTCCTGCCAAGGTGCCTGATGCAGAACTTGCAGAGATTCAGGCTCCTGTGACATTTATGAATTTCAGGTGCTGCAGTACTTGCAAAAGGGCCAATCCTGTCTTAAGAGTGGAAGTTCCTACAGTCAGTGCAGTAGAAGAGGGATGATGTGGTCAAGTCTTGCCTCCATTGAAAGGTTCCTAGATTCTTTGCTTGGAAAGAACAGAGATGATTTGGGTTTTTGTGTGTGTGCTGGACAAGTCTGACTGAAATACTTTTTCATGCCTGAAGAGTGTTCTCAGTTATATAGATATCTCAGATCGCTCTATATGAGCAGGCCGTTATGGCTTTAGCTGTGCAGAAAATCAGAGGGCAAAAAAGGGTGGATGGAACAGCGCATTCCTTATGCAAGTAGACTGGGTTTATAAAAAGGAAGTTGCGGGAACTAGTACTTAATGCTGAATTCCAGTGTACAGAAACTCAGGTGGTGAGGAAAGGTGGACATGCTAAAACGAGGACTTCAGACCCTTTGAGCCCTACACATGCTACAGCTCTGAAGTTCCTCTGTCTGTCAACTGGAAGCTGGACTTTAACCCTAGTTTTCCTGGGAAGCCGTAGACAAGTTTGATACTGTTGCCCAAATGAAAGATTTCTTCCAGGGCCGGTCTCCATGCAGCTCCCACTTTCTTTTGGCAGCTCCTTCCCAGCCCCGCTCACAGTGCAGCTGTATGCTTTCTCTTTCTCTCAACCCTAACCCTGAGTTTTCTGGAGACACATAGACGAGGGTCCTCAGGCATTGGTCAGATGAAAGGATTTTTGAGGGTTGGAAAAGAGGTAGGATCTATGTAGTTGGTGTGCCCCTGTTTTCATAGCTCATTCTTCCAGTGTGATTCAAATAGTAAATTTTGTCTCCTGTAAACTTTTTGTTGTCAATTTTGCAGGTGTGATTTGCAGAGACTAGTAAAGGAGCAAAAATAACTTGAAACACATGATAAAGGATTTTGTACTTTCAATACATTGTTGTGAGGAGCAGAGTGGTAATAGAAGCCAGGGCTACTTTTGCAAACTCAGGAGTAGAAACAGAATAAATTAAACAAAAATTTGTGATGGAGTAGAATGAGTGTAATGATCACATCAGCATTCTCTTCCAGCTTGAATAGTTGTGTAATTCCAGAGACACTTGGTATAATATTCACATGAGAAATTGATAAATATTTACAATAAGTGAGAGAGTGAAAATACTAATTGAATGCTTCATATATTCTGCTAATGTCGATGTACATGTGACATCGTGGCTAGAACAGCAAAGGGAGAAGAATGTTTGATTTCAGGTACAGCCACAGTAAATTGCCACTGCACCTTTGATTTCATTGACACAAAGGCTAGGAAATGGGGAAAGACAGCAAAAATGTAGAAATGATAGCAGGTGGAGAGGGGACCATGCAGTAGAGTATATAGCCAAGGTAGGCCATGCAGAACCCATTTCACTGTACATGAAAGTAGAGTTACTGGAAACTGTAAGTTATTGTTACTAATTTAAAAGTGGGCTTTGGTCTTCCCTTGTGCTAACCCATGATTATTTCATCCTTAGCAATACTTACTTATTGGTTAATAATGTTTTAATGTTTCCTGCAATGAGATGCCTCTGCCAATAATATCCCACAGTTAAATTACAGAAAAAGTAAGAGAGCAAGCCACAAAATGCCTGCAGCTTACTTTTCAAGAAACCTTTATTTTCCTAAAAGCCTTTATTTTCCTGTGAGAATACCTCAACTCTATTCAGTCATAGCAGAAGTAGAGGGACAAATAACTCCTTTTCTCTTCCATTATATTTTATCTTTTTCTGGTTCCTAACTGTGTCTATTTTGTTCTGTCAGTTCGTTCTAATAAGGACTTGTCTACCAGGTATTTTTTTGCAGTCACCAGTTCTTCATCTCCTTGTCTGGGGCAGGTTATAGTATCCAGTTCCTCTGAAACTTGTGGAACTGATCTAATCATATTGGTGAGGTCCTGTCATTGAAACATCTCCAGAAGTATGCTGGTTTACTTAGATGGTGTGTCTTCGTGACATCATGCCACATTTATGCAACAGAGATGAATTCTAGTGCTTGGACAGGATTTGGTCTTAAACATTTTAATTAGCTTATTGGACTGAAGTTCAAGAGAACTGGCAAGTTAGTGGTGGATTTTTGCCAGTTACTATTTACATCATTTTTAAAGATTGGCTGTTGCTGAAGATGAGCCTGTTGAGTATTAAAGATGAATACAAAAATGAAATAACTGTCTCAAATTGTAGGCACTACTAAGTGTAAAAACTATGTAAGGCTAGCAACCAGCATAGCAACACCTACTAACCTCATTATCCTTTCCTCCATATAAGCTTACTTTATCCCCAAGTGGGCTTTGGAGATCTTCTGTGAGATAAGAAATGTGAGCACAGCTGAACAGAGACAAAAAATTAATTACAAAGCAGAAGGGCGTGACTTAGGGTGCTCTGGCAGGGGCACGTTCCTCTCTTCTGAATGTATCATCTGTTTGTCAATTGAATGGCTTAACTCTGGCCCTTTTCACCCTTCTCGCCACGCATTTTCAATGAATATTTTTAAATATCAATACATCAAGAGCTTTTTTCCTACTTTAACATGGAAGAGGAAAAGTAACACATTACCATTACATTTTCTCCTATAAATGCAAACACATGTTCTTCCTTTCTTTCACCTTCTTCCACAAAATGATTCATGTGCTTATATATTACAAAACTCTATTAGTCTCTCAGATTATATTTTCTGTATCTGGCATTAAAGCTGTTGATCCATTACTGGGCTAAGGCCCTCACCAAACTGCCAAGATCTGTCCTAAGGCCATGCTTAAAGGCTTGGAAATCAACTTAGGTTGTGATTATGGACAACTTGGAGGACTTCCCAGAAAGGACCTGTCCAGTCACCAGTTACCAGAGATGAATATTGTTTCCATTGATTTTTAAATCTTTTCCTGCAACCACTATGTACCAGCCTCTTGTCAGGGCACAGCAAGGGCCAGGAGCTGAGGCAAGCCAGGAGGCAAGGGTGACCCCAGTGCAGGCAGTGCCCTCACCAATGGGGTGCAGTCCCACAGGATCTGAACATGGCACGCAGAGCTGGGTGCTGGTAACAGGGTCTACTGACAGTCCCAGGCAAGATGGAGCCATGAGACTCCATCCAGGAGTTTAAAAGACAGGGCTGGAGACAAAGCTACAGCATGGGTCCAAAGTCCACCCAGGAGACGGGACCAAAGACAGAACTGGGGACAAGCTACAGCATATATACGAGGGGTCTTTCCAGGAGACAAGCTACCTACAGCCTAAGTCAATCCAGGAGACAGGGCCAGAGGCAGGGCTGCAGACAGGTACGTCTACAGCAAAGTTCAGGCAAAGAGCAAAGGCCCAGGCCTGAGCTTAAATGGAGATGCTGGGCCATAGGCAGAGTGGGTGCGTGGAGGTCCTACGTGAGAGTGGTCTGTGCCGTTAAGGGCTGATGGTGCCCTCAGGGTCCTGACACTTCCAGATCCTTAGTGGGACAGATGAAAGGTTGCTTGCTCTGTACGCTGTCATGTCTCACAAGTTTTAATGATATAACTGGTACCTATAACAGAGCCCCTTTGTTTCACTGAAGAGAAAGAAAAGTCTGTCACATGCTTATTCTGGCCCCGGAAATTCTTGTCATCCCTTAGATAAGCACTTCATTCCAAACAGGGTGGATGATGGCTCACTTGTCTCCTGATGTAAGAGACAGAGGTATGTTTTTAGGAATACAAACCTTTTACTGTTTTTTTGGTTTGTTTTTTTTTTTTGGGGGGGGGGGTCCCCTTAATCACTAAGTCAACTACATCTAGACCTTCTCAAGAACCACTCTTGTTTTCTATTTCAGTGGCAGGCCAAAAAAAAGGATAATGTGATATAGCTGTCTTTGATTGAATTTCAGGTAGGGTAGACTTCACCAGTGACAGCCTACACATTCAAGCCAGCTAGAAATTTACCAAAGTCTGTGTAAATAAAATGAGCTTATTGGAGTTGAACAGATTGTACCTACACAAGTCTGCAGGGTCCATCTCCTCTCTCAACCCCTATCCCTGCCTCAATTCCGGCAATGTTCACATGGCTTGTTATGCCAATAAGCTATTGTTGGGTTTAATTGTAGTCTTCCTTGTGCTATGGGATGGATCTCTGTTAACCTCAGTTAAAGGGGAAATTCAGGACAGGAAGCTGTTCCTCTGTTAATAAACAGATACTGGCTGGGTTAAATGCATCCTTAAATCTTCTCCTATCCCTTCTGTGGCTGCTAAAGAGAATGAGTTTTCCCTCCTCCCTCAGTGATCCCCAGAAAATCGGCTTTGTGTCCAAGTATCTTTTTGAGAAGAGCTAAGGTAATGTAGATTCTTTCTCAATATTTGGGTGAGGAAGGATGGAGGAACTCAAATCTAATTTTTTTCAGGTACTTAGTGCAGTATTAAAGTGCCTCAATAGTGATCTATCTTTGCTAGTATTTTTCCAGTGAAATTTACACACAAACTTGTTTGGTCTTCACTGGCTCCAGCGAGAGTTTCAAGATTTATGGGACTCGCTACAGCATATCCTGTGTGTTGTCTCTACCTGTAAAATGTGGTAAAGCAAAGTGAATCAGTGAAATGGTGGGTAGAGCCCTGGCGGACAAGATCTGTGCACAGAGGAGACTGGTGTGTGTGTGAGACTGAAGAACTGGGTGAGAAGTTCTTGTTTGGCATATTACTGTAAACTGCGCTAGATTTGTTATGTGTTTCTGTCTGGAGGTTAAGAATTGTTCAGGGATAGCACTATCAACGCTATCCTGCCGTGCTGGCTTACAAATAAGGCTTGATCAAGAAAATTTTTCAAAGAATGTAGACTAAACAGATAATCTTGCGGTGTCTTGGTAGTTCCAGAACCATTTAGGCCCCATCCATTTCTCAAGTGCAATTAGTGTAAATAGCATCCTGAACGTGAGGCATTTTGAAAAACGTGTAACAGAAAAGTGTATGTCCTTCTGACATGGCAGGGCATGAAAAATGTGTTTTGCCTAGCCATTTAAAGTCATCATAAAGTAAACACCTTGTAGTACAGCCCAATAAATGAGAGACATTAGAGGGTTACTGAGTGTCTTTTGGGGTATGAAGCCAGGATTTCAATATAGGTCTGTTAGCATATTTGCTTGGACAGTGGGATTTTGCTCCTTTTTTATTTAACTTTTCAAGATCAGGTTATTTACAAACTAAGGCTACTTATTTCAAACATATTTACCTTGATACCATATACCCTTTTAAGCTACTGATACAAAGCACAGCAAGAGGTTTGGGTCTAACCAACATCCTGGAAATTATGCCGTTACACAGTATGACCCTGATAAGGAGGAAATACTGCAAATACTGTTAATATTTTTGTAACAACCACCATTCTTACTTTAGGTATAGAGACTCTAAAAGACCCCTCTCTTTCTCCGAATAGTTGGTTCTAGTTTTCAGATGGGTTTTCCAGATTATGAGTATTAGAGGTAGAGGAAAGATACAAGCTGGTCCAGAAATGCTGCAGCAGGCGCGTGATTTCAGCCAGTGACAGAAGAGAGACTTTTATCTGAATCATGACTAGACGTTTTGAGTTTACTTTCGTTTTCCTGGGCATTACCCTAACAAAAGTTACTTTTAAAATCTGTTTTAATTCACAGATCTACAAAAATTGTCTAATAAAGATACTGACGCCTCTACAGTGAATTAAAGCTGCTGACGGTTGGCTTGATTTTCTTGGTAACCTTTCCTTGGACCCCTCAGAAATAGTCTGCTGATCCTGGTGGAAAACCTCTGCTCTGGTGTTGTATAATTCTGCAGCTGTGCCTCTGCTCTCACTACGATGATTAAAATACATCGAGTAGTGAATACAAAGATCACATAATGGTGTCAGGAAGGCCTTACTGTATATCATAGCCAGCGCAGGGAATGCTATAGAGAGACCTACATGGTTGTCCTAATCTTCATGATAGGGGAAGCTGTCTGGGAAGGGGAGGCTGTACTTACAATGTGCAGCAGCAGAGGCTGTCTCTTAATTGGTAGCAACACCCAGCATTTCCCCTTTTATTTCCAGGGCTCTTTGGAGACAGTCACCACGAAGTGATATTGAGCAGAACTACAGTTCAGAGTAGTTAGGACTGACTGTTTAGGAAAATATCAACGAAATCTCACTATAACTACCTGTTAGCATGAAGACATAGTTGATGTACTTGCCTCTAAGTGATGCTTAACAGCAATTGAGCTAATTTTTTCGCTGCTTGCCATTGATCTGGGGGGCAGTGTGGAGTAGTTCTGGGAGTTGGGGGGGGAGTGGGAAAGTGCGGGAGGTTTGGGTAGGGAAGATGGAGGAGAGGAAATACAGCCTTTGAGAGAGATACTGAAGTTTTGACTTTAGGCAGTGAGCAAAAGTTAATTGTCTTAATATACATGGAGCAGCAGTAATTCTTCTCTCTAACATTTTCTAAGTGAATAAGTTTGAAAAGACTACCAGCAAGTGTCCAATAAACCTGAATCTCTATAAAACACTGGAGACTGGTGAAAAATGTATTAAATGTATGGTGAAAACTCGTCATGAAAATCTTTGTTATTCTAAAAATCAGCCCTTTGTTGTGTGGAGTCAGGATTTTCTGTCGTCTTTGTGATTAGTGGAGTATCGAGAGATTTCCAACATCTGCCTTTTGCATACTGCAGCTTGAATGGAAAGGGTTTGTTTACTGGCATAGATGGGAGCTGGAAGCGAAAAATTTAAATGGTTTTAGGTTATGTATAAATGAAAATTTTTGTCAGCATCATCCATCTGCAGTTCACAAAGAGGCTTGCAAACTTGCAGTGCTGCATTGTAGCATATATTTGAGAAGATTTTTTTTAAAACAAGAGGCAGAATAGAGAGCTGTTTCCTGTTAGATGTGGAAACCACATTTTTCAAAGGTACTCAACATCCATTTAACTTTTGTTGATTGATTAGGACAGCAGCACTAGTTTCATGTGTGTAATCCTTATCCCTCAGCACCTCGTCTTTTATTCACCACTTAGCAATAAATATCTTGATGTCTGTGTGCTTTTCTTTCCAGTGCTTTTTTCCGTTTTCATATTAAATAAATTAATAAATAATTTGCTATGTTTTTGTAATGTATCTTCTAGGATTAAACAACACTGAGCAAATCATTGTGCTGTTAAAGAATACGTAACAGTATGCCTGTTCTGAATTAGTTTTATTGTTCATTCAAAAGGAAAATCATCTACTCATAATAAACAATTTAAAACATTTTCTACCTTAGCTTCCGGGGCTTGTTCCTGTACTGTCAGAGTAATGAGACAGTAGAAAATATCTTTCAGACAGACCTTACTGCAGCTACCTGGTCAATTTAACTGAGAAGCTAGACATTCTGCAAAAGCAGGTTAAGTCGTAGTAGGTGACCCCAAGAGCCTGATGATTGACCCTTGTTTGTGATTTTAGTTTTTAGCTTGTTATTGTTGGGATAAAATTTTAAGGAGGTGCTTTGTTCGCTGTATAACAGAGGCAGCACCTGATTCACTAAGATTCAGGCCTCTTTCAGAGCACTTTCTAATACCTTGTAACGTTCCATTGCATTAAGTTTTCACTGCCTTATTACAGAATTGTTCGCTGTGCGCTGTCAGCTCCTGTTAAAATAACTCCTCTAGAGATGTGTGCTAGTGTGTCATCCTGTCTGAAAACCCTCTTCTCCCAAACCCTGACTGGGAAAGGATACAACTTTGAGCATACCTAGGGCTTTGCATCTTCAAAGAGAAGCAGAGTATGCTGCTGTGGTCAGAAGCGCCTCCTTTTCTGCCTGCCTCTCCGCTCCTCTAGGACACCGTTTTCTATTACATTTTAAAGTAGAGAACCTCTCTTGTGCCAGTCTTTCAGGGGTATAACGAGAGTTTAGCTCCCCCACCACCACTGCGACCAAACATGCTTAGATAGGGACAGAACATAATCTCAGGTTTATGTATTTGTTCTTTTAACATGTTAATTTTTTATTAGCGATGCACAAGAAGGTGATTTTTCTGTGTTCCTCTGCAGATTTATTCCAGTCTCCAGATTCCAATAATAGTGCCTGAGTATACTTAGCTGGTGTGCTGTTGGGTTGGTTTGCCCCCCCCCCCCCACTAATGCGATAACTTCACTGTGTGAAAGTATGAGCGGTGCTGTTGGGGTGGTTTTGCCCCCCCCCCCCAATAATGAGATCAGTTCACTGAGTGAAACTACTGTGAGCCTTAGGGCAAGAGAAGCAATTCACTGCTGCTGAATACATTTGCTGAGTGTAGTTTCCCTCATCTTGTCAGCTTGTCAGTCTGGAGGCATCCATAAACCTGTGACAGCTTCAGAAGACGAACTCTGGCAGCAAGCTGTCAGGGTGCCAGGCACTGCTGTCTGTGGGCTCCCTTCCTCCCCTCTCCCCCCTTGCACGCCCGCTTGCCCTCCCTCTGCCCGCCTGCCTCCCTCTTCTCTATCTCTCCCTCCCCGCCCGCCCCCAGCTCCCAGCTCCCTGCCTTTCTCTACCTTATTGATGTGGGTTTAGGTGCTGCTGTTCTCCGTGGCAGTACCTTTTTGGTTTCCTCCTTGATCCTCTTGCCACTGGAACAAAAGGAGAACTGGCTGCCCGTGGTGGAGCACCTGCCCCTGCAGCCTGGGGAGCGAAGGGGAGGAAAGCGGGGCGCTCTGCATCCCGGTCTGCCTGTGCCGGCAGTGAGCTTGTTCAGTCACTTCGCTAGAAATGCCTTTGAACTGCTGCCAGATCCCATTGTCTGCCGTCCAAATGGAGTTCAACGCCCTGCCGTGATTAGATGCACAGTGTGTAAGAGGAGGAAAGAATGGAGCTGTATCCCCACCCTGAAGGAGCATCTCAAATCTGCCGTGTGCCATGATAATCTGAGTACTGGACCATGCTTCTCTGCCTTCCTGTGCACACCATCTTCCTTACTTTCCTTTCATTGTTCCTGGGATTTCAGGGAGTGACATGGAAGCTTTTCAGAGAGGAGCTGCAAGGCAAGATAGTTTCTGGGGAGAAAAGGGCTGTGCTTTTGGACTGTTTGTGTGCGACTGTGCTTTGCCCACCACCCACCTGTAGCTGCAGTATGATATACTAGCTAGTGGTTAATGGTGCTTATGCTCAGCAGTGATGTGCTCTTTTTTAGCCTGAATTTATTTACATTTTTCCATTTGTCTGCACTTAAAATTCCAGCATCCTTAGGTTCACAAAATGATCTGAGAGGTTTTGGCAACACTGAGTGAAGGGAAGGCAGCCACTGCTACTAATAATGGTTCAGCCATCTACCAACTGTGCAGCCCAGCTGCCCTTCTCCAGAAAGGCCAGCACACTCTATATATGATTTTTGTGAAGAGCAGCTCTCAGCCTTTCTTGCTTTCCCTTTGGCTCCGTGTCTTTCCTTGGGTTGCTGACTGTCAGACTTTTGAGATAGTAACTTCACTTGAGGATTTCGCTTTTAAAGGTAGGAATTTGAATCTTTGTGCTTATCTTTGCTATTCCTTATCTAATTGTTACCTAGTTTGTTACAAGAAAACATTGTTTTCTTTCATGCCTTGTTATTTGACTGCTTGTTAACCAGTCATCATCTGCAAGGACAATGCTTTGAGAGGAGGATGGAGGAGCTGCTCTTCAGTGACTGTATTAGTGCACTAAGTGGAGTTGGCAGGGTTTGTATCTCTGATATGCCTGCTACGTTCCTTGCTCATTAAGCTCTTTGTTTAGTTCCTTCTCCTCCTCCTCCTCCCTCTGCTCTCCCTTTCCCTCCCTGATAGGATGTCTCTGCATCTAACCTTGCTGCTGGGTTAAATTCAGGTTCTGAAATGTGCTGGAGGAGGATGAAATCTGCCCTGTGAGGAGCTGGTGGCTCGCAAATGCACTTGGATAGTACAAGGAAGCTGGTTATAGCTGCATGCCTTCGCCTAGGCTACTGCTCACGCTGCACTATAAATAGATACTCCCTTGACCCTTCATAGTCACTTTATGTCTTGGGTACCTGACTGGCAGATGAACAGATACCAGCAGTTTTGGTAACTGATGAAATAATTGTAAAGATTAGAGCCATTACAGATAGAACATTTTAAAAACGAGATGATGTCTTGTATGTTCCCTGAAGACTAATGCAACCACAGTTTCTAGTGGTTTGTCACACAGCGATCTAAACTCTCATTTGCATCTCAAGAGCAAAGCTGGTTGTGCTAAGTTAATATTTAGCAACTTGAAAGCTTAGAAATCGAAGTTTTTATAGATACTCTTTTTCCTTTCACCACAAACTAGTAAAAGAAGACCCTTTGGTTAACAGTGTGTTTGATTTCCATTTTTTACTTCCTTGGGAAATAAGATTCACTTGGAACACTGAGGATTTTGTGGTCATTAAGAAATTTCTTGATCCTCAAGCTGAGATGTAGCTGCCGTTCTCCTGGTCAAGGCACATTAAACAGAATTTGGGCCTTTAAAAGTGTTCTTTAATTAACCAGTCAAGTTCACGCTGATAGTATGGATGCTTCTGCAATGTGGCCAAACACTGCAGATGTAGAAAGCAAGAGCTTGACCTGGAGCACAGACCAGAAACTTCTCGCAGGGCCTCTTCTCTTAAGGGTCTTTGTTTTTTCCTCTTACAGTAACAAATGTAGTCAGATGGTTAGGCTGCTTTGTAAGTAACTGTGTAGATGTAGCTCCTGCTGTCTCAAACCTTCCCTCTACAATGTGGCTATATGGAAGAGGAGACAATTTTCAATTCCCTTCTCTGCCCTCCCTCTTCACTCCCCAGCTTCAGCTCATAGAGGATGAGGAAGGGTGGTGGTCTCTGCTTAAGTGATGTCATATGTTTCAGGTTAGCTAAAATTGCAGTGAAATTTTTTCCATATTGTATTAGGATCTGGCCTTTCTATAGGCCATTCAATTCAAGAATCCCAAAGAGATAATGAAAAGGTGTATGTTGACAGGAGTGTTTAACCAACACAGAGCTGAAGTAACCTGTCAAAGGTTGACCTGCTGCTAACTCCAGGAATCTTGGGTCTTACTTCACTGCTGGAATTGTCAGACAACCCCCTATGTGGCTTTTCTACTTCGATGATTTGAAAGAAATTACTAAAAAAATACAAATGATCTTTCAATAAAAATATTCTCCATTGTTTTAAACCATCCGGAAATGATGTATCAAGTCTGTTCACCTTAGATGAAATAGTAAAAAAAAAATAGTAAAAAGTCATTAACCCCACTGCTGTCCTTCATCATGAAACAACCATTTTATGCGCTCAGTAAAATGTTACAGCATGTCAGAGGCATTTCGTGAGTGGACGCAGCCATTTGCCTGAAACCACAATTAAGGTCCGGTTGCACAAGCTCCTGTTCAGCCTGGTGTTACCGCTTCAGTGTGTATAGATGTCTCCGTTGTCATACCTCATTCCACACACCTGGACCCTGCTGAAGTTTTCTTCTAGCAGGATGAAGTGCTGCCTGTAGCGCAGAGCTGGACTGGAGCAGGTACTTGAGTAGTTACCACTCTGTGGGGTGCCTGTTTTCTGATGCTTCGTGATGGAGTCACCTAGTGCAGTAAAAGCACTCAGGTGTGTTTGAAAGCTGGGAACCTCGGTTTAGTCTCTAAAACACTCTAAAGAAGGTGATGGATTCAATAGGTTTGTTTCAAGAGAGGCAATTGGTTGTGCTCATTTATAAAAAATGTTGCTGGGTTGCTGGAAAATAGGAGGGGGAAGAGGTTGAGAAGGAAAGTCTGCAAACTAAGCCTGCTTACACGCATTAGGATGAGCCCAGGCATGAAGCGAAAGGACAACTCAGAGCTCTTCATTATCTAATACTCCCTTAGGGCAATAACAAACTCACTATAGAGCCAGCAAGCCAGGCACAGGGGCTGGCAGAGAGAGAGAGCACACGTTGTTCTCAGAATATGGCCGGTGCTGGAATCTTTCACTGCAAATTTGAAGCCATCTTTAATGCAAAATATTCCTCAAAGGGATTTGGTTTTGTTGCTTACCATTTCAAAAGCTGCTTTCAATCCAGTGTGATGCCTTCTTCCGAATAAAAGGTTGTAAAGTTAGGTATCGTACAACAAAGGAAGCATTATCTTGCTTTTTCATACCCCCGTATATGAGCTGAGGTTCTGCAGAGACTCTCCTTTTTGGAACCAAGAAAGACCAAATGGAGAAGTTCACCTCTCTCTGCTTTAGTCTGTTGTAGCTTTTCAGCCTTTCTGGGGTGCTTAGTGGCCGCTCCATATTGTGTGCTTCATTTCAGAGTAAGTAATCATTTTTATACTGAAAATTCAAGTGCAGAACATACTTGTGTAAAGGCCAAATGTTTTTCCTGGGGTGGGGAACGTCAGAGAGCACATAATACAGACCTCCAGTGTCTCCCACTGATACATGTACAGTTGTTCTGGTTTGGATTTCTATAAGGAGCAGGGGGTAGAAGTTAAGGTGTCTCTTCTGAGGTGGTACAGTAGTTAGGGGTAGGATTTGTGGCATTGGTTCAGCCTGCGAACATTAAATTGGTTGATTGACATTAGTCTGTTTAGGATCATGAAGGAAAGTGGACCTCTCTAAAAAAGTAGACGAAAAAAACACCTCCTATTAGTATTCCTAGCATTTGCAGATCCAAGGTGATTCTTCATATAAGCAATCTGACCTAAAATAAATTCACTCTCTTCCCCCTTACCAATAAATTAAATGCCATTGCCAGTAGTTTAACCTCTGAGGTGGCCCTTGCTGAATGAGTGTGGTTCCCCTGTTTGACGCAAATAGCAGCAGTGAAGAAAAAGAAGTATATGAGAGCCTGGCAAATGCAATGGAGGGGAAGAGTATTTTCACCCCTTCCATGGAGCAACCTCTGTCCTGTCAGCAAACCAAGCCAAGTTACGATCCTTCTGCTAATTGAGAAATGCTAGAGGATTTTTCACCTTTTGTCTGTCTCAAATCTCATTCTCTGTGGAGTGTTTGCAGTAGAGCAGCGAGCGGTGGCAATCCCACCCTTATCGCTGTTTTGAAGTTTGTGTTTTACCCAGGTAACGTCAGGATACCAATTCTTTCTGATACGTTCACAAAGTGCCGTTGAGCCATCGGTGCTCAGCATCTTTGTGTAATGTGATTCTCATTTTACAGATGGGGTTCGGAAAATGTGTAACCACATCAAGTTAAAAGTGGAATAAAGGACTGAACTCAGTCTTACCCTCAAATTCCCTAGCTTTTAGGATGATGTTTAGCTCCCTCCCAGAGGGTACGTGAAGAGCTCTTACTGTCTCGAAGGTGGTCTTTGAACCTATTTCTGATGCTTGTGGAACAGAGCACAAAGGGGAAATTGAAGATTTTAATATCCCACCCTGCCTCATCTCCCATGATAATGCTGCTCTTCCTTCAGCCCTTTCTGTAACTGTGCAAGGAGAGAAGGAAGCCAGAAAGGGCACTGAAATTTCCCTGGCAGGTCCCAGTGGTGGTCTCCTGAACATGGAGACCTTGCTTGTGGCTCAGCTGTGGAATCTTCCTCTCTGAATGCTCTGGAAAATCGGTGTCTGGATGAGAGGGCAAAATTGGATCTTCAGTTTAGGTGTGCATGAATGAGTTAGAAAACAGTCACCCTGTCTTAACTCTGGAGGAGCTGAATGAGGGTAGCATTGATAACCACTACAGATGCCCCTTGGCACTGCTTGGGTAGAGTTATCTGTTGGCACTGCTGCCAAGGGACTGCCCCGCTGAGCAGAGGGACACCAGGGGTTGAAACTGAGAGCCGCGTCGGTGGGTTTCCTGGAGCTGGAATGACAGCGATGCTGCCTGGTTGAGTCAGATAGATAAATTGGTTGGGAAAATACAGGCAGGCAAAGGGGAATATGGGCAAAAATAAGCATAAAAGCACTGGGGCAGGATTCTTGCTACAGGTACCAAGGTGTCAGCAGGCCCTTGGGATGCGCTTTCCGTTAACACTGGCAATCACAGATGTTCTGCAGGCCACTTAGCACTTCATGGGAGAGTGAGGACAAAGTCAAAGCATTTCAATTTATTGCAGAAACACTAACCCAGATTCATAATGAAGACTGAATTTTGCAGTTCAAGTAGAGGCTTCATTTCTTTGTTGTGTAAGAAAACAGAGCATGTCTTCCAAAAAGCTGTAATCTTTATATTCCAGCTACCAAATTAATTATATGAGAGTTAAGTAGACCAAATAATTAGAGTTAGAATTGATTTGTGTATTTAACTTTAAAATTAATGTCTAAAATTTTATAAGATGTTTATCATGGTGTATTTTTTAGTAACCTAATTATAGCTCTTCAAAGTTGCTGTCTAGCTAAAAATTATTTAATTCTTGTGTTTTGGCTACAATGAAGAAGATAAGAAAATTCAGACTTCGGATATCCGGACTGCCTTTGCTCTCCGCTTTGCAGCAGTATTGAGTAGAAAAAGAAGAATAGATCTTGTCTGGAAGTATAGTGTTAATCTAATCCGGGGCTACTAAAAAGCATTAATTATTTAGTTATAGTGTTGCTGCAAAGTTGAGTTTGAATTACTTGAATGCTCTAAATGCGGTTGTTTCTCTCCCATCACATCTGTGCACAAGATTTTAGTGTTAAGTGATCTGAAAACGATAAAGTACCTGTTACCTCACTGAGATCAATTAGCACATTTGTACTTGAGATTTCAACATTAATGATGAAATTTCAGCGTTTATAATGTTTTATTGTGGGTATTCTTTAATGTAGGTAATCTACGCTGTCAGCTAGCTAATACTGCTTTTGTCTCTGTATGGGAAACGGTTTACAATTGAAAGGGCAGAAAGCACTGTAAGAATGTAGTTGAAGCAACTTTCCTGCCGAATGCAGTCCTTGCCTTCTTTTGCTCCTAAATGCTTCTCTCTGGACAAAGGGAAGGGATGAATGCAGTTAGACAGTACTGCAAGCCTATTAGATTTTCACAACCAAACCAGCAGTGGCTTTAGTCAGGATACGGATGAAATAATGCTGTGGTGTGGCCGGAATATTGCAAGACATGATGAATTTTAGACTTGCAGACTGTGTGAGCCCTCCTCTGTCAGCATTAAATACATAAGCTGTAAGCATGCTAGTGTATTTCTGCTGGAACTCGTCTTTGAAGATGAGCTGTTAAGCCTTTTAGACCCTGCTTCTTTTGATTATTAAAGAACCTATGTTTTTTAAAAGCAGGCAAGCTAGACCTAATGTCTCCGGCAGATTCTGTCTTTAGGTGCTATGTTTCTGCCTCCTTAAGCA
Source organism: Aptenodytes forsteri (assembly GCF_000699145.1). Taxonomy (NCBI): domain Eukaryota; kingdom Metazoa; phylum Chordata; class Aves; order Sphenisciformes; family Spheniscidae; genus Aptenodytes; species Aptenodytes forsteri. The sequence goes on from NW_008795129.1 coordinate 3,070,565, forward strand.
ATGTGAGCTGTCATTTTTCTCCTACTCCCCTCTGACTCCCTGTGCACTCCTCCCTTTATCTTTTCCTCCTACTCCCAGCTTTGCATTTTGTTTCATGCTGCCTCCTATTCCTGGAACAGTCTCCCAGTCTCTGCTGCCAAATTCTCCCTCCCTCTCTGCTCTTGCGAACCTGTTTCTTGCAGCAATCATTCCCAAGTTGTTTACTTGACTAATTGTCTCTCTGTATACTTTCTTTCCTATATCTGTTGTTCTGGATCATTTTTTTAATGTGAGATGGTACGTATGGCAGGATAAAGGAGTGTATTTGCCATTATTTTGTTGAGCATTGTTTGCATTAGCTCTTTATAGAATGATTAGTAATAAATTCCCCTTCCCATTTTGAGTGCAAAATTATTTACTTAGTTCACTATTTTCTGTACACTATTAAAGAGCAGCCATGTTTTATCTTAAGGTAATTGCTAGGCTGCGGAAAATTAGTGTCTGTATTACAGCAAGTGCCATCAACTGGCCTGTCTGTATAGGCAAAGTTCAGCTGTGTTTATCAACTTGCATGAAATGGTGGTAGAAAACAGGACTCTGGGCAAATCTGGTGGTGTTCAGTAATATTACCGTCATTGCACAGCTTCACCACGATGGTAATTGTGGTGCCGTGACTGTTATTTTCCTAGCATGGACAAGCTCACAGAAGCATGCATGGAGATGTATCTGCTTACTGTTTGTAAAGCATTTTTGCGTCTTTGTTTGTGGAACAAGTCTTACCACAAAAACATTGCAGAAAAGCAGAAGACCCACCATGTTAGTAAAATTACGTGTTGGTAAGTGGTTATGATGTTGTATGCAAGTGGTGGATCAAGTCATCCTTTTCTTTTGCAGTGCATTTTATAGGCTGAATACCTTCTACCAGGCTAGACCGAGAAGTGGGTTCTCTTTCCTACTGAACACCTCGCCATACAGGCTGATGCATGTTTCCACCTGGAGAGAATTTCACTTTTCTGGCAATTCTGTCCTTTCCATTCCAATTGAGACAAGGCAATCTGATAATTGATTTTTAAAAAAAAAGTTACTGGGATTTTCTGGTTTCAATTCAAGTATTTGAACCAAGTTGAAGATTTATTAAGAAAGAAAAAGAAACCCTGAAAACACTGATGTTGCTTTAGAGTAAGTTTCATAATAAACAGTGTTCTGAATACTTCTATTTTCTTAAGTCTCACTTCTGATAATATCCGACCTCATATCTTATTGCTACGTGTGAAACAGAAATAGTTTCACAATTGTTTAATCCTATAGATACTTCTACAAGCTTGCAAAATGGCACACAAAAGTAACCTCATTAATTTTGACATGAAGGTTAGGCATACATTTTTCCATTATCAGAAACTAAAAGTGGACTTCAAAACTAAATTTCTTCATGGAAAAAACAATTTCTTCCTTCCAAACATAAATAGTTTCCATGTTAATAATGAAAAATGAATCAGATTTTCAGTAGTTGAATGCATTTTATTGGGAATTTTACTGCCTGTAAATTTTGGAAAACAGTCTCCGAGATAGCTGATTTAGTCTCCAAAAGCCATAATTGGGCACCTTGCAGTTTTCAGTGCCCAGATCCTTTTGTCTTCAGCTGCAGTCCCTAATGGAGATGTACATTTTGCTCAAAATTCTTGAGCTTTCCTGACAAAACTTCAGTTTTATCAGAGGGTAGATTTGATTGCAAATATGGCAGCTTTTGTTCCAGAGTTTGTCTATACTGTTAATTAGGCTGTTAATGAGGTCCTGGACTTATTCTGCATGAAGGAGTATTTTAAAGATGCAGCTTCATAGTAGAAAAAAATTCTACTCATAATCAGTTGACTAATTAAAAATGTAAGACTGTAGCACCCAGTTTAGCAATTAAGTCTATAAAATGGGAGAAAGGTGAAGAACTAGTGATGTGTAATTACAGTACAGTTTAAAATGAATTAAGATATTTGAGACTACTTTTGAAATAAATTTTATTTCTCTTTGTTGATTGTCTAAAACCAAGGTTTCTACAAAGGGGAACAGAAGGTACAGCATTGAAATTCTTGTTTAAAAATGTAGTGAACATGGCATAGTGTAAACTGTGGTGTGGAAATAAGTGTGCATTGCCTGTGTTGCTCTGATTTTTATAACAATTACAAACACAGATGGTTTGAGAGAAAACTAAATAATTCCACCCACATTAAGACAGGGAAGTCTAACAATAGCCACAACTCTTTATCACCCGGTTTCTCTAGCAGACTCCCTCCTGCTGTCACTTACACATCCTTCATGCATTGAAAACTAACTAGTGTGTGAAGCTGCTGCAGAGTCCATCAAGGCCATAAGGACCCCAGTAGGCTGGAGTTGCCCTGACCCACCATGCATGGGGTCTCCATCCACCCTCCTCCTCCTCCTCTGACACAGGCAGCATCCTCAGCAACAGTACCCAAACAAGACAAATAGAGGCGGTCAGTGACAGTCACCAGGTTCAACCTAGAATCCAGTGATCACCAGGTAAGTGCATAGTCATCAGGCAGGTCCAAAGTCAGGTCAGCAAGACAGAGCATACTTGTAATGTAGTTCAGGTCATGGCCTGAGCTCAGGTACAGCTCGCGGATCAGTAGGTGGAGGCTGCGCAGGGCATTCAGAGGCTGTTGGTGTGTGCAGGGCCCTGACAGTCTTCCTTACAGAGTCCCCCCCTTGAGATCTATTTCTGCTGTAACCCTTGTGAAGAACCATGTCGTGGTTTAACCTCAGCCAGCAACTGAGCACCACCCAGCCGC
>NW_008795129.1:3073733-3078146 GCF_000699145.1 Aptenodytes forsteri
CCGACCGATGCCCAGCCAGTCCCTGAGCAGCGGCCCCCCCGGCCAGCTTTCCCCAGTTTATGTACTGAGCATGACGTCACATGGTATGGAATGTCCCTTTGGCCAGTTTGGCTGTGCCCCCTCCCAGCTTCTTGTGCACCTGCAGCCTTCTCAGTTGGTAGAGCATGGGAAGCTGAAAAGTCCTTGGCTAGTGTAAGCATTTACCTAGCACAACTAAAACATCGGTGTGTTATCAACATTGTTCTCCTCCTAAATCCAAAACACAGCACTGTACCAGCTACTACAAAGGAAATTAACTCTATCCCTGCTGAAACCAGGACAAACCAGGTGATGATTTTCATTGCACAGGTGGCCATGAAGGCTTAGTGAGGGCAGTAGAGCACTTTGCATTTGTTCCTGTCTTGCAAAACCCAGGCCTCCAAACCACTGTCTCAGCCAGCCTGTGTGATCTCCATAGACCTCAAGTCATCCCTTTTCCACTCATTCCGTTCTTCTTCCCTTTGCTTGTTTTTACTCATTTTGCCTCTGCGAGGCCAGATTTATAGCTTGTTTATATCATTTCCCCCTCCTTTTTCTGAAGTGAGTTTGCACTGTGTTAAAAGCTGTCTTGCAATAGCCAAGCCAGCAAAAATGTGAACATTTTGTTTTCTGAGTCCAGGAGACTTATTTATTTCAATAACACCAAGGTAATAGAGAACTGAATATTAGAAACTACAAAGACTGGGAGATACGCCATTAGCTTTACACTGGATGGAGGTCTTCTGAATAGATGACCTCAGCTGAAGGCAGGAGGGAGGGAGCTGCTGTACGCAGCCAGGGAACACGTTCTTTTACAAGCCCAGCAAATTCTGACCGTGTGAATATTGGTGCAAATACACAGGAACAGGTAAGCACAAGAGCCTTTCCTGAGGTTTTATGCTTTGGTAGAGCATACTTACAGCTTTCTTCTTATGTCAATTTGGACGAACTTTCAGTGTAACAGTATTAACCTGTTCCCTACTGTCATATGTTCCTAGATAAAATAGATTGGAAAAGAAGATTAGCTCCTGTGTGTTACCTGGCAGGAGGAAGTTAATTGAATATAGAAGATCAACCTCTTGTTAATTGAGGTGAAATTTTTAAAGTATAGCTCAAAGGAAGAATGGTTAGGCTGCTTTCATAGCAATTGCAGATAAACTCTCATTAACGTACATTTCTATATTAAGATACTTCAACTCTGACTGACACCGAGTTGTCTTGTTTTTGCCACAGTTTGACTGTATTTCCCCACTTGATTAAGTTACTTAAGAGAAGACAGCAGAGAAGACGTTTTGCTTTCTGCAGCAGGATCGTTTATGTGAATTGTGATAATCAGGGTGCGTGAGGGAATGGAAATTAGATCCTTGTCCATATCTAATGCGGAAGGAACTGCATTTATTTCCTGTTCTCACAATTGAGTTGAAGATGTTCTGCCATGATAGAGTATACTTGTTGATTACCGATGTAAGGAGGAGGCTGAAGATGGTGTGTTCCCACCATTTGGGGTGACTGAGATATTCACTTCCCACCTGGGTGGGATTGGAGAGCAACTTGGTGTGCCCTTGTGTGGCAGGCGCTGACCTGTGCTGATTCTAGTTCTCCATCCCACAGCTCTAAGTGTCTGGCTGCAGAAAGGAGCTGGTATCTCACATTATCACGTAGTTTGGGAAAAGGGTTAGGGTCAGAGTGTGCATGGACCTATGTGTCAGGAAAAGCACAAAACAGAAGGAAGGGTAAGTCCAGAATGAAACTGTGCAGTTCTTGTGGTAGCCTGATACCTGGGTGTTAGAGCTTCAGTAGCACATGAAATGAAGAAGTGGGGATGCCCTTCTGGTTGTCTCTGAGGAAAGTGCCTCCTTTCTCTCATATGAGCAGTTGCATTACAGAGACCTGTGCAGCCCCAGAGCAGTTATCCCCCCAGCTGGTGGAAAGCTCTGACTTCTGTGAGCGCTTCCACTGCCACGATACTTGTAATCTTTCCTTTTCATTCCAGCAAAGGTGTGCAGCTGCCAAGCTACATATTATTTTTATTAAGTAGGTAGCATCAGCAACTGTTGAAGGCTGAAATTTTGTTTGATTGTTTTTTAAACAATTCCTCAGGTTCCTGATTTGCACATCTGATCTTTAGGCAGGCTGATAAACAAGACGACACTGTTTTCCCTTCCCAAATTTGTCCTGTGCCGAGACAGTGAAACACGTAGGGGCTTGTGGTGCTGACATTCAACTTGAGGGAATGCCTCAGTGTAAAAGTTAGAAATTCCCTTGCTTTTGAAGATTAGTCAGGTCAGTTGTAACGACCCTAAGCAGTGAGTGTAGTGTGATGGGGAGAAGGCAGGGAGCTGAAAAGCAGATTTCCTGGAAGCTCTTATGAGGAGGTCTTTTTCATTTTCAGAGGAAAGGATTGGTTTACATTGCTAGCAGGTAGTGCTGGGCCGTGCCTCTGTCATTGGCACGGGAAGGACTAAACTGTTGTTTCTTTCTTTGTACTGTAAAGGATTAAGAGAACAAAGATCTGCTGCAAACTAGGTTGTCAGTGGAAGGCATATATCATGTATCCCAACAGCAAGAACCTTGCGGGAATCATGGGATCCCTGTGCAGCTCCCCATGGACCTGGCCTGGCAGCATGAGCCAGCCTCTCCAAGATCTGTGCCTTCATGGTGCCTTCAAACTTCATTGCACTGGCACAAGGGTAAATTCAAGCCTGCGGCTGGGTTTCCACCAGGTTGGGCTGAGAGAAGTTCATGCAGATCTGTTTAGCGTGGACTGCAGTTTGTTGCTCTTGCAGAAGGTGTGAAGTTACATACCTGTCTGGGGGTGATGATAATAAAAAGCTAAAAATAATTATTACTTCATCGCACAGGTCTTCTCCTCTTATATCAGACTGACACGTTTCAAGCCTGCTGGCCAGCTGGCAGCTTTCCGGCTTACCACAGGTCTGTACCAAAAGAGGCCTATCCCTGCACGGGGACTTGCCGAAGCAGAGCGGAGCGCGGGCTGGAGGCTGCAAGCCTGTCCGTCGGAGCACCATGGGCACCATTAGTGTTTCTTGCCTCTTTGATCTGAGTTTTGTATTCCTTGGGCAGTCTCTCACCACAGGATTTGACTGGCAGTGAGTGCTAGCTGAAACACATGCCCAGAGCCCAAAAATGAGCTTGGTTGGCAATTAAATTACAATATGGCTGTAATTTCCACAGTATTGTTTTTTTATCCAGTATGTGGAATACAACCGGGGTCTACTAATTCTTTTGCCATGTGGCTCACTGTGCTCTGCTGACGTTACTTGCCAGGTTCCCCACCTTCACGAGAGAGGGGGGCTGTACCTGGAGGCCTGGCATACAGATACAACCACAGACAAGGGAGGGGCTGCGGTGTCTCACAATCAGGCAGACAAATGAGGAATTTTGTGTCATGATGACACCATTAAAGTGGAATGGGTTGGAAAATCAATCAGATTCCTTCTCTGATTACTGTGTAACTCAATTACTGCAGTCCCTCTGGGGCCCAAGGCAACAACCGTCTCGCAGGAAGTGCCAAAGAAAGACCTTTGAATTAGAGCTGTTGTGGACAAAGGCAAGATCCTGCTGCTGTGCGTTCCAGAAAGAGGGGGTTATATTATGAATAATAAAAAGGGCTGGGGAAATGTGCTCGTGACGCTGGTTTTCAGGGTGGTAAGACCTTCTGTGGCCCATCTAGGAAGGAGCTTGTATGACAGAAGTTCTTGATGAAGGAGTCAAATGACACGCATTGTCTTCCACGTGCCTTGGCATGAATGTACCAGCAGCCCCAAATACATATATTCTGGTCACTGGTTTTGGACAAGTGCTGGTCTTGAGCATTTATACTGATCCCCCACAATAATTTCCAAGCGTTGGAAATATCTGGAGATCAGACAGTAAAACCACACAATTCTGATTGCTATCTTGCTTTCATATCACATCAGTTGCCATGTGGCTTAGCGGCTGATAATTCACAAAACAGTTTATGTTTCACATTAACACTGTATATCACTAGGAAACAGAACATCTCAGTTTTATAAAGTGTTTGTCTTAATGCTGGTGATTTGTGAGATAGCTGACCTTATAGCTGATGCTCTCTGATCTAGTGATGCTTTTCTGACAGGACAGGAGCCTGCGGAGCCTGCGTCCTTGCACCGGTGAAACACTTCATCCTTGCTGTGCATTCTGACTGCCGCCTTCTGCAATTCACACTCAGGCAGTCCTGGCAGGAGTTCGGAATGGACCTTAATTTACCTATAAACTTGGGTTTTTTTGTGGTGTTAGATTCCAAGGAGTTTGATCTCAAAAGAGGACACAGGTATTTTCTTTTCCTTTAAGAGGGAGCAATTTTCAGTGTGATTTCTCTCCCCCCCCCCCCCCCTTCCCCCCCTCAGAACG
>NW_008795129.1:3078368-3114388 GCF_000699145.1 Aptenodytes forsteri
GGCTGTTTTTATCTCTGGTCTTCCCCCCCCCCCCCCCCGCATCTCCAGTAGAGATCCTTCTGGGCTTTGTGTTTTGGGTATGGGTGGTTTCTGACAGCGCGCTCACCTTTTAATATAAATTTTGGTTGGTATATTTGTTTTGTTGCTTTTTTTTCTTTTCATTTGAACCTAAACCAGCTGATGTGGTCCCCAAAGAGCTAAATGCATACCATGCCAGCTGGCATGCCCTCTGGCTGTGGAGTCTTGTTAAAGAGATCAGAGCTGACAGATTCTTGAGCAGCAATCTGATACAGGCCTTTTTTTTTAATTTGTTTTTTTGAGCTCACCCATGTAACAAATGGGGGCTTGTTTGGGAGCTTCGCTAGAGGCTTGAATGGAGTCATTGTTATCAAAACACTGCTGTGATTCAGAAGCACTCAGCAAAGGGGGTTCCTCTCCCTCTTGCCCCTCAGCTGGGCACTGCAGGTGTGGCAGCCTAGCTTAAACTCTGGTTTCATCCTTATTCTACAGAATAATCCAGTTGTCTTGTGATTTTCATCTTTAAACAGTAACAGGAAACTGAAGGTACAGATCTTTGCAAAATAAAGACTCAGTTCAACACTAAAAATTAAGTTGGAGAGGTGAGTGAGTGTAACCAGGGAAGAGAAGTGTTTTCCAGGTTGATGTTTTGGGGTAAAGAGTTGTAAAAGTAGTACAGTACTTTGCCAGGCTTTTGCATAGATCAGCATACTCTCAGTTTTCCTACTGTTTCCGTGGTGGTTAGATTACAAATTCTACCCCAGAAACACTTGCTTGGAAATTTCTGCAGGCAACGCGTGGGCTCCTGAGCTTATAAGTCCCTCTTTACATTATTTTCTCCTGCAAAAACAACTTCTTGTCTAATACGTGTTAAGATAGTGAATCTTTGAATCTAAAATAGTCTAATTATTCTATTTTATCCAATGGGATTAAAAAGCAAAAGGATGTGAGCTATTTGGGAAGACACTGACTTGCAATTCTCAGTCGTCTTAGTCAAAATTGAGTATGTAGGAATCTGAGTGGAGTGTTTTGTATGAATTTGTTGCACAAGAGTAGAATGAAGACTGCTTCTCATAGCAGCTAATATGCATGGAGCTGTGTATATATCGTGTCTTACAGGGAATTCATCTCATTAAAAAGATACAGCATTTATTGTATGATTCTATCTAACCTCTCTCTGCCCTGCTGAATTCTGCCTTTGCTGGCTCCTGCCTCTCTGCAGTGCAATGCGACTTTGGAGCTCTAATGCCAAGTATGAGGGTGGTAACATCGGGGCCTTCCTTGCAGAGTCAGTGGGATGGGAAAAGCTGATTGTGGAGGTGGAAAGTTTATTTTCCTGCTTGCTTTTGAAAGGTGGCACATGTTTTTGGGTACTATGCTGATACACTGGCAGTCCCAGTGTATCACTGGGTCTGAACTTGACTTGAATTGGAATTACAAGCTGTATCCTTCACTCAGTCCCGAGAGTCATGTATTCAAAATCAGTTGTCACTTCAGTAACAAAAAAAGGAAAAAAACTATCTGAATTCTGTTTTTTACATCTTCCCATAGTAATTTCTCCCCTTCTTGCCCTTGTCCTTTTTCCAATAAAAAGTTAACACTATGTAGAGACAAAACTGAAAGATGATCGGTTCTCTGTTTTGAAGAAAATACAGCTTATTGTTGCTGTCTGAGCTGGATTTCCAAAGCCAGCTCTGTCATTATAGAGGGCCATTTGGGAGTGGAGACTCGATCCATTTGGAGACTGGGGAACAGAGATTTTTTTTTTTTTTTTTTTTTTTTAAATCTTGATTCATCTGCTGCCTTGCAGTGTGACCTTCAATAAGATCTGCTGTGTCTCAGTGTCTCCAGTGGAAAATTATTTCTGTAATATACTTTACATTTACAGTCTACAGCTATTCTGAAGACCTCATCAGGGCTAAGGTTTCGTCGTGCACTACACAAGCCAGTCACTGCACTGCTGAGCTTATGATACTTAATGATCATTATAAGGCTTGTGTAAAGAGCACTCTGACTCTTTTCGATCCGCTGTCACAAAGTTGGCAATGTTACATCTCTTCATATAAAATCTGCTTGGGTTTTTTTGTCTCTGCTTCAAGCTGCACCAGCAGTTTGGAAAACAGCCTAGTGGGAGTCTTTAGAGTAGGACTTTTGGCCTCATCTGTGAACTGATATTTTCCCTGACTCAGAAGGATTTTTTTCTGTTTAGTAATACACATTACAAGATAAGCATCTGTCTCGGAAGTAATTTCTGGTGGAGCAAAATAAGCATCTGTCTCACAAGTAGTTTCTGTTCTGGTGGAGCTAGTTGTTAAAACCCTGACTTTACTATATAAAAACCTTATGTCTGTCTTAAACACGTGGACAAACTAGTCTTCTAATATTCTTTGTTTCATCAGAATGATAGTAACAAAAAGGCTCAAAAATGGGAGGAATGGAGAAAGGATGAAGAACTGTTTTGGTAGTACTTCTTGTTAATTGTTGCTCTTGTGCCTCCTGGTGTTGTAAGCTGTGCCAGTGGAGCAGGTGGTTAGAGAGATTGTATGTGGTGGAGTACACGTCTGCAGGAGTGTGGGTGTGTGAGGAAGAAAGGTTTTGAGAGAGAAAAGGTTTTTTTTAACTTTTACAGAGAGCTCATTTTGGGCATGGCTGACTTGGTGAGCAACATCTGGCATTCAGGGTGTCCTTGCACTGTGCTGGGAGGGGCAGCAGGTGCTCCCCAAAAATGTGCCTGTATCCCAAGTAATGCACACCTGGGTGTTGTTGCTGGAGGTAAGTCACACTTCTGGTAAGGGAGGGAAAACTACACAGTGATTTTATTTTTAAACCAAGGAGCAATTTAGTTACTTTCCCTGATGTTTATGTTTTTGATGGCTCGGTGTTTGTTGGCTTTGTTGAGCATTTTATCCTTGAAAAATAACAACATATGGTGAAATAATCTGCTGTCATAAACACAAAGCGGGAGGTGAGAGAGCTTCGTAACAAGCAGCTTTCACGTATTTGAGACCAACCCAAATTTACGTCATGCTGTTGGTGATTTAAAACTGGCTTCATGCTCTTCAGTGGCATATGAGGGAAGGCGAGGAAGGTTTCAGGAGATCTTTTGTCTCCAACTGCCACTGAGTCAATGGCAACAATTAGGTGTGCAGTTCGTGGGCAGCCTGTGCCCCCTCGGCTCCGTGATGCCTGAGGGACATCAGCCATGAGGGACATGATGCCCCCGAGCCATGTTTTGAGAGCCCTGGAAGAACATGAGTTCCCAGGAGAAGTGGGGCGGCCTCATAGAGGGGGTGGGAACCATGGAAATCGAGAGCTGTGGGGCAAGAGAGCTGGTGGGAATTTGAGGCATCTTGTTGGGTTCAGGACAGCAGTATCTGGAGGGCCTAGGAAGTCACTGGCAAGGACAGTGACACTTGGACACCTCATCATTAGTATGAGAACAGGACAAGACAGAGAATGTGAGGGCTCTCTCCTCCTCTTGTTAATTTTGAAATATAGGCTAGAATAAAAGGGCTTCATATTTTCTGCTCAGTGGCATAAAGAGGAGTGGGGGAAGGCCAGGTATGCTGGCTCTGTTTGCTGTAATGCGTGAGAATCTCACCCAAGGCGAATGCTGAGTCCCTGTGCGCTGCCAGGACCTTTCTTCCAAAGGCCATTACGGTTGTTCTGCCAAGCTCCTGTACAAATGGTGTGCGTCACTTCCCAGGGAACAAGTCTGCCTGCTGACAGGCAAGTGATGCTGCCACCTAGCACCTGTTGATCCTGCCATTTCATTTCAAACCCGTTAAATACCATGAATCCATACTGAGAATTGACTTTTTCTTTTTAAATTGCAGGATGCGAAGAGAAGGTGCCATCATGTGAATGTGAAACAGCTAAATGAGAAACAGGACACCTGGGAAGGCTGAGCTGAAACTGCTTGTGCACAGGATGACAGACTGATTTGCTGTTGGAGACGAGATTCAGGAAACCCCGCTCCTCCAAAAGACTTTCCTGAGTGAGAGGAGAGGAGCAGGAGGAAGCACACGAAAGAGCAATGGGAATTGAGGGCCATGGTTACTTGAGATAAATGGCAGATCCCTGGGAGTCTAGCCTTGTAGCTGTTTGCTTTAGCTTTGTCTCTCTCCGCAGCTGCTGTTTCTTTTTTGCGAGCTGCTGCTGGGTACTGCCACGGCGGCACTGGAGATTTCAAGAGCAACGTGGGTGCAGAGTGTGAGGAGGGGGTGGGCAGCCCGCCTCACCATGATTCAGTTGTGGAAAGTAGTGCGGCACGTGCGACAGCTGGAGCTCCACAGATTGATCCTGCTGCTCATTGCCTTCAGCCTGATCTCCATGTGCATCCTGGCTTACTACGTCACTAACAGTCCCAAAATCAAGGAACCACCACCCCTGCCCTTCAGTGACTGCAGCAACCAGCACCGCATCTTGATCCCACCCCAAGCCAGCTGGAGGCTCACAAAATCTGTGGACACCTCACGCACAGATCCTGTGGTGCTAGTCTTTGTGGAAAGCATTTACTCCCAGCTGGGGCAGGAAATAGTGGCCATCCTGGAATCCAGCCGGTTTAAATACAGGACAGAGATCGCCCCTGGCAAAGGGGATATGCCCACCCTGACAGACAAAGATAGGGGACGCTACGCTCTTATTATCTATGAGAACATCCTTAAATATGTGAACCTAGATGCTTGGAACCGAGAGCTGCTGGATAAATACTGTGTAGAGTATGGAGTGGGGATTATAGGCTTTTTCAAAGCCAACGAGAACAGCCTACTCAGTGCACAGCTCAAGGGTTTCCCCCTTTTCCTACATTCCAACTTGGGGCTGCGGGACTATCACATCAACCCTAGTGCTCCCCTGCTCTATGTCACCCGGGCTAACGAGGTGGAGCAGGGTCCCCTCCCTGGTGATGACTGGACTGTGTTTCAGTCAAACCACAGCACCTATGAGCCGGTGCTGTTGGCCAGCACGAAGTCCTCGGAGTCCATTCCTCACCTGGCCACCCACAAAGCGTTGCATGCCACGGTGGTGCAGGACCTGGGTCTGCATGATGGGATCCAGCGGGTTCTCTTCGGCAATAACCTCAATTTTTGGCTACACAAACTCATTTTCGTGGATGCCATTGCCTACTTGACTGGCAAGCGCCTCTGTCTCACACTTGATCGCTATATCCTCGTCGACATTGATGATATATTTGTGGGAAAAGAGGGCACTCGCATGAAAGTGTCTGATGTAGAGGTAAAATCCCCAGAATATCTACAGGCCCCAGACAAATTTCTAGTGTGTGTGGTGTGCCAGGAAAGTCAAGGTTGCATTTAATTTGAATGAAAGAGTTGATTGCTGTAATTGTTCTCATCTTAAACAGAGAAGTAGCCTGCAAAGATGCTGAGGCACCATATGTGATGCTCTCAACAGGTTTTCCAGATTTAAATGGAGCATTTTTCATTCTGGGACCTGTAGCTGGCATCTCTGAATTTAAGAGGAGGACGCCTGTGGTGGTCTATCCTGTCTCCTCTTTAACATAGGGAACGAGCATATGCAGATTTCCTCTGTCAGTCTATTTGTAGCTGTAAACTCTACCTTTCAAAAGGAAAAGGCAAGTTGTGTTAGAATAGAATAGAAAAACTATATTTATTGTATTATTATTTATTATGATATATATAAACTGTATATATTATATTGCAAAATTGTAGGCCAGTCCATGGGGTGTAAACTGCTATAGCCTATGTTTTAGCCATCTAGCTTTTCGGGACATAACCAAATTGGGAAAAGAAAGGTTTTCTCTCGCCCTTCGTTACACCCCCCTCATATCCTCCACCAGCAACCCCCATCCCTGGGTAGGGAATATCCAAAAATTCACCAGGGAAACATGCTCAGACCAAGCCTTCATGAGAACTATCTCTGTGGCCTCACGATTGGGAAAGAGAGATGCCATTTTTGTGGTTTGCTTTCCTTGGCAGTTCCTTGAGTAATACAGTGACCTATTAGGAAAGAATATGGGAAAGGCACAGAGAGAGATTTTGTGGAGGAGAGGGAAGCGAGACAGGCAAAGGAGGAAACAAGTAGGAAGAAGGTAAGAAACTTAAGAGCCCCTTTTAATTCTCCGTGTCCTTGAAAGTATGTGATAAAGTGTTCTCCTAAGTCTGTGATATGTGTACATATGCTGCCTCACGGAGCCAAGGACTTGCCTTTCTATCTTCCCCATCAGTTCTGGTTTGTAGCCATTGAGGCAGGTGCATTGCCTGCTTCTCCGGATATGCTGAGGTTGCTCCCAGAGGAATGAGGCCCCAGGCCTTTTACTCTGGATTCCCATTTAGCACTTGCCCTTAGATAGGTCCTGGATGGAGTTCCCTGGGTACCAGCCATGATGGCGATAAGCCTGTGACAGCAGCTGTCGTAGCGTGTTTCCAAAACAACTTCAAAGCGAAGCACCCTTTATCCTTTCATCCAAGGGCACAGACCATTTGAGGCAAAGGTATAAAACAAAATACTGTTGTACATGCGTGTCTCCTTACCTGAACTGAACCTCATCCATTACATGTTTCCAAGAGCACTCTTTCACCTCGCTAGGAGTCTTACCACCTTTTCTACACGTTTTACGCATCCATGCAAGACATATCTCAGTTCGTCTCCGTTTTTTCAGGTCTTTGAGATTTTAAGTTCTGCTTCTTATCCCAAGCTTAGCTTGGGGAAAAGGAAACCCTTGCATTCTATTTGGAGCTAGCTTTATCTTTTCAGTTCATTTGAAGCTGCATGCCTGAAGCAGCTCTAATTGCGTGCCATTATTTATTTTACTTGCTTCATTCTTTAATAATTCTTTAGAGCCACCTTTGACCATAACTCTCTAAGCAAACGGGTATAGAAAAAGTGTTTCCAAGCAGACAGGTATAGAAAAATGGAACAGCTGTATATAATACTTATTTAAGGAAAATGCTAAAATTTTCTTCACTTCACTTCAGTGTCCCTGTGTTTTGAGGTGCTGAAATGCTCTGAAAGCTTTTTTTTTGAAGGATCACAATCTTATCTTGGTCCTAAGCAGGCCCTGCACGTTCTAGTCCAAACCAGCAGAGATTCTCACCTCTGTGCAGGTTACAGACCCAGGTGAGAAAACAGGAGATAGGTGGCAAGAGCTCTTGGAAACAAAGGCTGCTCTAGTGATGTTAAAAACACACCCAGACAAGATAATTCCAAAAGATGCTTTGTTTGGGTTTTAACGGGGTGAAATGGAGGAATAATCTGTGATCAGTAAGCAGAGAATCTCAGGAAAAGCAGATAAAACCCGGATTTATCCATTTAAAAGAAGCTCTCTGATTGCAGAGCCACGAGAGGTTAATGAATTTTTATTTTTTAAAAGGGAGAAATAACTACATGGATTTGTTGATAGCTTCTCACCATGGGGAGGGAAGGAGATATAATAGTGACAGAACAGCTGGCAGTTTCTTTGGCCTTTTATATGAAAGCTCTGTTTCAGGGCTGTTATCTCAACACACAGTTCCTTATCTTAAAGTTTAGATTACAGTGGTCAGGGTAGCGGTTTGAAGATTGGATGTTGTGTGTAGGTATGAAATTGACTCTGCTGTCCCAGTGAGCCTGTTTGCCATATGCAGGTCCACGTTCAGAGAGCTTCCCAGTCTTCCAACCTTAATGATTCTATTAATGATAATCCAACCGTAATGATTCTATGATTCTAAATGACTATTAAAAGAAAATGCTGAATATAATTTGATCAAATGCGTGCCCATGGTAGATGTCCTGTGTGAGAGGAGAAATGTTTTTATTTGTGGTGCTTAAAGAAGGGCTAAATAGCTTGCTTCTTTAAAAAGAAAAAAGGAATCGTGCTTGCTTTTACTTTAAAGATGATAACCCTTGAGTTCCTGTTTCTGCTGAAGGGCTGCAGCAGGATCTTGCAGTCCTCAGTTGAAATGAAACAGTTGGAAGTTGCACGAGGAAAACGTTTTTCCCTTGTAAAGTTTACCAGAGATTTGAGCTGCACATAATTAACAAAACAAAATCTCAGAGAATCCCTTCTCTTCTCAATTATTCCACATTCAGCCTCTTCTAAAATCATAATCCTTGGAATTTACCAAACCTCTGTGGAACTAGCCAACAAAGACAAGCCATTTCTAATGCAAAAGGATCTGGCTTTTATGATCCTTCCTGGTCGTCTTCAGGTACGAGCAAAGAAGATTAAGTAGATGAGGTTTTGCCTCTTTTGCTGGTAATCTCTACAAGGGCATAGTTGAGTAATCATTGCTAGCAAGTCTGAGAGCAAGCTAAGCACCTCGAATACTGTGTTCAGTTTTGGGCCCCTCACTACAAGAAGGATGTCGAGGTGCTGGAGCGTGTCCAGAGAAGGGCAACGAGGCTGGTGAGGGGTCTGGAGAACAAGTCTGATGAGGAGCAGCTGAGGGAACTGGGGTTGTTTAGCCTGGAGAAAAGGAGGCTGAGGGGAGACCTCATCGCTCTCTACAACTCCCTGAAAGGAGGTTGTAGCGAGGTGGGTGTCGGTCTCTTCTCCCAAGTAACAAGCGATAGGACGAGAGGAAATGGCCTCAAGTTGCGCCAGGGGAGGTTTAGATTGGACATGAGGAAAAATGTCTGTACTGAAAGAGTGGTGAAACATTGGAAGAGGCTGCCCAGGGAAGTGGTTGAGTCCCCATCCCTGGAGGTATTTAAAAGATGTGTAGATGAGGTGCTTAGGGACATGCTTTAGTGGGCATGGTGGTGTTGGGTCGACGGTTGGACTCGATGATCTTAGAGGTTCTTTTCCAACCTTAATGATTCTATGATTCTAAGTGAAAATCAAGGACAGCCATTTCATTTTGGGTTATGAATGGTGAGGGTGGAAGAGAGAGAATCTAGTGAGGGTGGCTGTCAGCCAGCTCTTGCCTTTCTAAATTGTAGAGGATGATCTTAACTGAAATGAAAATATTCAGCAGTTTCTAACTCCCTGATTGTACCATTGTAGGGGAGGTGGAAATACCAGTACCATGAATGCTTTCTCTTTTGACAGCACTGTTTTTGAGCTATGTCAGTGCCACTGCTGGACAGTGAGAAAACTGCAGAAAATCCTCTTGAGAATGTGCTGCCCAGTGTCCCCAGGGGCAGTTCCTATGAAGAAGGTGTTTCTGCAACACGTTGCTAGTGTGCTGTGCATGAGCATTTGAGAAGAGGCTGTCAAAGCACTCTGCTTTCTTCCTCCATTTCTTATCATCTGTTTCTCTTCATTTGTCCAGGTACTGTTTTCCTAGGCTCATGGTATCCTCCCCTCCCAGCATCTGACTCTCAGCTTTATTTCCCCCTTCTCTTTTGCCTCTTTTTGGAGGGACCTAATACAGGGGAGGTAATATTTAGGGTTTGTATGAAACAGCTAATATCTCTGCAAACACTTTTGGAAGTTAAAAATTTCATAGCTAAAAAAGCAGAGTTGCATGAAGGTTGAGCCCTGTATTATTGCAATGCCAAGGACACTGTGCCATCTTAGAAGAGGATTAGGTCCTAAAGAAGTAACCTAAAGAGGGTACAGTCAGGGTGCTGTGCTTCCCCTGATTTCTTCCTCACTTCCTAAAATTTTAACCCCATCGAGAGAGTTTTTGTCTTTCACTGGAGGGCATCAAGAGCTTGTAGTGACTGTTGAGTAAATCTTTGCAGATCCATCAGTGAGATTATATAGATTTTTTTTTAATATGCTGCAACAAAAGGCACAATTTTTAACTTTTCCCTAACGTTTGCTCAGAAGTAAATAATTATGATCATTTGAGATTACTAAAAAGCCTTTTTGAAAGTGATAGGCATCAAACATCAGACTAAATTTTAGACCTTTTCTGCATTGTGTCCAGAGATGTGCATTGGAATGTAGATGTCTGTCACTTGGGCCTGCAGCATGGCTGCCCCAATTAAGTACTAAAGGCCTCCAAAAATTCAGGTTGTGGGTTGCAGGGAATGTTCTCAGATAGACTGTGACAAGCGTGAAGCAGGTCTCATCCTGATGTGGCTTATGAGTTCTGGTGGCCAGTGCTGGGAATCTCTTGGAGAACCCCATCTGTTCCTTCCTGGGGTGAGCCTTGCTGAGCTTCTAGCAGGGAGCTTAGCTGGGGAAGGGGCCTTTCTGGCTAGCTAGTGGGCTTGGCTGCATCTTGGAAGGATTTTTGGAATGGAAGATACTTAGAAAATATAAAACAGAAACACTTGGGTGGATTGGAGGGGCAGTTTTCTAGGGGAAGAAACTTTGCTTTTTAGAGATGGGGATAGCTAAAATGCTAGCCTTCTGTCCCGTACCATGCGAGCAACTAAATTTCTTAAATATGGACATGAAGTTCTGTTTGCATCTGGCTAGCTGTTTTATATTTTAATGGATAGCCTACTTCACATTTCTTGATTGCCTTTCATTTAAGAATCTCAGAGCACATTATGGATATAAATGAAATGCCACTTGAGTCACCTGTAAGATATTAGTAGTACTATCATATTCATCCTACTTTATAAAAGAGAAACAGTGCAGACGTGTCAGAACAGAGAGAAGTGCCATCTTCCTGGCCCGTTCCCACATCTGTATTGTTTCACCTTACTCTACAGCTCACAGACTTCTTTGAACCAGTGTGCTAGGGAACAGTGAATGCGTAATTTGTTGAAACAAATTTCCAAATATTTTACTTGGCACCTTAGTCTCTTTTATCCTGTGCAGGGGAAAGACGTTTCTTCAAACCCGTGCCATGCCACCTGATGGATGTGGCTGTGAAAAGGACCCAGCATCAGCAGAGGGATGGCACACAATTAGCAATAAACCTGCCAGAAAAGCAGGATTCAATAGTCTCAGAATTTCTGGGGCCCCCACGGTTCCTCTCTGGTCCCTCCCCGGACACAAAGGATTGCTGCCTGCTGGAGTAGGGCTTTTGGGGTTTTATCATCAGACAGATGTGTCGTCATGGTAACCCCAGCCAGGCTTTAAATCTCTCTCGGTGCAGAGGAATGCTAAGCCTCTTAGCCACTGTCTTTCCTCCCTCCACCTTCCTACCCGAGCATGAGGAACTGGATGTGCCTTTCAGGGCAGCAGAGAGAAGTGGTGAGGCTTGGGACAGCCCTGGAGACAATAAAAGAAAGTGGCACTTTCCTGTCTAAGATACTGGGTGATGTGTTCAAGGTGCTGGTCCCAAATTTGATGCAGTATTGTGATCCAGCTGGGCAGGCAGCTGCTTCTCTGTAGAGAGATGCACAGCTCTTAGTCTGTGCTCCCTGATGTGTGGGATGAGTCCCGGTGTCTTACGGGGTTACATGAGGGGAGCTTGACCTCCCCTTGCCTATTCTGCATCTTGGGCAGTGAAGGAGGCTTCAGCTGTCAGTGCTGCTGGCATGTCACCTTTTAAAAGCACTGCCTACATTTGCGATAGGTTCTGGAGATGTCATGTGCCATACATTTCTCAAAATATTACTCTTGGGTGGGGACTGGGGTAAGGATGTGGTAGGCACGTGGCCACGGAAGAGCTGGGATCTTTGAAATTTGTCCAAGGCTGCATTTGATGTCACTGTTGTGTGGATGTGGGGAGGGAGAACAGGCAATTAAGCGTGTCTCTAGGGAAAAGTCTGAAAGCTTGGTTCCTTCAGAGAGAGCACTGAGAGTGTCTGCAGCACTGCAGAAATAATCTGTCTGGTCTTCCCACCTTGACGTGTTGGAGAGGTCATGGGCTGCCTGCCTTGGGAATGAAACCGCTCACCTTCTTTGCTCCAAGATACATTTGCGGTGGATGGGTGATTGAAGTAAATTACAGAAGTCATTGTTTTTAAATTAATGTGATGATAAGTGTTTTGTCAACAGTGTTTTGAAATATTAGTGACAGCAGTGATTTGTCAGGATATCCTTAAGTGGTAGGTGATAAGGCTGGTCCCTCCACTGAATGAGAATCTGCATTTGTGAATGCACTTTCACCACCTAGGGAACAGCGTGCCTAAACAATGCCTATAGAGTGTGAGCCATGTGAAGGCAGCATTGTAGTGCTCTTTTGTGCTTCTTGAGACTGGGGAGGGGCAGCTGGTACAGAAAGATCTGCCCATCTCCCCTGCACAGTTTGAAAAGCCTGTGTGTTTTCCCCAGTATTATGTGCCAAGTTGCTTGTGTATTTGCATCTAGCCCAAGTCTGCTGTCGAGAGGTCATCACCTTCACCTTGGGGCAGCCACTGATCCATCACTTTCTTAGAAAAGCTATTAAAATCTAAATAACTGCCTGGTCAAAGACCATCTCTGTCACCTGCCAACAGCCCTCCTGCCAGGTCCCTGTTTGATTGAGAACTTCTCCCATAGGGACCTGCACCAGTGACACTTTCCCTGAAGCAGGCAGGTAGCAGCAGAGCATGCATCTGAGGGCTTCTCTCTTTATTGTTCTCCGGCAGAAGAAATTTGACTAGAACTAGTTTGTGTCTTACTTGTCTGTGACATACGGAGCCTCTGGGTTTTTTCTTTCTGTCAAGGCTGTCTGCTGTCTTACTCTGTACGCTGCTGGACCTGGGGGTTTGTGGCACAAGGCTCCTTCCCCTTGGCTATAGCAATTACTTCGGACATTTAAAGCAGGCACAAGTGAGCAAGAGGGAACCTGTAGGAGATGTCATGACTGTGAATGTCAGCCCCCCAAGTTTTCTTTCCAGAATCCAGGAAACTTTCCTACTACAAAAGGATTTTGGCACTTTCAAGGGACACAAAGCGAGGGATACCTCCCTGCTGTGGCAGGACTCCTTGCATGGGTAGTTCTGCAAATCCACCTTTCCCCTCTAAATAAAAGCCCCCTCCCTTTGGATCACTTAGTTACTGTTCATGATATTATTGACTTCTCTGCCTTCGACTGTGCACCATGTGCTGCCCCATCCTCCTTTTCATTAACACGTAGGCTCAGAGAAACGCAGAGGTTCAATAGCAAAGTCCCAGTCAACATGGGAGAGGAAGGGAGGGTTGAGGTTGAACCTGGAAAGAGTAAGGAATCTGTTGCTCGCAAGTGAGATTTATTGTCCCTTTGCCTTAGCACAGTCACTCTGGGTCCTTCACAT
The DNA here is from genome assembly GCF_000699145.1 of Aptenodytes forsteri. Lineage (NCBI taxonomy): Eukaryota > Metazoa > Chordata > Aves > Sphenisciformes > Spheniscidae > Aptenodytes > Aptenodytes forsteri. The sequence goes on from NW_008795129.1 coordinate 3,091,416, forward strand.
TGAAGTGGAGAGCATCATCTGACTGTGGTTTTAAAGTGGCATTGTTTGGTACAGCAGGACTACTTCAAGTAAAGACTCTGCACGTGGAGCACTTGGCTATTCTGCTTCACTGCACAGGCAACAATGCCTTAGCCCCATCCCCTGTGATACCTCTTCAGACTGAACTGGGCACCAGTAGAGCACAGAGGAATGTTACAGAGCAACCGAATATGAACATTTCTTTTTCCTTTCATTCAAACAGGCTTTACTGAGCACCCAGAATAAGCTGAGAACTTTAGTCCCAAATTTCACCTTCAACCTGGGCTTCTCAGGGAAATTTTACCACACAGGTAAGCCCCTGGCACTCCTTCATCCCAGTGCCTGCATACAGCCCCCATGTTCATGTGTGTGTGTATAACACATTGGAGAGAGCATGATTCTCATCGTCACAGCATTGCAGGGGATTAGCCACGGCTTTGAAACATTGAGCTCCTCTACTGCCTTTTGGTTTTGCATTTCCTTTTCTGCTCTCTGTAGGTACCGACGAGGAAGATGAAGGGGATGACATGCTGCTCAAACACAGGAAGGAGTTCTGGTGGTTCCCTCACATGTGGAGTCACATGCAGCCTCATCTTTTCCACAACGTCACTGTGCTGGCTGAGCAGATGAAGCTCAACAAACAGTTTGCTGTGGTAAGGGGCATCGCAGTTTGTTTACTTTACAGCACTAATCCTTAAACATTCTTCTGGAATAGCTGTTCAGACCCCACTGAAGCCAAATACTAGTCTAGTAACTCAGCTGCATTTAAGAAAGGCAGTTCTGAAAGTTTAAATTGGTGCGTGGCTCCTGCTGTCTTCAGGCAAGGAACACCATTCGTGTGCCTGCCTGTGCAATGGCAAGTGCTTCCTGGCACCTGCACGGCCCCAGGCAGCTCCACTACGTTCCAGGGTGCAAATCCCAAGGCTCTTGTTTGCTGAGGTGTGAACTTGTAGCATTACCATCCAAATCCAATTAACTTACAGACTCTGGCAGTGAGAAAGCATTTCCTTTTCCATCCTTATTCACTGTGGTTTTGTAAGGAAGTCACCTGGTTGGTAGTATAAAATGCTCTCTGTGCTAACAGCCCTACTTTTGGCCTCCCCAGACAATGCTGAAGGAAGTTACTTACCTAGGAAGTCCAGGGGGAAATTCCTTGGGTTTTGGCAGAGGAGGGGGAAGCCTTGCACATCCTGCACTGCTGGAACAATGTCTGTTTGATGCTTACAGACCAGAGCTGAATATAGAGTACATGTTTCTGTGAAAAGAAATGTCCTCTTCACCTCTAGTTTGGTTCTTTTGATGGTAATCCCCTTGGAAATAGCAGGCTGCTGTCCCGTGTTCCCATGACACACACAGATTAGGAACGATCTTGAATTCAGAGCACAGTTGCAGCATTATAGAAACAATTTAGGCTCCTTCTTTTCCTGGTTAAATAACAGTGCAGTCTTTTGCAAAGAGAGACAAAGCACAGAACACAATTACACATATTTAACGTAAAACAGGCTAGCAGTGGGAAGGAGAAGATTGTTGCTTCATTTAGGGGCTCTGGTTTTATTGTACACCACCAGGGCAGAGCTGTCATCATTCATATTGTTACCAGAACCACAGAGTGGAATTAAAACCCATGAAATTCAGATATTTCCTGCCATTTTAGTATAGCTCCAGGCCCCGTATCTTTACCCTCAACAGTCTCTTGCTTCATGTCTGCTTTTCTTTGAATTGCTAGAGACAAGACAGATCCCAGTCGTCATCTTCCTTTCCTTCTATATCAGTTAAGGAAATTTTGTTTTCCTCCTCTAGTGACTCAGATCTAGGCATTGTGGGAGTGAGATATGTCACTTAACAGCATTGATTAGTTTGTAGTAACCAAGGAGCCTGACCTGAGGCTTGTGAATTAATCTGATTTGTCACACCTGCAAGCTACAAGACCGTTCTTACAGCAGCTGTTACCAGTGCTGAACGTCCTTGTTGATATAGAATCACCTTTATGTTTCTATAGATGCATAAAACAAGAAGTACAAGCAGTATTTCAGGTTTCCCAGTCCAGAGAGTTTTCATGTTGCTCCATCACCTTGCTCCAACTTGGAGTCTGTTGCTAAATATGATCCTTATTAAGGATATTAGGTAAATATTGAATGATCAAGCTGCGTATTCTGCTTCCAGGAGCATGGGATTCCCACAGACTTGGGCTATGCCGTAGCCCCCCATCATTCTGGGGTTTATCCTGTCCACACACAACTCTATGAGGCATGGAAATCCGTTTGGAGCATCCAGGTAACGAGCACAGAGGAATACCCACACCTACGGCCTGCCCGGTACCGGCGTGGATTCATCCATAATGGAATCATGGTGAGCACAGCTGGGCAAGCAGAGCCCACTTTCCTGCCCAAGGAACAGTCTGCTAGTGACCTGCATTAGAGACATTAATCTTAATAACACCAGTGTTTCCAGCCAGTTCCTGTGTTTCTCAGTACAATTCAGAGGTCAGTAGTGAACGGAGAGCAAAACCAAGCAGAATAAGGCTGAATTGAGATCCCACTGACTTGTTTGCACTGTGATGAGTAAATGGTTGGGAGGAATATCAAAAGAGTCCTCTGAACCTATGTGGCTTATGTCCCTTACTGTTGATCTACAGAGTGCTGCTTTGACACATTCACATGTAGATTCTGCTGCATGTGCCTCTTATCTAACTTTGCTTTTCTCTGATATTGCCAGGTTCTGCCTCGACAGACCTGTGGTCTTTTTACTCACACTATCTTCTATAATGAATATCCCGGTGGCTCAAAGGAGTTGGACAAGAGCATTCGTGGTGGTGAACTCTTCCTGACGGTGCTCCTGAACCCAGTAAGCTCATCTGAAAGGGGAATCAGTGCACAGGTGTCTCAGCTTATGTGCCTGATGTGGGAAAGGACTAGATCCTATGGGAGATTCAGTATAACCACCCATCACGGTGTGGGTATCTCCAGTGTGATGCTAAGGAAACGTGAAAAAGAGGGCCAAGGAAGTACTTGCTAGTTAATGCTGCTTTGCTTTACACACTGCCAAGGAAGCATCAGTGTGGAGTGTTGGCAAGCGCAACACTCCGCAGATAGAAACTAGCCAGGGTGACATGCTGAGCATGGCCCAATGTAGACTGAGTGTTACCTAGGCTGCTGCATCTTCATGAATCGGAAGTGAGATGTGCCTTGGCTCCTTCTGTTCCACACACATCTGCTGCCTGTTGGCTTCTCCTCTGGCTCACTGATGAGTTTTGTTCAGAATAATTGCTTTCTCTGGGCTTTTGTTATGGAGCGTTCTCCCCTTTCTTTCAATATGTATACACTTGAAACAATTTCTGCGTGCTTTTTTTGCGAGGTAGCTGTTGCCCTAAGGCATTTTTGGGAGATCTGGGCTTAACACAGGTGTTTCTTTTTCCCTTTCAATACTTGACAGTTCCGTCAAGCCACCAAGCTAATGTAGTACCTTCAACACCCTGCAATCCCTTCCCAGTTCTTAGCCATGGATGACAAATCACATGAGTTTCTCACTTCCCATTGAAGCTGGGGAGATGTACTAGGTGGCAAGAGACACAGAAAAAAAGCGGTCATTTTTAGAAAATCCTGAATGGATAGACTTAGGAGACGAAGCTTTGTAGCCCTCTCCAACCACAGATCACGCTCCCTCACATTCCTGCTTGTTGGCTGCAGCAGGAAGACATGCTGCTCTTTTTGATTGTACGGTAACTTTCTCAATTCCCCACCTGAATTTGTTTCTTACTAAAGCTGATTTGGCACCTGTTGTCCTCCCTTTCTCTGAATGGACATTGCCCTGCCAGGTTTAAACAGTGATTTTGGAATGTCTACCTCTATAGCCACTCCTGAATATAATGATGTTTAATCTCTTCTTTTCTCATGACTTCCAAATTTCTACCTTCTTACTTCTCCTTTATACATCTTTTCCACCAGTGCCCGAGTATGGGCAAGAAGCCATGCAAGCAGATCTGAGAGAAAGTAGGTTGTTTCTGACTAGCTTCCTAGGCGGGAACCCTGGAGTACTGGTCCCAGTCATTGAGTACTTGTTTGTGGGATTTGTCACATAACATCAGTGGCTCTGCTCACCATGATGTTTTCTTTCATTCCCTCCTTCTTTTGCATCTTGATTGCAGGGTTGAATATGCAGCTTTAGCCATTTTTGGTTGGGGCTGTAGAGGCTCAGTGAATCAGCAAATCAAGCTTTTTCCCTCAATGAGCTTAATTTTTTCTTGTCTCTTCCTTTTCCTAGTGTTTAGTGCCTCTCTACTCCTAGAAGTAGAACTGTGATAGTGAAAAGTCCCTCACAATGTGCTCTGGGTGCATCACACGAACAGGCTGTAGTTTACGAACAGGCCCTGTGTTTCTGAAGGTTAGCCTGTGACCAGCTCTGGCTTGGTCTATGATCTGCAGAAGGTATAGGTCTGTAACAGCCCTAGCTAAAAAGCTGTAGGGGGGGGGGTGTTCATACTTCCAGGTCTGGAAGCCAGCCTTGTGTCCCTGGGGTCTGGAAGCCAGCCTTCTGTCCTTATCACCTGAGACAGAATTGTTATCTTTACACACAACAACCAAATCTACCTGCTTAATAAAAGTCTGTAGTAAGGAGAAAGCTATTCTTTGCATTATGTGTGGAGTGATCAGTCAGATGGAAAGAAACCGCTTTCTTTTCTGTGACCATTGCTTTTCTGGGCTTCTCTTCCCATATGTTGGGCGAATTCCACCTTGTCCCACTTCATAATTGTCAGGTCTTAAAGAATGCCTGCAGAAATAGCCAGTGTGAGACTTAAGAGCTCTAGGTTTCTCTTGAAAAACCAGTTGCCAGACTGTAATCCAGAGATCATTGCTGGTCTAGGAAGCTGTGCCAAGGAATTTATAGAAACATCATTTCTGGAGCTACCCATTAAAATTTGCTGATAAGCATGTGACGGTCGAAGCAGCTGGCAGTGATCTGTGATCCAAAAAGTTTGGGAAGATTGTGCTCTGGTACAGGATCAGCTTATTTGCCAGATTTACTGTTGGTTCTTTGTGGTGACTTTTAAAACTCTTTCAGGCACCTTCAGATGCTTCCGATGTTTACACTTTTGCTTCCTTTTGGCAGCGGAGCATTTCTCTCTCTGTCAGCAGTGGAGTACTGTGCTCTAAGCTCCACTTCATTACTTGTGTTTGCACAGTGACTCAGACTCTTGCATTCCTCCCCTCACTGATAGAGCCATCTCACGGTCCTGATAGAAAGCTGGCCAGCCCCGCAGCCCCAGCAGTGATCCAGAGCAGACTTGGACCAGGCTCTTTCAGTCCTTTTTGGTGCTTCCGTCTCCCTTTGAGTGGATGTACGCATGCAGGAGTCTCCAAGCCTGTATGCGTATGATTAACTCCCCAGTGCAAACAGAAGATGTTTGATCTTCTGACTAGTGAACAAGGTCTGATGTCAGGAAGGAGAATAGCTGTTGATGTTCACACATAGCGGACAGGCTGCCGTGTGCCCAGTTGCTATTTCCCAGAAGCAAAGGGCATCTTTATGATCACTTCTCACAAACACTTTTGCTCACGCTACGCAGGCAGGTTACTGCTGTGCCCACAGCTGCTTGTTATGTATTGCAAGGATGCTCGTACCTTCCTGTTTTCTGTATTCTAGGCTCTCTGTGACCTTTCCTCTTGTCTTCCTCAGTGTGAAGGAAGGGAAACCATGGCATGTTGACAGTGGAAGGGAGGGGGAGAGGAGGGAGGTGTTATTACCAAGCCAGTCCCCCGAGGTCACTGGGTGTGGATGGGAGGGAGGGAGAGATGGGACTTGAGTGTAGCTTATGTCAGAAGTAGTGCTCAGAGCTCTTTTGGCAGCAGTAGCTGTGATGGGGCAGAGCAAGCTGCCAGGCCTTGTTAAACAGTGCATGTGTGTTAGAGGACATGACTGCACACTCAGAAGTACAGGGAAATGGCTCTTTGGTTGGGCTTGTCTTGTCTTCATCTAAATCCAGTTGCTTGGGAACTGTTTGCAGGTGACAGCATTATCTGTGTGAGCCATTTTACTGAATGTAGTCAGTCTTGAGACGCAGTTGCTAACCTGGATCACATGCAGGCTTTTTTTTATTCTGGAAATCTTGAAGGGGCCCCAGGTGGTAACCTGCATCCTCCCTGCTGCAGTACTTGGTTTATGCCAGTGAGCCAGACGCTTCATGCAGCAAATTTTTCCCTCTAAATGTTTCACTAGCAAGTCAAAGGGATGAGCCACCCTTTGCTGTCACACCACCTTCCTGGTGTCTCCCAGAAATGGGCAAAATACAACATGAGACGCATCCTTTTGCCGCCTTATGTGCTCCATGGCATGGCCTTACAGTTACATAGAAGATCTTTCTGTCCTTTGCTCTGTGTTGTATTTAGCACATCCTTTTTACACAACAGCACCAAGCACGCACTGCTCTTTGAAGTATAGGTGCCAGAGCCTGTCTGGCAGGGCCTCTCTGTCAGCTCAGTAGTGAAATCTCACAGGCAGACAAATGTGATAAATCTTTAACTCCGCTTACTTTCCATGTGTCCCAGAGTCCTACCACTGTTTTCTGTTGCCTACCCAAAGACTCTGGGGTGTGAGCACCTTATGGACAGGATTAAATTCATTTCACAGTGTCCTGGGGATGGCTCAGGCACAAAGAGCTACTATTTATCAGTATCCCTTGTCGCACTGAGACCAGTCCATGGTGACACGGGGCAGAAAACTGAATTCAGACCTCCCGAGTGCCAGCAAATTTCTTCATCCCAAGACCATCTGTCTCCTGCTTCCCCCTTTTGCTCTTCCCCTACTGTGAGTGGGAAAGCTATTCCTGCCCCCTGCCAGGGAATCCTGTTGTTGCCCGCTGACCTTACCTGGCATCATCAGGATTCAGCCCCGAACTGTGCAGCAATGGGTGCTCCTACTGTGACTGAGGTCTCTTCCCCTCCCTGCACTAGCAGACACTGGGCGGGGAGTGCTAAAACATCCACGTAGTCATTCTTCTGTCGGCCTTAGTGTTCTGCTTTTGTTCTGCTGACTTCTAGCCATGGTGTGGTTTGTGTTACAGGCACTGGGATGCCCAATTCCATGGGACCTGTCAAAGCCACACACCAGAGTCAAGCTGACAACAGTCTTTTGCACTCTTTTCCACAAGTTAAAATACTGAAAAACAGACAGAAGGGAAATGTATCTGCTTGAGAGAAGAGATGGTTTGGCGAGGCAGAGATAGCACACAGCTCCTGAGCACTGCAGTGCTGGGGGAGCTCCCATGGGTGCTCAGTGCCGCTTTGCCCAAGGGTTTACATCCTCAGGCTTGGCAGAACATTTTTCAGGGGCTGCCTATGCTGAAGGCTCTTGCGAGCTAAAACCTTATCAGCTGCTGTCTGTTCCTAGGACAATGTCATAGTGCAATATCTCTTTGCAGTCCATGTTCAGATCCCCAGGTACACGTGTTTGTATTTTAAAGTGCGAATTGCCAGTTGTTCCTTTACACTTGAGATGTCAACTCCAAAGTGAATGAAAGCTGGCAGGCTGTGGGCCTAGAAATAACTCCTGTGAAATCTGTCCCTTGTGCCGCTGTGCCCTGGCCTGCAGCATGCTGCCCCTCTCCCTGGCCTGCTCCCCTGCTGTAGCAGGCACTGCAGCTAGAGAGGTTGCCCTGGTTGTGCCTCGGGGAGAGGAAGGGAAGCTCCTGTTCTCCCATGAAAGAGGCTTTGCAAGGTTTTGACTAGGAGGGAGTCACTGACTAACCCTTGTTCCTCTAAATGTTCCAGAGCCACTTGAAAGGGATTTTGAAACTGTTCTGCACTCCCATCCAGGGCTCAGTTATCACCCCACCACCACCATTCCCAGGGGTTACTGAGAGGTCTGTGTCCCTCCTCTCCCAAGTTCCTGCTGTCTTGCAAGCGCAACATTTCTTTCATTTTTCATCAAGGCAGTGCTGTATCCTGGCAGATGGACGTTTGTCAACCCAGACAGCCAGGGCAGTCTGAGATGTGAACAGCTTCTTGCTGACAGTGGAATCAAGCTAGGAGGAAACAGTACTGTTACCTGATTTACCAGTATCCCATGTCTTTCCTATTTTCAGATCAGCATCTTCATGACCCACCTGTCCAACTATGGGAATGACCGTCTGGGACTGTACACTTTTGAGAGCCTGGTCAAGTTTGTGCAGTGCTGGACCAACCTTCGCCTGCAAACACTGCCCCCTGTCCAACTTGCAAAAAAGTACTTTGAAATCTTTCCCCAGGAGAAGAATCCCTTGTGGCAGGTGAGAAGGCAGCTTTAACCGCTCCTAGGGGTTTTCCAAGAGGTATGTCCCACATTTAAAGTGTGGCAAGACTGCTGATCCAGAGCACAGAGGGGTAATGCATAAAGCTTTTAGGTTTAACCTTTGTGGCTTGAGGCTGCAAGTGGCAAATTGCAAGGTGGAAGGGATGGGGAGTAGGAGCAGTAGGACGCAGTCACGGTGTGAGCTTAGGGACAGGGATGGCTGTCATAAGTGCCTGGGGGGCAGGCTTGGAGGCATTTGGGTCGTTAAAGAGCTTATATTAGAGCAAGCTGCTATGAAATGTTAAGTGTGCAGGGAAGAACCCTGTTTGGTGCTGGACGAGCTTGCAGGCATGTTAATGTGATTAATCTTAAAGTAATTTCACACTGCAGAATTCATGTTCATTAAATAAAAACATGCTTATTCCATTTTATCCCAGTGCAGCAGCTCTCTGCATGGTAATGAGCAGATGAAATTAACTGAAGGTGATAGAGTTGTCTGTCTGCCAGAAGTTCACAGATGCTGAGCTGTACTATCATGGTGGCCCAGCCCAGCACGGCTGCACAGGGCAAGGCCTGTGGTTAACACTCTCAGAGGGACTTTGGCTCCCGTCACTTTGGAGCTTTTGAAAACGTTCCCCTGTGTTTTTACTTAACTCTTCTTGATGCCTGGCAGAGCAGCAGTGTGGCTGTGAAGTGTTCTTCATATGCTAATAGCATTTTCCTGAGAGGACTGGCCTTGCAGCTTTTCCTCCCCTTTCCATTAGCTCTTGTGGTAATGCTTAATCCCATCACTTGTGCTGCAGAATCCCTGTGATGATAAGAGACACAAGGATATCTGGTCCAAAGAAAAAACATGCGATCGACTCCCCAAGTTCCTCATCGTGGGACCTCAGAAAACTGGTAACGTGAATACTTTATCTAAAGATAGATTGCAGCTTCCATCTCATTCCTCCTGAGAGGAGAGCTGGAAAGGCCTGTGTCTGCATGGCTGCCCTTTGTGCAAGCTGCCAAATGGCTGCAGAGGACATTTCAGAGAATCTCAGATTTGTTCTAACCTAAATCTGGCAAGTCCATCAGTACTTTGCGCCCTGGCACTTTGCTTGGCTCACTCCTGATTTGCAGGGAAAAGCCCTACCTGCAGAGTTGTGTTTTGGCTTTTCCACATAAGCTCAGAGAAACTGTGACCTGCCTTAGTGTGTCACAAACGTAAGCTGTCAGCAGGACTGAACACACACGCTTAGCAAAGGTTACGATGAATGCCCCCTAGTGCTTTTATTGCGACAGATCTGTGTACCCACTGCGTGCTCCATGTTACTGTCAGGGGGAGGTAGAGATCCTCTTTTGTCTGACCTCTGTCAGCACCTCTTAACTGCTGCGGCATTGTGGTTGGCAGTGACGTGGCTGTATGTACTGTCCTGAGGAGTCCTTTCTAGGCTGAAGAGAGCAAAATCTCTTCAGGCAAAGCCAGGTCTTCAAACCTTGGCTTTCTCTGTAGTGCAGTGAAACAGCAGCTGCCAACTGTGCACAGCAAATGGTGATCCTGGCCTTGAGAGGAAGCTTTTCCCAGCCAAGCTGCTGCCTCCTGCCTGTGTCACTCACTGTGAAGCTCTGTTGGTGTGTGTGCAGCATGGGCCCTGCTGTATCACAGCCCAAGCTGCTTGCAGTGGCACCGTAAGAAAACCTTTCTCTCGGCTGATTTATTGGCCTGCTGGAGGCCTACAGCTGTGTGCTGCGCAGGTTTATCGGGTTTGGCTGGGTAAAGGCAAAACATCTACAGCAGAGGCAGGCCAAGGCATCTCTAGCTGAATTCTTACCCAAGGACACTAACGTTGTCCCTAGCACATCTCCTTCCCAAACACGTGATAGTGTCCTGCAGTGCCTAGGCCACCTCCCATTTGGCAGGTGTGGGTTCTGCCACATGACTGTGTGGCTGTGCCACCAGGGAAAAAAGGTAACACAAGATAGCCGACATGGGTGACAGCTGTCGTGCTAAGGAGGTGACTTAAATCAGCTGCATGAGCTGAAACGTGGGGTTGAACTGCTGAGTCAAGTTCAATCCCAAAGTGCTTGGTGCCGCTGCTCTTGCAACCTGCATGAGTGAAGGGGTGGGTTAGCCAGGCATGGTAGGAGTGTGCCCACTTGGGGACTGTTTTTTGCAGTGTAAAGCCTTTCACGCAGCCAAGCATTATGTGTGACCCAGGTCCCGTTAACTGATTCCTGTTGCAGGCACAACAGCCGTGCACTTCTTCTTGACCATGCATCCGGCTGTCACCAGTAACTTCCCAAGTCCATCCACCTTCGAGGAGATCCAGTTTTTTAATGGACCCAACTATCATAAAGGAATCGATTGGTAAGAATCCTGATGCGTCTTCCTCTGTGATAAGGTGCGCCCATGTTGTCTTCTCCCGAGTCTCTCTCTATGTCCGCTTCAGCCACCTCAGTAGCTCCTCTATTCCTGAACAGCTGTTTTCATTGCTATTGCTCCGTGCATGTTCCCTGTTTTCCTGCTAACCCAACTGCTCAGTCCCAGGAGCAGGACGGGTAGTTTCTGATATTAGTGACTGTTCGCCAGGAGATTCCTGGGCATGATTTAGCTTTAAAAATTCAGTCTTTGTTGAATGCACTGCTGTCATGAGGTTTCTTCTCCTTTGACATGCAAAACAGACACCAGTGTGCTCGTTAACTCATGGTTTCCAAGTTGAGACACGTAGGACAGAGGGGACAACCTCAGTGCTGTTGTTCTGGGCCCTTTAGACTTAACAGAGATGACACTGCATTCCTTGCACTGGCTCCAGTGTCTCTTTGGCCACATCCATACCCTGTTCTTTACCTGTACAAGTACGCAATTTTGATAAAGTGTTTCCACCTGGCAGGGAAATACTAGTGTCACTATGGCACTATTATGTCACTATGTTTCCAGGCAGAGAAATTTTGAAGTTGTTTCTTGCTCGAAGCATGCGCTTTGGGTCCACCGTGGCACTGTACTCCCTCATGTGTGGCTCTGAGACGGCTGCGTGGCAGTAAGGCGTTCTGCCGTGGGATTTCTTTGCCTGTGAGCTGTGGGAGATTTTGTCTGACTTACCTAATCATGTAGAGGACTGTTGAAAAGATACTGGAAGGTGGTTGGTACTTGAGTGAAGCTCACGTGAGTCAAGCACTACAGAGCAGTTGTACTAGCTGACAGATAGGCTTAGAAAGCGTAGGCTTTTACGTGCATCCCTTGGAAAAGTTACCCAACTTGAGCTGAGTGTAGCATCACATGCAGGAGGAGAATCATGTTTAGGATGGAATTTGCATTTGTCGTACCGCTTAAATTTCAGCAGAGACCAGTCTTCCAGTGCTTTACAGTGTCCTGTTCCCCCGTTGCCCTCTACCCTACCATTATTCGAATGTCTTACAGTTTCTGCGTTACTAATTTTACAAGTTCCTGTGAGGCAGAGCAGAGCTCTTGACCCTGTGTCTCAACTATGAACTGAGGTACAAAGAGAAATTATTTAGACGGGGCTAAACCAAGCGGTCAGTGGCAGGGCAGGCCACTGATTCTGGCCTTACTCTTGGGACAAAACCTCTTTTCTCCTAAAGCTTGCAACTAGTATCCTACCCTCAGCCTTTTCCTTCCACTGCCCGAGGACTCGGGGAACACACTCTCATCAAAAAACTTTCTTACCCTTTTATCATCTCCAACTTTCTATGTCGGGCTCCGCCACCCCTTTCGAAATCCCGCCTCTGCCAGCTCTGCACCCATTTGCGCATTCATTGCGTTACTGGGGAGGCGCAGTTGTTCTGTGAACTGTGTGTGTTGAAGAGGAGCAAGGGCATCATTTTGTCCTGTGCCATTTCTCTGTTGGGCCATGCTGCTCACCAGCGTCCCGTCTGTTCGGCAGGTACATGGAATTCTTTCCCATCCCCTCCAATGCCAGCACAGACTTCATGTTTGAGAAGAGTGCCAATTACTTTGACACAGAGGTGGTACCAAAACGTGGTGCAGCCCTGCTGCCTCGAGCCAAAATCATTACTGTTCTGATCAACCCTGCTGACCGAGCCTATTCATGGTACCAGGTAACTTCCCTGCACTGCTCTGCGGGTGAGGGCCAGAGGGATATTCCAGTGGGGTGAGGGAGAAAGCCTGGGGCAGAAAGCCCATGGATCCATTTCCACGGAGGGACCAGGGGAGATGATGCCTGCAGAGTGTGGACAGAGTTACATACAAAGGCATTGGCGGGTGGTTGTGCCGAATCAGTGGGGTCTGCACAGAGATGTGTAAGGTGGAATTTTGTGTTCCTGCTCCTAAATTCAGTTTATGTTTTTCAGCACCAGCGTGCTCACAATGACCCTGTGGCGCTCAATTACACCTTCTACCAAGTGATCTCTGCAAAATCCCAGGCCCCTCAGGAACTGCGCAACCTGCAAAGCCGATGCCTGCTCCCTGGCTGGTATTCAACTCACCTAGAGCGCTGGCTAACATACTACCCCTCTGGACAGGTAGGAGGTTTGGCAGTAGAGGCTCTCTTGGAGCCCCTTGTAGGTTTATTGGAGAGGAGAACAAACTGTAACACGTGCATGTGCTCTACCCGCTGCCCCTTGTTTTCATTGCACCTTCTGTCCCATCTTTTGGAAGAAGAGCCACCACTTGCTTCCTCCTGTTACGAGCTGATAAGAAATCAGGCTTGAATACTCCAATTTTGCACTTCGTTGTATTTGTAAAAGTAAACGAGTGCAAAAGGATACTGTGATCTCCCAGAGAGCTCCACAATATTGAGAAGTTCAGCGAGAGCAGCAGTGTTAGCACTCCCTTCCTTTCATCGTGGCAGCCTGGAGCCCAGGGACCCTCTTCAGGCCCAGCAGGCATTCAGCTGCTTGCTGTGGTTTCAGTGCTTTAAAGAGAGGCTCTTGGACTCTGCCACTTGTTAGTTCCCATGTTGAGAAGCCTTTAGCTGTCTGCTGAAGGGGAAATTTCACTGCAGAGATGTCAGGATTCTGTGTTTTGTGTATAAATTTGCAAAAAGTCAATTAACAGACAATATAGACCATTTCTGTGTCTGAATTCCCAGGAAATTTATAAACTGTCTAATACATTGTGAGTCAGGATGTGTTTTTTCAAGTTCCTTTCTGCTGCTGGGGTTATCCTCAAGACAGTCTGTAATCCAGCAGAGTCTTATAACGTCCATTTAGTCTCTTACTCTCTGCCAAAGCAGCAGCCTAAACTGTACGTGATAGATCTGCCAAGACTAAAAGAGACATGGGAAAACATTCTTGGGTTCGTGTCTCATTGCCTTACCGTTCCTGGAGGTTACTGCTGTGAGGAGTGATAGAGCCAGACACACCATCCTTATACTTACTATGGGTCAGGGTCTCCTACCTTCCCCAAACTTCAGTTCATGTGACTCTTTTTCTATTGTGTTCTTTGGAATAGGTAATTTATTAGCACAAATGTTGTTCGTCATTGTCTATCATACACGTAACAGGAGAATAGTCATAGGTTACAGAAGAATACTTAGCACAACGGCTGCTGACATCTAAAAAGAATACATGAGGTTTCCAGAGAGACTCTGTAAATCATGCCACTTCTGGGCCTTAACGCTCAGTTACATGGGGTGTGGCCAAAGGCAAATTTATTAAGCAAAGCCTGTCATGATCTACTGTCTTACAGTATTTGTGGCCCGTATCATAACTTCTGTCTGCGGTGACAAATGGGCCGCGTGCCCCCACTGTGGTGCTCTAGGATAAACAGGCTTTGGCAGCCTTTGCTCACACGCACAAAGGCCAGGGGCAGTTTTGAGAGCCGGGAAGCTCATGGGTGTCATTCAGCACAAGCTGTCAGAGGCTAAGCTGGCTGCTGTCTTTTCAGCTTCTCATTGTGGACGGTCAGGAGCTGAGACACAACCCTGCCTCTGTAATGGACAACATCCAGAAGTTCTTGGGAGTTACGCCGCTCTTCAACTACACCCAGGCCCTCAGGTAGGGAAATCGTTTTTGGGAGGATGCTTTCTTAGCCAAGTGTGATACTAATAAGCACTTGGTTAGAAGAATGCTTCTTATCTCTGACTACAAGACCTGCCAAGGTTTCAGAGGTATGCCTAACCCTAAAATTAGGTTCAGATAGCATGAGGTGCTACGCTAAGACTGGAATCATAACTTAGTCTTTCCAGAAATGATAGGGGAAGGGGTGGTTTTTGGCACTGTCATGGAAAAGCATGAAGTTGCTCACAGCAGTAATCAGGATGTTTTCCATTTGGTCTTTATGGTTTCAGGAAAGGTGCTGGAATTATTAGCGTTCCTTATGCTTTGTGTTACACCTCTATCTGACAGAAGGTAGAGGAAGTATGATAAAAAATGTGTGACGGGCTGCTCATATCTTCAACTAGAGGGAGATTAGGGACACATTGCACAGTTTTGAAGTAAAGAGCCTATTATTACAGAAGACATGGACTTGACAGGTGCCCAGAGCTATGTTAGGAAGTGTTAGCGGAGGCACTACCTCACTGCTACTAAGTTGAAGGACGTTACTCAGCCGTTACTGCGATCTTGCCCACAGTGCAAGTGCAATTAATCTGAATAGATTAAGTGCTAAGGTGAACTGTGGCCGTATCAGTCTGCAGTGGAAACTCTGCAAGCCCACCGGAGATCCTGAATATTGCTCTTTGCAGCTGAAACCAGTGTTTTCACATCTTCTCTGCTATCGCGGCCTATGCTAGCTGAGGGTAGCGGGTGGTGTGCGTGTGTGTAGGCATACGGCAATTGCCCTTTCCTTTAACAGTAAAGAGAGGAGAACCAACTCAGTTCTCTTCCTACAGTTGTTTTCCAAGGGGGTGGCACATGGCTCCCCAGGGGAGGGCAGATTTAGAGAAATGTCAGGTTACTTGAAAGCCTTCCTTGCTGAAGCACATGTCGTGATGGTGAATGGACTATTTACAGTAGCGGTAGTGGCTGGTACCCTTCAGCCAGGGTCAGAAAAGAAATGGTATTGGTCAGCTTGCCTCAGAGTTTGGTAGAGGTACTTGCTCAAACCTCAAGCTCACCTTTGGCCAATTGAGAGGACAGGATGGACAAGACCAGATTATGGTTCCCAGCATTGCCTTATAGTTATGTTTTAGCAAGAGAAGAAACACCGATACTTTAAAACAGTCAGGGGATTCTCTAACACTTTTCCACTATAAAGAGGAGATTTAAAAGAATTTACATACACTAAAACATTGATTATTATTCCCCCCCAAATAAAAGCTTAACAGACAAATATTGTAACACCATATTACCTCTGAAATTTGCACAAAGCTGAAACAGTCGTGGTTGTAATGGATTGCTTGTTGAAGTAGTCAAGTGCTAAAAAAAAAAACTGGTTGAACCAATACCATAAATAAATAAAACCTAAACTCAATTTTTAAAGCATTGAAGTGGGAAATACATATGGAGCTACTTAATTTCTGCTGCTACTAATTGGGCATGTGGCCATATCTTCTAAAGACAAGTGTCCCTTTCAGATTTGATGAAGCAAAAGGATTTTGGTGCCAGCTGCTAGATGGAGGAAAGACTAAATGCCTAGGAAAGAGTAAAGGAAGAAAATACCCTGATATGGATTCCTCGGTGAGTAACTGTCTCAAATCTGTTGGCAGCAAGAGATGTAGAAACATCCCAGCAAACCAACCTGGATTTTCCTACCACCCATGTCCTAGGTGACCTATGGAACATGTGTTGAGGGTAGCATTTTCTTTCATGCTAACGTGGTCTGTATTTTCCACGCAGTCACGGCTGTTCCTAAGAGACTTCTACCGGGAGCACAACATTGAGTTATCCAAGCTGATGAACAGACTTGGACAGCCCCTTCCAACCTGGCTCCGAGAGGAACTGCAGAACTCCAGCTGGAGCTGAGAGGGACTCCCTTGCCCCCAGTGCCATTGGGATGTGTGGTGCTCCAACGCGTGCTACAATGCCATCTCTTGTCAAGCCAAAACAAGTGGACAAATGAGCAGGAGCAGAGAATGTGCATGTGGAGCCTTTCCCCGCCATTGGGAAGGGCTGCTGCCTCTGACACTGCCCTGGGGCATGGAGTGCAAGTCACATTCTTGAGTATTAATGGTGTGTTACACTTTGACTTTTACTTACAGGAATGATTTGGAATGCCTGCCCTACTTTGAGCAGGGGAGAGAGCACGGTTAACACTTTATGTTTAAATTACTCTTCTCAGTGTATGAAACGGGCACGAGCTGGAGGGTTAATGTGTTACTCGTCTGAGTCCAGAAGTAAAGACTTAAGAGGTGAACTACTGAGCCCACTGCTGAGAAGAGCAGCAGCAGCTTAATAAAAGGGGAATCTAGTCCACTGAACGCCAGCTTTTATCCAGTAGTCTGTTTGGCAGCAGCAAGGTACAAGAACGCCTTGCTTCTCCCCACGCAGAGTACAGTGGCCATGATCATTACGTACAGTGCCACTGTGTGTGGCTGTTGGGGACTGCACCTTCCTGGAGACAGATGTAACAGACATAAGATTGCCTCTCCTTATCTGCAGCACTGTCGGTGTGATACGGTGTCCAGTGACTGGTCAATGGGGCAGTGGGAGATAAGGCAAAGCTGCAGCTATTGACACACAGAATTGATCTGTTATCTTAGGGAAAAGGTTGCCGTACTTGGCAACGTGGCAAGTATTTCTCTGCAGGGACTTCAGACTTTTCAAAAGATAACCAAGGAGTAGTATGTCCCCTTAGAGCACTTTGGAGGCACGTGTTAGTGCAGCACAGCAGCTGGGGGAGGCAAAGCTCTGGTATTGCAGTATAAGGCTGGTGCAGCTGAAAGCAGACAATTCAGTTCCCCCCCATGTCTGATCAGCTTAAAAAAAAAAAAGGCAATGTTTTTCTCTTTCCGACACCTCCAGGGCCCCTACCACATAACGTTGATAGCTAGCACCTGTTTTAATCCCCCTGCAGTCCAACAATCCAAGGAGAAAAGCAAAAAAGCAGTTAAAAGTAAGTATATAAAGGGAAGGCTTGGACTTAGAAGTGGTTTCCTGTATCCAAAAGGGGCTGTTTAGTTGTTTACTTCTGCACATAGTCAAGTAAGTACACTAAGGTGCTTTGCCTCCTCCTGCAGTTGCTGGATAATTATTCTCAAAGGAAATCCTCCATCATGGTCGTACGTGTTTTCTGTTGCTGAGCCCTGGGCTTCTGGAGTTGTGTGGGCCATTGTCCCTCCCTCCTGGGCGCAGATGGTCCTTGGAGATTGCTGCAGTTCCAGAGAACAGAGGGGCAGGATCCATATGAACAGAGATTATGGAAACTTCCACAACTGTCATGAGCTCTTTTTCTCCTATCCCGAGAGAAGTTGCTTCAACCAAACTTTTCCATTGAGCCTTAGGTATTGTGTATTTCTGAATGAATGGTGCATTTACCGTTGTATGTAAATGTATATAGTATGCAATATAGTATTTTATTTCTTGTGCCCTTGGAAAGGGTTATTTTGTGCAGCCAAAAAAAGGACAGAAAGACTAGAAAACCCGTCTCTCACTCCTGTTAGAGAGAAGAGCCCGACTTCCTGCACTGGATTAATGTATAGCATCATTCACATTGAATGATAATGAAGAAATTCTTGGCTCTCGAAGCTGAGCACAAGTGTCTGAATAAAGGCTAGAAGTAGTAGTAAGTGGAGATTCAATAAATGTACTACTTATTTTTCTTCTTTGTGATGATTTGGAGTGATGTCATGGACCCTAAGCTGGTAGAAGGGTAAGAAAAACTGGAAAACCTACTCCAGGCCTTGCAGCTGCCAGCTGGGAGGGCAACAAAGGTGTTTAAGTTGTATTTGTAACAACACAGAAACGGTGTCCTAAGGCTTCTTGCTCTGCAAGTGCACCTGTAGGCTTGCAGAAGCTGGCACAGCACACAACCTGTAGTTAGAGACTCATTCTTACTGGTTTGCACTAGTGATGACTGTTGGGCCTTTCCTGGCTGCTGCAGTAGTTTCCAGCTGCTGTGCCGCAGCAACAGAGCTTTGCTGTGCACCTCCTGTCCAGGTGTGCTCCAGCCAGACCTACAGTAATAAGCAACCTTACCTTCAAGTGGAAGCAAAACATTGTTTAAATAGTCATGGTTGTGACAGCACTAGAAAACAGCCTTACAGCTCGCACTTCACAAATAAACACAGCAGAGCAGCTATTTTTACATGCTGCTGCAGGAGGAGGATCCCAGGACCAGTGCTACTGATGCTCCACTAAACACAGTTTCCTGCTCTTAATCCATTACAGGTTGTCACTCACTCACACAATTACTTCATGTTTTACCTCAGACTATGGTACATCTTTGAGGAGATGGATTCAAACATTAAAACAAAAATCGAGGTACCAGGAATAAACGTTGGGAGGGGCTCGCTAAATGTCAGCCTTATTTAACTGGCAATAGTCCTTCAATCAAGGCAGCAAAGGGCATCTGTGTATTCTCATTATTCTTTCCCTCCCCCCAGTTGCTTCATTTCTATGCTATGCTAGTTCATAGTGCTTATGCTAATGGCAAACAAGTCACCTGCTGTGGTCAGATTCAAATGTAGGATGTCCTTATCTGATTTAGCTGATGAAGAGTCATTTTCAAATCTGGTAACTCCCTCTGACAGCATGTTACTGCAGAAGCTACCTTCTTTCCAACATCCCTTCAAAGCTGTGGAAACAAACACCCCCTCCTAAGAGAAGTTCTTAAAATCAGAAGCTCTGTGATATCAAAAAGCCAACAAAAACATCTTTTCCAGTGAGATACACTGGTTACTAGATACTGATCCATTAGGCACTTACACATTACAGACCCTCACACTTCATTTTGATAGCGGGAATAAACCTCATCTTCTTACCTCACTGCTTAGTAACAGAACTTCTTGGTAAGCAGCAGGTCACTTCTAAGACAAGGAGACCGGTAAGCACAAAACATTACCTGAAAAATTTTTTTTAATGTATTAAAAAATATTTTTGTAGTCTGATGCATAGGAAATGGACCCATTTAAAAAGGAGTAATTTGACCCAGGTATCAGAAAAGCACGTGATTGTAGTAGAAACAGTAGCCGGGTCGTGTCACTCTTCAGAACTGGAAGGGTGCACAAAAGGTGAGACTTGGCAAAACAAACAATAGGAAACAACTTTTTTTTTTTTTTCTTCTTCTTTTTGTTTTTTTAAAGCAAGCCATCAGAGTGTGTGTATATACTCACCTCAGAAAAGAAGGCTCAGCATATGAAGCTGGGACTTCTACTCACACACAACCTCTGGAATTCAATCCGGAAGGTACTTAAAAGTAGGCTGCTACCTCTTTCTACTAGGTACAAGAAATACTGACACGAGTCTCAACTATAGGGTAAGGACCTTTTAAGGGAACTGGGAAAATGTCTCTGTAGGTGGCAGTATGTATCAACTCTACATACAAATCTGATCGCTGAAAAACTGCAATTTTCAATTGCTGACGGCACTGCAAAGGCACATATTCCTGGCAGAAGCCTGCAGCTCCTGGAAGTCAGAATGACACTCGAGTCTAGCTATACGAATCTAACGAGCAACTTGATCCAACGCATCCTGTTGTTTTTCAGCCCTCGCACTCGGTTGGTAAGAGAATCCTTTGATTCCTTGCTGGTCGTTTTGCTGTATCATGGCAAGAAAAGCAATGACAAACTGGACTGCCAAATGAATCTGAAATGAATCTGTTCATTCCCCCTTGCTGAATCCCGAGTGTCTTCTGGTTGACAGGGTGCAGCTGCAAGCAAGACGCCAAGGCAGTGGCATCTAACCCACACAAGTGTTTCCAGCAGGCTGCCTCAAGCCAGGAATAAAAACCCCCATCATGCAGTAGGACATGGATTGAGCACTGGCACCTCCTCTCCAGTTATCAGGGTTTTACCTACAGTTTGTTTCTTTCCCCTTTTCCTTAAAGACCTGGGAGGGGGGCAGGGTGGGGGGTTGGAGAGTAAACACTGAGCCTTGTTAAGATTACGAACTAACGCCTCTGAGAAACACTTGCAAGCTGGTTTTGCTACAAAAAAGTATTGCCGACACTCTCAACTCCACTACTCTTGAGAACTATGTAGAAATAATTTATTAATCAATCCGTTTCTGGCTTTAAAGACTGGTTTTCTTCCAAGACAGGATTTCTCCCCATTCTCATTTATATAGTCTTAACTAACTTCTCCAGTCCCTCCCAAAATGCTTGTAAACGAGCATGCATCTAATGGTCACACTGCCCCAGCAGTCTGAAACCCGGCTCATGTTTATTTCACTTATGGTAACAGAGGATCATAAATCAGGCTGCTTTCAGAATCCCCCAAAGTCAAGTCATTGGAAAAGATTAATTTCAGGACTTATAACAATGTGTTGACACCAAGGCCCTGCACAACGGCTGCCCTTTAAGCCCCAAACTTCCCGCCAGAGAAGCTCTCCTGGCTGACTTTTAAATGAGGCAAAGTAAAGCATGACATGGAAGGAAATTGTGGGGACCCAGTCCCCATTCATAGTGCACGCTATCTATGTACGCATACTGTATACAATAGACTTTTAATGCATTTCCACATTTTCCCCTTCCTATAGCTTACATCCCCTTCATGGCAATAAAGTAATTGTGCAGTGCAGCCTGTGTGGTATCAAGTAGTTACGAATGCTGTAACTGTAAGCAGGCAACACCAACAAGAAAAAAAAGGCACTTGCTTACAGAGCACAGTCACTGTCTTTATACCAACAGGAAACACTCTACAGCAGTGAAGGTACCTTCTGACAGCGCACAAACCTTGCGTTTGGACGTTGCCACTGAGAAAAAGCATTAACTGTCACGGGCTCAAACGGAAACCCTAGCACAGAATAGCCCCAAGCTGCACTTCCAGCTTTCACAGCTTAATGCCGCTCCCGGAGAGGTGTCTCCACCGCCCTGCCCCAAGTGCAAGTACCCTGGAAACGGAAACGGGAAGCAGAAAGAAGCTCAAAAGCCACATTTGAACCATGCTGGGGGCAGGCTGTTAGTGAGAGGGGAGGTAGGTAAAAAACACCCCCCCGCCACCACCCCCAAAGTAGTACTATTTAAGAAAGACCTTCTTTACCATAATCATGTCATATAGCACTTAAATTTGGGCACAAAAAGAGAAAACAAACTATTCTAATTAAACTGTAGTTGAGAGCCGTTCACTCTATCAGTAGGGCTTAAAAACAGAGTCATACAGCAGTCGTGGTCATCAACAAATGCTGAGAAGTCCTCATGGCCCAACCTGCCTTTTTACTTTTTTTCAGCTTAGTTTAAAAAAAAAAAAAAAAAAAAAAGGCCTCAGTAGCAGACAGTGAGCAGACTTTTCTGTTTTGGCACACTTACTTTCTCCCCAGATGCATCCTGGAAAACTTGTTTTAATACCCTGCCCTTCTCTTAATGTCTAGGTAAGAAAAATACAACTCCTATAGAAAACTATTTCAAATTTTTGTCATGTTACAGCTGACTGACTTACACCAGGAGGTGGTGGTAAACTTCATGGATACTTCAATGCTTACCCTATTTTCATTGACTCGGGGTTTTGCAAGGCTGTTCAGTGCACTCTAGCACTGTGTAGCAACAGCCAAGCTAGCACTAGAAAATAAGCCGGGAAAGTGAAAGTCTGTATTCTGCTCCAAAATACAACAGTGCAAGGCTTGATAAAAACCAAACCCACGCAAAGAATTAAAAAACAGTTTAGGTTCAACAACTCCCCAGGAGGCTATTTCTGAATGGTTCTCAGAGAAGGAAAATACATATCCCAAATAAATATTAATGACAGTAAACAGAACTAGACAGAAACACACTTTTCAGCTAACTCCAGCCGTATCTGTTGCTAGGCACGTTGCTTCATCAGATGACAACTCCAACTCAGCTTGTTCATGGGCTGTAAAGACACTGAAGTCCAAAGGCAAATACTGTTCTGCTAACTCGTATTCCTGGAAAGTGCTTCCAAAGGAAAACTTTTACAGGCAAGAAAGATAGTTGTAGGTGAACATGTCCAAAAGGGAGCCAGCCCTCTCAGGTTGGCATACCTAATCTACACAGAAAAAAAAGGGTACCTGAAGCACGAGATGTGTTCCAAGGAATGAGGCTTGCAATTACTAAAACCTTTATTTTATCCATTCCATAAGAGCAAAAATCCCACTATTCCTTCCAATGAGCCAAATATCCAGCTGCAACCTTGGCACGTCGTCTGCCAACTACACTAATGCCAAGATTTTACCCCTAACGATGCAGGGATCAACAGTTTAAGTTCTAGAAATGCTGCTGTCCCAGATACAGGGGATAAGAGTACATACAGACAAGGGGTAAAGACACTACACGGCAACCCACTAACATCCGCAGGGAAGGGGAGGGGGAAAAAAGGCCCTTTCACTTACAGTACCTCACCTTTATCTTCTCACACCCTCTCCCATACATCTTTTGATGTACGGCCCCCACTGTATATATATAAAATGAGACACAGAGGGAATCTCCCATCTTTAAGGAGTTGCTTCTAAGTATCCTCAGTCTTCACCAGCAAGCGCTCAAGCCACACCGCCCAAGTTGCAGAAGACAAAGGCCAGGACTGGGAGAGTGAAGAACTGCCCACTGCAGGAGATCAGGTTCGAGACCATCTAAGGAACCTGAAGGTGCACGAGTCCATGGGACCTGATGAGCCGCATCCGCAGGTCCTGAGGGAACCGGCAGATGAAGTTGCTAAGCCACTGTCCATCATATTTGAGAAGTT
>NW_008795129.1:3115636-3133280 GCF_000699145.1 Aptenodytes forsteri
CAGTGCCGGAAGGGGACCTACAAGAAAGCTGGAGAGGGACTTTTAACAAGGGCATGTAGCGATAGGACATGGGGTAATAGCTTTAAACTGAAGAAGGGTAGATTTAGATTAGATATAAGGAAAAAATTCTTCACTACAAGGGTGGTGAGGCACTGGCACAGGTTGCCCAGAGAGGTGGTGGATGCCCCATCCCTGGAAGTGTTCAAGGCCAGGTTGGATGGGAAGGGCAGATTTAGATTAGATATAAGGAAAAAATTCTTCACTACAAGGGTGGTGAGGCACTGGCACAGGTTGCCCAGAGAGGTGGTGGATGCCCCATCCCTGGAAGTGTTCAAGGCCAGGTTGGATGGGGCTCTGAGCAACCTGGTCTAGTGGAAGATGTCCCCGACCATGGCAGGGGGGTTGGAACTAGATGATCTTTAAGGTCTCTTGCAACCCAAACCATTCTATGATTCTATGATGTGGTCCTAACACTGGAACACCATCTGCTTTTATCTGCATGTACTGATCCCTGGACAGAGCATCAAAATGCACATCTATGCACCATGCCAGATTGTTTAGCTGAAGTACGCATGAAACTTCAAGTGCAGACAGTGGGTTAAGTCAGAGTGCAAGGCTGGCCTTAGCACACTGCCCTCATTACCACTATTAAGCAGTTTGATCTTCAACACTAGCAGGCCAGAAAACTGGCCCACGGGTATCTTGCAGTAAAGACATAAGCCACTTCTCAGTTGGTTTCATCTGCACCTGTACAAATTTGACTTCTCCCACTCCCCACTGAAGTGAGCTGTTATTTCCAGAGACACTAACAGCTAAAAGGGAAAGTATATTTCCTATGGTCACAAGAGAAAACAAATCTGGCAAGTGAAAGCAAGTCACTGTGAACAGAAGACACAGGAAGAAGTATAGTCTAAAGACCTTATTCATCTTACCTTCAAGGAACGGACAGTGAATTAGACTTCACCAAACATGACAATAACCCATTGCAAGGTCTCCCATCACAGAATGTCATCTGTCTTCATGCAAGTGGGGGCCAGGCCCTATCCAGGCAAATACCTGTGGTTATTAGTACTGACTAAGTTCAGCATTTGCTGCTGCCCAGCCTGGGAAGAGGCGGTAGCCAACACAGAAAACAGCTTCTCAGCTATGTAAAACCATTTCTACACTGGAAGAGCTCTAAAGCATCCAGCTCACTGCAGCCGCTTCATGTGTTGCTGGTAAGGGCAAGGACCTAGAGAACATTTACTCTACGTGAAAAAACACATGGGTTACCTGAAAGTCAAAGGAAATCTGAGTTGGCTGCGACCTCTGTTCTTCTACAGGTCTTCTGCTGAAATGACTTTTCAGAATTTCTGAGCCTAAGTATTTTCCCCACTCATGGAATAGTGACCAAACTAACAAGACTGCACTGGGTAATAATTTTTCTGCTTTAATAGCAGATTAATGCTTCTGGGGCCACCAGGGCTCATCTCATCTCCTATAAAGGAAAAATACCTCAAGAACCTCCCAGCCACATGGCAAGAAAAAACATCATCACCTCCTTTGTTACTTTCTCCTGTCCTTGCTCAGATATATTTCCATGGGATACGGCTCAGGAACAACAACAGATTAACAGATGCAGAGATCCAGGACCGAAAGTGTGTTCTGGAAGACCTGAACAAATGAGTGTGCAGCACCTCCACACAGCTCCCATCTCTGTCTGCTCACTCTGAGGAATTTTTTCAGAGAAAAGACGAAACTTCTGAAACTACTGACCTGTGCCTCATACCACTGAGCTGCTTGTTCAGTCAATGTCAGCCTGAGGTGAGATTCCCTGGCTCTTCCTCTGTTTGGGCTCTGCAGCTGCTGGAAGACAACTCTGACAGGGTCTGTCATATGGAAGCAGTGCAATCTGTACGAGGACTAGAATGGGTAAAATAACCAAAGAGAGAAAGTTTTGAGCACAGTGAAAAGTAATGGGCACTGTGATTTCTTTTCTCTTACAGTCTTTATGGGGGCTACACAGGATGAAAGCAAGTACACTTCCAGATAAAGTCCATTCTAACCTCACGGTAAGCAGCTCCACTGTATTTTCCCGAAACAAAGACATTGGTGACAGTGCTCTCGTGCTCCTGGTGTTTTTTAATTACAGTAGTCTGAAAACTTGCCTGCTCAGGGTCTAAGTGTAGTCTTCTAATAGATATCACAGATAAAGCTCTGCCATTTCATTTCCCCATTCAGTCCAAATCCTCAATGCAGTAACAGTCACTTCTACTCCTGATATTTAACACATTCAGCTCTTTTGCCCATTTCCCTTCTGCTTCTTTCCTTCTAGAAGATGCTCCCTTCTCTTCCCCTAATTTTCTCCTATAAGCAGTAGAAAGGAAAAGATTAGACTTTATTAGAAAACTCATTTTTCTCCAAACTCTTTTCCCAGCTCTGAACATGCAAGAACCAGAGAGCACAGAAAGTGCTCCAGGAACCCAAATCTTCCAGACATCAGGCTGTGCTCTCCAGTCAAATCCAGGAGTTTTGCCCAATAACAGGCAGCTCATAATCAACATGGAGTTTAGTTTAAAAACCACAAAACTTAACACATTCTTACAAACATCAGCATTTATAGTTAGCATGTAACTAGACACCTTATGGAGGAATACAAAGGGCTGTAAGGAGATCTTTAAATAGTTACTGTCGAACAATCAGAATTAGAGGAACCTCAGTCACACTCTCTGGTCTGTGCAGTACACAAAGTCAAACCAAGGGAGCCTGTTCATCTGTTCTGCCCTATGCCTATGAGTTAGTTTGCTTATTTTTTAAGAGTATCATTGAAAATATCAAATACAAACAGGCACATATTTCTAGCTTGCAGAAACTAAAAGATCCCCATTATCATTGGCTAAACCCAAGTAAGAAGCAAAATACATTACTACTGAGAAATTGGATTCTTAACATCCATCAATCATCTGACTTCCAGTTTTAAAAGCCCTGAAATGTACGTGTTTGTATGCTTACAAATGGCAGTAGCCTTTTAAATTTCCTTGGCGTAAAAATAAAAGCTTTCTAAAACCAGTTTTCTGCAATGCTGTCCCTATTGGATATCTTGCATAGTCCACCAAACATCTCTCTAAACACAGGGAGCAGACCACTAGCCTTCTTTAACAATTATGTCAAGGGAGAGCAGCTACTGTTTTGCACACTGCTTTGGAAATACAAAGCTCCACATTACCACACGATATCACCGGTGTCGAGACCAGAAAAGGAACCTAGTGGCTGGCGGAAGCATAGGCAGAATATCCCAGGCTTACCACCAACTCCCCTGACACCCATCAACGACCCAGTCCGCACGTACCTCAGCCTCTGCAGAGGCATGTCATTCTCAGAGCAGTACCAGGCAAGGAACTCCTGGCTCATAGCTTGTGTAAAAGCTCTGGCCACCTGCCTTGTGCTGGACTGCTGTTCCCCAAGGCAGGACAGCTATCCACCAGGGCTCACAGGAGCTCCCACTGACACACAGGTGGCCAGCTCCATCAGACTGTCAACATCATGGCAGAGAGAAGAGAGTCAGTCTAAGAAAACGAGTGTTTAATCAGGAAACGAGAAGAGACAAGGGATAAGAAACTGATAACAGGAGAGTAATACCCCAGCCAAAAGAAACACGATTGTACAACTTGGAACGACCAGGATCAAAACATCCTACAAGCCAGCAGGGCCCAGCGAGGGACACTCCTGAGAAAGAGCCCAAGCACTTCTGGCAGTCTCCAAGCAGCTCAGCACAGTCATGGACTCTGACTGCCCAAGCTCCAGCCTCTGCCCTCAGCAGTTGCTGCAGAAAGCCGCAGAGGTGGCCCTGGCCCTGCTACTCCAGTCTCAGCTTCTCTCAGCAGGAGGTGCTGAAAGGAATGGAGGGAGCACTGGCTGTGCACAGCAGTCCCAGCCTCTCCCGACAGGAGATGGTGTGTGGAGTAAGAGAAGCCCATACAAAAAAAAAAAAGAAGTTTACATATTTATAAATGCCAAAATAAATATTTAAGACAGAATCCCCCACCCCTCTAACACGTGCGTAATCACACTGCAAACTGCTCGCAGGACAGCCTCCAGGGGCTCAGGGAAAAAAGCAGTGACTACACCACAGGGCAGCCAGCTCAACTTCCTTCTCGTTTCCTGATGCTTCTGAAGCCTGCAGCCCACTGGGAAGGAGGAGGAAGAGCGAGCAAAGCAGAGCGCCAACACGCAACAGTGCTGGAGAGGAATGTCATGGTATAAATACATCAGATCAGTGGTTTCCAACAAGTTAAAACTAAAATAAAAAAGACACCAGAAGGAAGGATGGTGTAAATGGAACTACAACTATGTGGGGCAAAGGGTTGTGTGTCCGTGGAGCTCCGCCTGCTGTCACGGCGAGAAGGTGGTCATTTCCAGAGAGACCCTTTGCCACAGCTCCTTTGTCTGCTTGCTGCGCTTTAGGTTCTGGAGAATATCGTTAAACTGCATCATGCCCATGGGAGTCAGGCAGAAGGCGCTTCTGGCGCTGCGGATGGCATTCACAAAGTCATCGTAGTCAGCTGGAGTGAGATGGATCAGCCGATGATGGATGTACTGGATGGGAACAGGGAAAGAGCCTTAAGGTATTTGCTCACCACCCTCACGCTGGTGACACTCAGAGGAGGACTCAAGAGCTGCCAGGGCGATATGTCACATGATCCTGTTACCCCACGAGAGGTCCCAAGACTCAGAGGCTCTGACAGAGGAGAGCTAGCTCAAAAGGCAGCAGTGCTGTATCTTACATCCTAACACGGCCAAGGCGAGTGTCCCCTCAGAGCACCAAAATGCACCACACAACAACAACAGGTGCTCTCCCCCATGAGCACCAAATTGTGCCATAGTACAGCGCAAAAGGGCCAGCTAACACTCTACCCCACCACCCACCAGCATCTAACCCTCATACCATTCATTCTGCAGGTTATACGTGGGGACCCAGCATGTTCACTGGACATCTACTTTGCTAACGGGTATGGAAGGAGTAAGGCTTACACTAAGTTGCTACAAAATACCTCTAGGCTTAGCTTAGCACTGTCACTTCCATCAGCTTCTCAACTAAGGCCCCAAAACTGCAGGTCCAGCTTTTGAGAAATCTATTTCCCTCATGTAGCTCAGAAAAAGAGCTTAAGTGAAGAAGCTGTCATTTCTCAAAAATATCACCTAGGAGATAGGATAGCTAATCCAACCTGGACAGTATGTCTACAGAATCACCCTTCTGGTCGTTTATTCAAGAGAAGTAGGTACATGTGGTGTATCCTGTTTACACTGTTTTAAGGAACAGGCAGCTCTGGTATTCCAGCTGACTCACTGAAACACACTTGTCCTGGTTTCAATAAATCCTGAGATATCTCATCCATACTGGTAGCTGACCAAGCCACTTCCACTATTAGTGCTAGCACTGGCACACCAGACAGCCATGCCAGGGCTTCATGACGAGGGGAAGACAGGCTACAAACAAGGAAAGAAAAAAAGATAGGCTACGAAGGGAGGTGGGCAGGGGGCCTGAAAACATAGCAAGGACAAAGTACAGAAGTTAAAAGGTACAGGTAGCATTTGGAGAGAGGAAGAAAGTGGACAGGGAACACAGAGCCACCCCATCCTTTGTGGTGAGCACAGGAGGCAAGAGGCCTTGGAAGAAGCAGTACAATGATGCAGCCTCCATACAGGCAAGCGATGCCTATTCTAGTCCCTACTGAGGGAGAGGGATGCATCAGGCAATGGACCAGTTCAGCTACCAGTACCCAAGGTCCCCTTCCCCTCTGCACACACACACGCAGGCAGTACCTGCAAGGCAGGCAATGGCCTGGCAGCTTTGACAGGCAGGAAGACAGGCCATACGTTACCTGCATGTAGGCCTGTTGGCACCTCTGCACCAGCTGGTGGAAGGCTGGGGTACGCAGGTGGTTGTGCACATGGGCAGGGTTGAGCCTCTGTAGAGCTTCCATGATGATCTCCTGGAGCACAAAAGGGCTCAGCACCCCCTTGGCTGCACCAACGCAAAACTGATGCACATAGTTTACACCTGCACAGGAAGGAGAAGTCAGAACAACAGCGTTAAGGTAAGAGGAACACAAGAAATCAGGTACCTCCCAGCAAAAACCTGGATTTGGAGCACCTTCTTCTCAGTGTAATGTATCCTCCAGCAGGCTCAGGGGAGACACTCTAGCAAACTCATGGGGACAAGAGATCATTCTGATATATCCATCAGGTCTGAGTAGAGACCAGGTACCACCTCAGTCACTGATATTCCCAGTTCACCTCTCTTTAAAGGGGATATGAAAGAAAACTGATGTGCAAGGTAACTACAGAAGCAAGGATACATGGCACCTCCTCCCACTGCTTCTTGCCTCCCCACCTAGGAAGCACCTAGACGCTCCAACACTCAGGCCTTAGGGAGCGTGGAGAGACAGTCAAGCTTCCCCACTGCTGCCTACAGCGGAGCTCCCCCAGCAGCAGCAGGAGAAGCCATGCCACTAGACAGGCTGTTTGCAGAGGTTGGGTTTTTTTAAGTTCTTACTGCTGATGAAAGAATTAAAAAAATGAACTGACAAAAAAGATCCAAGAGCAATGTGGAAGTAAAAACAAAACCAGAAAAACCAAACAATTGGTGGTTTAAGCACCTATTGCTATAAAAGGTCTTCACAGAAGGTATAAACCTACATAAGAAAGAGGAATACCTACAAGATAGTGGAAAGGGAAAAGAAAAAGTTGTTGTTATAGAATGGAAGAAATACAAGTTCTGAGCCCTGTCCAACCCCATGCACTTCATCCAGTGCCTCAAAATTCAACAGCACGCCTACAGAACCCAGAAATGGGACAACTGCCTAGATGAAAGAGCAGCAGGGATCTTCTGAAACATTCTCAGAAATTGGATCAGATATCAGGTTCACCCAATCTTTCACTCTTTGGAGAGCTTTTTCCCACCACGGTCCAAATCCCAGCAAGTGGATTTCTGCTGAAGTACTGCTCTGAGCCTTACCTAACTTCGCAGCTAACCCAAGGAGCCATTTTACATCCTCCGTGTAGGGTGGGCTGCGGGAGAAGTTGTTGGGATGGTCGTTGTGAGCTCTTCGGCCAAGCATCTCCAGAGCCAGCATCCCTGTGAGAAAGGGGCAGCCAGAGTCAAGCAGCACTTCTGCCCAGTAAGACTTAGTCTAGCACTTCACTCATTGCAACACAACCTGATTGGCCTGTCCTTCATCAGCAGAAAATTCCCTAGCTCCAAAGAGTCCAGAGGGAAACAAAAGGCCCATCTTGGAGCCTCTCACCACAGGAAGTATCTGCAAGAACATCTGGATCTGCTGCTCCAGGTTCGGAAATCTGCACTGCCATCACACCTCACTAGAGCTGCAAAGAGAGACTCTGCTAGCACCTACAGCAGGGTCAAGCAGATAGCCCCAAAGGCTGCACTACAAGAGGTGTCCTGAAAGCAATGCATTTGCTCCAAATTTTGCAGCAGAGAAGCTACGCACATCAACCTACTCAGCTACAAGACAACAAGCCAACGCTGAGCTGCAGTATTGCCAATCTGGAAACATTTCATTTATTCCACTACATTCTTCACACAAATCCACCCATTTAAAAAGTTTTAAAATACCAACAGGCACTATGTCTTGGTATTCCAGACCCTCTTCCCCCACCCGCTTCTCTGTTATTCAGACTATTAAATGCTTTTCATGGTTTACCACTTACCAGTGCGATGTTTCCAATGACATCTGCACCCCTTTCTGTCTAACAAGTACTTTCTACTCTAGCTTTCAACAAAAAAAAAAACTTCAAGCAACCTCCAGATAGCCCCCCTTGCATTTTCTTGCTGTTTCTCTTCGTTTGCTGCCCTGGGATGGCTTTGCTTATCTTAGAGGCTCCCTTCTCCCTCCCCAAGTATCCACTGGGTTGGACCACGACTATGTACGAGTAGCTTACTGCAGTCTTAAGCTCAATCACAAACCCCAAGACTGATATCCTTGTACCAACTGCAGTTCAGGCAGAGACTCTATTTCCTCATAACCAGCGTGACTGGGAAAAGAATGCTAATTACATACCCACTCCCCACAAAATATAAGTTCCTTCCATGTCAGTCTTCAACAATCTAGCTAGAGGGCACAGGGCACATCCCTCTGTGCCTCGGAAGACTCAACCGGTATTATTAAACTAGAGGTGTGCCTGCACCACCCATGAGGAGCAGGAGCTGAACTCCATTTTTTCGCATAGTCACAACTTACACAACCACATCCTCAGAGCCCTATCCAGACTCCTTTGCATACACCTGCTGAAAGGCAAGACTCTTCCCAGCTCTAACCCACTCAGTTTTCTCTTCTACGCTGACGGCTCTCAACAGCAACTGTTCAATCTTCTATTGCTTTGTCTCCATCTTTAGCCTCCACATATGATCATGAACTGGCTTTCCCCATGTAGCTAAGATGCCATCACCCCCAACCGGTGCAGTAGCAAATTGCCAAATAATAGTGAAAACCTGCAGCCTTGCCCTGAATCCCTCTCGAAGGGGCCATAGAAACCCACTTGGCCGTCCTTACCAACTCGGTATGCGGAGTGGAGGTAGTGCAGACCCTGGGGGCTCACAGGCTGACTGTGCTGCTCATCCTCGGCAGGAAAACCCCCTGTAACAAGGGAGTTGGGCTGTGAGGACAGAGTTGTCAAGGAAGCCCCCTGAATCGCTGGGAACGTTGATCCTGCATGGACACTTCCTACTGAAGAGAGCAAAACAGCAGCATTAGGACCCACCACCAGCCTAAAAGAAGGTTTACTTGGGCCATCATCTCCCTCACCTGACCGCCCCGGACAACGTAGTGTTCTGTTCCCCTAAACAGAACAATACAGCAACCAAAAACTACAGACATACAACTGAAATACAATAGGCCAGGAATATCTGTATTTTGTTTGCAAGTAGGGCCTGAAGGGGGTCAGTTACACGGTTGTCCATCTCTTTTGCAGTATACCATGAACATGCATATCATCCATGTTTTACATGTAAATACATGTGCTGTCTCAAAGGTCTTTGCTATTATTAAATGACATGTCTGGTTCTGATTTCTTGTCCAAGGAAACAAGCATGTGCATGTCTACACCTGATGAGAAACTGCTGAGGAAAATCATTGAGCAGGAGCAGTATTAAGTCACTCAAAGATAAAGTCCAACATTGTGAGGTTCCTCCACTTCTGCTGTAAGACAGCTATGGCTCCATCCAGCTACCACGCGGGAAGAATGTTACTGGAGGCTAGCCTCCAATCCATCCTTGGAAAGAACAGCCATTGCATACACTGGCAGCGCGTACCAACAGCAAAAACAGTAAGGAAACTTGAGAAGCTCTGTCACATTCAGACTCTTAACTAGCATGGGCAAAATCAAGGGAAATCACAGGAAAATCCATTACATTGTACCACCTAACCTTGTATAGACAACAGTTAATACTGAGCCAGTAAGCTGTACTCTGACAAGGGACTCAAGTTTATCTAAGTTTCCGTCTCGAGAAAGGTATGGAGAGGAAAAAGCAAGGTTTGCCCGAGAATTCCAGAGCAGAGATGCCATTAGGTGCGTGCACATTGTTACCCTTATTTCACAGCTTCTCTGTGGTGCTACTACACCAGCTTGGGCAATGCTCCAAGTTCCGATTTCTCCTCTTCCCCTGCCACCTCCAGCATTTTTTTTTTTTAAATGTTTACTAGTGAATAGTTGAATACCTGAGAACAATGTGCCTCCCAGGAAAGATCTGTCTGACCTCCTCAACCAAGCAGACACACAGTGCCAAACAACCCACAAAGTGGGGCAAAATCCATGCTGCATTTGAAGTCTGGCCAAGGAGAATAACCCGTAAGAATGAGCTGAATTGTTGCCAGAGCTCAAGCATCATCACATGACTACGTACTCCAGGAACAGTGAAACAGTATTTTAAGAACTGAAAACAGAAGTTTATGTAAGCTACAAACAATGGCAACTGGAAAGGGTGGAGTTGTTTTTTCCTTTCATTATTTTAAGTGCTCTAGGATGAGTTAGCAGTTCTGGAAGATTCATAACTCTTTGGAGTGGTACAGAAATGGTTTCTCACAATTAAGAGTCACAGCATCAGCCCAGGACTAAGGCTGTCAAGTAAAGGATGCTTTTCAGATCCTGAGGCTTTCAGGACTATTCTAATTGCTTTTGTGGTGGCTTTTTGGCATTAAAATGCAAGATAAAAATAACTGAAAAGATTCTCCTGATAATCTGGATGTGAAGGAGGACAACACAGCTCTTAAGTGTTGTGTTTTCCCATGTACCAGTCTTCCAGCACCTGGTGAGTTGCAAAGCACTGATAAGCAAATGTACAAATAGGCAAACATTACAGCCTCTCCAGTAAGGGGATAACAGAGCCTGGGTCAGCCATGACCCACTGGTGCAAAACCCCATGGCAATGAGAGCACATCCACAATTCAGTCAACATCTGCTGCTCCAGTGCTGCACACTGCTTGATGGGTCTTCACCACCACTGTGGCCCCAACACAACATGTGAGCAATCGTTCAGATTGCCATTGACATGATCCTGCCAAAACACCTGTCCTCTCTACAGAAGTTCCACATTTCGGGTACTGGCTGCCTTCAATCCCTTCGGGCAGGAAAGACATCTATTAGTACTACTGTAGCAGAAGTCTGCCTGCTGCCTGCTTCCTGCACTCTCTGTTCATCTGACCCAAAGGAACCACAAGAGCCTGCTCAAGATCATCTATGCTCATCTTGCCCTAAGGAGAGGGGGAATAAAGCTCTAATAAGTTAGAAGTCACAAAGGCCAGGAGGGTTCCAAACACACTTTAGTCTGAGAGGCCAAAAAAATCTCATACTGGAAATTTAGCTAAACAGAAATTAAAGCTCCACTAGCTGAATCAGACCCCATTATGAATCCCAGTACCCGCGAGCATGCGCATCTTTAGGCTGGGGTAGATTTGGTCAGAACTTTTCAGTGCAAGAACCCTGGTTCCACCTGCGGTCAATGAGGGGCAGGACTCGACTGGGGTACAGCTAGGATGCACAGTAAATAAACCTATGCTATGCACAGCCCAGGGCTGTAACACTTACTCGCTACATTGGAAGACAGTGACAGTCCTGTCTCACTGTGATAGGGATGCACTGCAATCTGCGTCATGGATGGGACCGGCACACCAGGGAATGACACTGCTGTAGCTGCCAACGATGGTGTTGTTACCGAGTAAGGGTACTGTGCTCCTATGAATGCTGGATGGACACCCTAAAACAGAAAATAAGTAACAGTCATGTCTACTTCACCTGGCCATTTAGAAGTAGTCCAAAACATGATGTCCCCACACAAACCCCAGAGCATTCAAAGTCCAGTCTGACCGGGAGGAGGAAGCACAGGAAGAATCAGCACAGAAACTATGTTGCACCACATGACCATTACATCTTCTTGCTCCTCCTCCTTTTAAATCTAATCAGTTTGCAGAGAACCACTCCAAGAACTTTCAAAAATAGGCAGAGGTTAAAATAACCTTTGTTTGGTTTTCCCTCTGTAGTCTCTATTTAGCCTGCAAGCTCTCAAGAAGACAACCTTTCTGTCCAGTGCCTTCTGAGAAACTATAGAGCAATAAAAATTAAAAACTACTGATGTATTATATTTTGTATTCTCTTGAGACTTTACATGCACCCACAGAAGGCTCCTTATAATGCAAAAGCTGAGCTGAGGAGCCAAAGAACGTATCGCAAATCGGCAAGTGAGAGCAGAAGCTAGATCTCAAGCCACGGCAGGTCTGAGCCCCACACTCTCCCCAGTCAGATGCACTCCTTCTGGAAGCAGCCACACAAAGTCACCGTAAATGAACAAGGCACAGGTAAAACTCACCTGCGGGTACGCTGAGCCAGGCACCGGGAAGACAGCTGGGCGCGGCATGTGCTGGATAGTGTGTCCAATATACTGGGGATTACAGGGGATGTGAGTCTGAAGGGTGGTGTAAGGGTGGAGGCCCTGCGTGTGTGTATGTGCCATTGCCGGCCCTGCCATTGTATGCTGCTGGTACATGGTCGACCCCACAGAGATCACCGGCATGACTGTTGCTGCCGCAGTTACCGCAGCTGCCACTGTTACAGTGGTTGGCTCAGAGGTCACCCGGTTGTCTGTCAACCCACGTGCTGCTTCAGAGGCAGCCCGTGCACCACTGGCACTGCAGGGGCCAGTGGCACCTTCCCTCTGGGCTGGGGTCCCACCAACAGTCTGTTCGTAAAGCCAGTACCACTGGTGAGCTACTTCAAAGAGGACTTCTGGGTACACACCACCTCCTTTGGCTGCCTCTTCTACTGCCATACAGGCCTTTTCCAGCATCAGATTGTCCTGGGGGCAGTGAAAGAAAAGCAGAAGTGAAGAATGCAAAACCAGAAACACAAGAAGGCAAAACTACAACAGGAGAAAAGTATAAGGCACTCTAAAATGACTGACGCTATGGGGAGCAGACAGATCACAACTATGCAGCAGAATAACCAGAGTTATTCATGAAAGATAAGAAATCCACAGAACTGGGATTAAGGCTGTCCGGTGGCAGAGGAACCAATCCCACAAGTAACAGCACGTCCTTGATGCCGAAAATCAGCTTGCACTAGCCAGTCCCCATGTGATACTCACCTGTTCTTTACACTGCACCAGAGCCCTCTGGATCTCATTTGGGTTCAGGGCATGGGCATGGGGCAGGCAGCTGAGTGCCAGTTCAGCAGCTGCCCGCACCATGTTGGAGTCTCTGGCCCGTGAAGCTCTGTCTGCCAATGATGCTACCTCTGGGGGTGTCAGATGTCCATCCCAACACTCCACCAAGATGTTCAAGGCTGCGCTACCAATCTCCATGGCCTGCCCTAAGAGTAAAAGAGAAGACTCTCACACCGCTGTATGCCCAGAGCAGTTCCAGTCAGCTTTCCCTCAACAGGAGTTGCACTCCTCACTTCCTTCAGGAGCAGCAACAGAGCCCAGTTGCTCCCCTTAGGCTCTAAGTCAAATTTAGGCTCTTCCTCCCAAAACAGAGGACAGGCAAGAGCCCTCAATAAGCAAGCAGTGAGTGAGGGTACCATTATCAAAGTTAAGCTAAAGATGCATTTGAGGCAGTGAGAGGAACTTGCTATAGCTGATTTTAGTACCCACAAACCACAGCCTGGACTGTCGCTCTATTTCCATCGTGTCAGGAAAATACGACTTTTCAAGGGTGTGTTTTTCAGGCTCTAGAAGCCATGTGGATAGAAAGTAGGTAGTCTGGGTGCAAACAGAAGAAGGAAGAAAGTGAAATTCTGAACACAGCCAAAGAGCATGTTCAAACTTGACAAATGTCTGTCTCTTCAGGAGCCCCCCCGAAGGAGAAGTTAAGACCAGTCTCTGTGTGAGAAGTGGCCTATGGCTCTGAAGACTGAAGGATGTTGCAGTATAAACAAGAAGAAACAGGTCACAGGAACTTTCCAGGCCAAAACAAGCACCACCATGTAAATCACTGGTGCTCAGCTTGTACTGCCAGCTGTGTCAGCCAGCTTACATGGATACCACAGCACATCAGCATCACCATTTTTGGGCATAAGCTCGCCTCCCCCCTCTCCTTCCTGCCCAAAAAACAAGCTTCCCAATAAAGTTTTGCTGTAACCTGTGATCCAAGAGACATGGGAGGAGTAAGTTCGAGAGAGCCAGTTGGGAGACACGAAGTTGTGCAGCCCTAGTGCATACAGCCCAATCTCGAAGGCGCAGAGGTGAAGGTTGCGGTGTGGTCCCTGGTGCCCACCACTGGAGGAAGGGTGGGTGAAGATGGAGGTACTGCTGTTTCCACCTGCTTTGATAAGGACTGTCTTGGCCAATTCAAAGTAGAAGTGAGCAGCTGCTTCTGAGGGCTGGTTTGGGACATGAGGAGCATGGCTCTCCAGCCGCCTCCCTTTATACCTAAAGGAAAAAGATAGAGGAACCTTTCAGACAGCAACAAGTACCCCAAGTTCACTAGCTGGGGTGCAGAGTTCCTGTCTTTAGGGTCCAGAGGAAACAAAGCAAACGCTCCCAAGGAAGTACTCCCTGATGCACACTTGCCCTGACATCAGGCCTAGAGGTTGCCTCCATGCATTGGTATTGTTCATTACCTGCCAACTTCCACAGTCTTTGCACGGGCTCCCCCACTGGCTCTCCTACTGCCACTGGAAGAAGAAGATCCCAGCGAATCACTTGAAGAACTGCTGATGCTGTCACTGTCCTGTCCTCTGCCCCAGGATGTTGTTGCCCATCCCCCACGTAGCGGACGCCGACTGAGCGTTGGAGAACTGTCAGAGGTGGTTTCAGGAGCGCTGCTGTCAATACTAGCCATGCCTACAACACCAGAACCAACACAGTAATGTCACCAGGGTTGGTAAATGTCCCAACTAAGATCAGTCGTGTCAGTGACAGTCAGCCTTACAGTTGCCAGGCATTCAACTTTGCAAATTAAGAGAGATTAAATTAGTCAGTTTGGCCATAGATATCAGTGTCATTTTGGAGTTCTTGGATTAAAAAGCAGAAGAGTCCCAGAACAATGTATCTTTATTTCCCCCTTCACACCATCCCAGCCCCTCACTCCATCTGCCAAGCTTTGTGGCAGAATATAACAACAAGAAGCAAATATACATACAAAGTCAAGTTCCACAGATTGTACGAGTATGAAGAAAACCCTTCTGGTATATGCTGCACTATTTACACAAAGGTTCTTCACATCTTCAGCCTCTAAATTATACCCTTCCCAAGAGAAGTGTAGAGAGGCAGCAGCTCCTCTGAATTTGTTTCTGGACCCAGGAGCACAGTGCTCCACTCCCAGAGCCCAGCAATCATTCGGCTCCAGATATCTAATCCAATCACCCAGAACACATCTGGCGCAAGAAAGGTATGGTAACTTGCCATACAGACAGGGGCAGGAAATCTGTGGAGCAAAACCTATATCTCCTTGCCAAACACCTCAGAGACAATGAACTGCTTCAGTAGTACAGGAAAGCCTGACAAGTGGAATGAAAGAGCAAGGGAATTGCTGAAACCCCAGCAAGCTGCCTAGCACAGCACTAGATGCTGTATGAATTAGTCAGTTCCTACCTGTGTGTTTCTTCTTCTGCCTGACAGGTGAACCCCAGCATCTCCCATTGTATCCACCTCGGTTTCCAAGGGCCAGACGACTGGGGACCTTTCCCTCTTGTTTCAAGACAGTGGACTCCACAGCTGGCTCACAGGGGGACCTCTGAGAGCTCTCTACATAAACAGGACAGTGACAAGGTAAACATTATGATTTGTTTCTGTATCTCTAAAACCAGATGTGGCCATTAAAAAGATAAACATCAAAAGATGCAGGATTTTTATAAAGTGAGTGGTATTTATGAGCAAGATTATCTCAATTTTCTTTCAGTATTAAGCATATCATCCGAGACCGGGCCAATTTGCTACAACTACGGAAAAATTTTAGAATAAAAATGCTCCAGCAACCATAACCTTATTGAAGTCATCCTCAGCTAGTATTGATCTCTTTGGGAAGAGATAAGAGAGCATCTGCTTTCCTCCAAATGCTGCTGTATGTGATGTTTGCCACTGAAGTGGAGGCACAGCTGGAAGAAAACCACATTTATCTCTAATGCCCTTCAGCAATCTTAGTTATTTATCCTGCAGGAAGGTACCTGACTCAGTGTGTAACTTTTTGAAATACTGCACCTCTGTGATACAAACCTAAAAGATGGAGTCACAGTAGTTTTATGTTAACTGGTTATACAACTGGCTCAAGATAGGAAAACCTGAAAATTAGCTTGCATTTCTATGCAACAACAATGTGTACCGAAATGCATCCAGCATAACAGGTAACAGGGGAACGACATTCTAGTAACCACCAAGTAGCCAGATGGTAATACAAATCACTCTGACTACTTCCGAAAACAGACACAAATGTACAGTGACAGTTTTGCACTGATAACAGAAGGGTTTCAGCATAGGCCTTACACAGCACCTCTTACCCTGTGCGCTCTTCTCCACGAAGTTCTCAGGACTGCTCTGGACTGCAGTGCTTACAGCAGCTTGCTGAGTGACAGAAGTCCCTGGAAGCTGCTGGATCGCTGCAGTGGACTGGGCAGCATGTTTGGAAGGAGATTTTTGATTTGCTACTGTAGGTTTGCTGGATGAGTAGAAGGAACTCAGAGTCTGTGGTTTGTGAGTTTGACTCTCTCTGTCTAGGAGTTTGTCTAAAATCTTTAACAGCAAGGAAAAAACAAAAATGAGGCGGCATTACACTCTGACACAGAGGGAAAGTACCAAACCAGCTTCCTGGTGGACAATAAATCCCATTTGGTTGGAAAAAAGAGACAATGTTTGTTCTCTAGAAAGTCGGCACCATCTTCCTGCACTGAAGATCAGCGATGCACAGTTGAGAGCCATGTGGCCAGCATTACTGAAGAAGCAAAGATTCATTTGTACTCAGTAATATCCCCATTTTCACTTCAAAAAGCCACTGCCTTTACTTGGAAAGCACCCAAAACTCACAATACAGAAGTAATTCTGGTACACCAAGGACAGAACGGAGGACTCTATATTTAGTTCTGCCAGTCCTTAGATGTTCTTGTTTAAGTAACCAAAATTCTTTGCTCACCATCCAAAAAATCCTGTCATACCATTACTGAAAAACTGGTAAAGCCTTCTGAGACTTTCAGACACTAGAGAAACTGCCTTCTACCAGCCTACAATAACACTTTCTTATCCTTACTTATTATGTAATTGGGGAACAACGCATGACCACATTTTATGGGTTTGTCCATTTCTACTGTTCATTCTCCACACGAAATGAACACCACAACTGTGACAGAGCATTTATTTGCAGATGACTGATACCACAATGTCCCTGTTATTCCCTGTAGAAGAGAAGAGTATAGCAAAAGTGCTTCTACTTTAGGAGACAGAAAGACACTAATAATATTCTTACTGGGTAGAAGTGTTTCTGAATATAAAAGATTATTAAAACCCTTCCTAAAGCTTCAGCAGTTTTTGATATTTTTTCCTCCTTTGGGGTGGAGGGGGTAGAGTTTTACTATCTCTCTTACATGGGAAGTTAAGGCACAGGTGGACTAAACTAGTATATCAAAGAGGTGAAAGATTAAGAAACAAAGGCTTTGCTAGATATACTGTTCTGCAAGCCAACGTCCCTGCAGCAAAACAGAATCAATCCCCAGACCACACACACAGTGCACACTGAAAACCCCTGGGACAAAGGACTTGTTTTAGCAGGTAAGCAAAAGCATTAAAAGCAGTGAGAACGCATCTCCCAACTGGACCTTAAGAAACCCATGGGAAGAGTGCCTCTTCCAGGGCCATGCCCACTGCGCAATCAGATTTTGCATCAGTGGAAGAATATAAATACTGCAACGTAGCTTGTAAATCATCAGAACATGACAAAGCAATTTATGCTCACTGGCAAAACTATCAAATCCATCAAAATCCAAACATGGATTTTTTAGCCTGCGGAAAAGGAGGCTGAGGGGAGACCTCATCGCTCTCTACAACTCCCTGAAAGGAGGTTGTAGCGAGGTGGGTGTCGGTCTCTTCTCCCAAGTAACAAGTGATAGGACGAGAGGAAATGGCCTCCAGTTGCGCCAGGGGAGGTTTAGATTGGACATGAGGAAAAAT
>NW_008795129.1:3133377-3135942 GCF_000699145.1 Aptenodytes forsteri
GATGATCTTAGAGGTCTTTTCCAACCTCAATGATTCTATGATTCTATGGTTTGCTCTGCATCTCCCTCTCCCCTTTTTAAAGGGAAACTCACCTTCTTCAGCTTAGACTGATCATCCTTGTAAGTAATCATCAGGGCTAGTGCCAGATCCCCCTTCTCCCTTCGGGTGCCTTCACACAACAGAGGATGTTCTGCTTCACTGACAGTTGTTTTCATGCCTGCAGGCCAGAAAAGAGGGGATGAAGAGACAAGTGAGCCCATGGGACTACACCACATCCTGAGCACTATCTATACCTCAGACTATTTTATTCACCTCCCTGTCACAGGCAAAAGAAGATTTTTTTTTCCCCCCCCGTTTTTCTGTTAACTTCAGAAATAGGTCATGAATAAACAGGAGCTGCTGTCTGTCCCCAGAATACTAAGCTTGCTACAACCGTCAGAACAACCAGATCCTAATATGCCATGGAGTACAGGCAAGCCCACAACTCCATCTTGAAACAAACTTTTCCAGTTTCTGCACATGCTGCAAGCCAGCATTCACACACCATAAAGAACTCATTTTCCTCCTTTCAGAGATGAGGCAAGAGAGGCCAGGCCTTGTTTAATCCATTCTATTCCTTTTTGCATGCTGCTTTAAAACAGGCATACAGTATTGTCAACATAATATATATAATCACTGCTTTGTTGCTGAAGCTGATAAATGATGCAAGAATCCAGTATTATGCCAAGATCCTGAATTATATGATAACGCTTGAGAGTACTTCTGCAGTCTTTCACTATCATTGTCTAACCTCTTCTAAAATGATTGCCTTTTGTTCTCTGAAACTGTCCATTTCCATTAAAGCCCAGGCAATACATCTTCTGCGACAAAAAAGCAAGAAGAAAGCTAAAATTCCTGTCACTACTAGGAACATTTAGTTCCTGTCCCGTTATCCCCCTTCCATTTTTCACAGCTTTGCAAAGGCACTTCAACCCTGGCATGCAGAATCCTTCTGCATCTGGTTCTGATAAACTGTGCAAACGCTTTCATTTCTGCACCAAACTGGAATGAACTACTAACTCTCACCATCCACAATGAGGCAGGATGCAGAACATGGATGAAGAAAGACTTCTCTTGTAAAAGATTCTTACCAAGAGCAGCAACAGCTGCTTCAAAACCAAGCTCTTCATCTCCAGGCATTTCATTATTCCAATTACGGCTTGGGGGTCTAGAGCCTGTAGGAGAAACCACTGAAAGAAGACAAGAGAATTAGTGCTCAGCTTTCAAAACTAGGACCTCAAGGCAAAAGCCATTTCTGAGAGCTTTCTGAATTTGCAGAGCTTCCTGTGGTCCTATTCCTAGCCTGGTACCAGTTTCAAGACCACGGCACTGTCTTGGGTTTTTTTCCCTTTCCCTCTCTAAACTCAGAAGGCTGCAAACCAGTATATTGCCAAGTCAGTCTTCTAATCCCAGGTTGTTTTGTTCTTTTTGAAATACTAGATTTATATTAGCTTCCTCTGAATGTAACCAGCATAAGATTAGAAAAGTCAGTCATTTATAACTATTTTACAAACACACACAGAGTGCTTAAATGTGGTACGTTTCCAGTTGGTTTCAAATGTAAGCAGAAGGAGATATAATTCCATTGGGGCATAAAGTACCTCTAAAGCAACATGGAGGTGAAGAGCAAGCAACAGTGTGTGAAGAATCAAGATTAGGTTGTTCTTGTACAGAAGACAGTTTCTCTTGGAAAACCCCTTAAGACCTGGCATCCCAGAATGTGCCCTTCGCATACTCAAGCCAATGAAGACAGTACCTGGAGTGCACAGAACATCAAATATAAAGCTAGCCAACATCAGAGGCAGGACAGGACGGTAATCACATAATGTCCCTTCTCGCAGTTCTTCAGCTCTTCCTCGAATAGTGTTCATCTCATTAGTGCCCAAGGGAATCTTCTTCAAGAGGGCTGCAATCTCAGACTCCTGATATGCCAGCTTCACCTGGTAGTATCCACAAGGAAACAGAAGAAGCTGACATCAGCACAGGCCCTGTGGGCAGTGGACCATTTTTCCCTATATGTATGGTAAGGTACAGCAATAGTTTTTATTGGATCATAAAATTACAGCAACTCTTAGCACCCTCTACACCTTTACCATTCTCTCCACACAGAACACAGATTTTCAAGTCTAATACAAGTCTTGCCTCATATTTATACACAATTTTTTTTACTAGAATTATCACTCGAGCTGCATACAGAAAAAAACGCATCAGCTTTCATAAGAACATCAGGAGAAGCGTTTGACTGGATGAGTCAGTGGAAAAGGTGATTACTCTTAATTGTAGGAAAAAAGGATGCTATGCTAAGTAATATACCCATTCAAGACAACAGGGACTGACTAGCAGAAGAATGGGCACGGGGTGGCATACAGCATTAACTGTATGAGATTCAACAAGGCCAAGTGCCGGGTCCTGCACTTCGGCCACAACAACCCCATGCAGCGCTACAGGCTTGGGGAAGAGTGGCTGGAAAGCTGCCTGGCGGAAAAGGACCTGGGGGTGCTGGTTGACAGCCGGCTGAACAT
The DNA here is from genome assembly GCF_000699145.1 of Aptenodytes forsteri. Taxonomy (NCBI): domain Eukaryota; kingdom Metazoa; phylum Chordata; class Aves; order Sphenisciformes; family Spheniscidae; genus Aptenodytes; species Aptenodytes forsteri. Next base: position 3,135,939 of record NW_008795129.1, read on the forward strand.
GAGC
>NW_008795129.1:3136538-3166595 GCF_000699145.1 Aptenodytes forsteri
GAGGCTGCCCAGGGAAGTGGTTGAGTCCCCATCCCTGGAAGCATTTAAAAGATGTGTAGATGAGGCGCTTAGGGACGTGGTTTAGTGGACATGGTGGTGTTGGGTTGACGGTTGGACTTGATGATCTTAAAGGTCTTTTCCAACCTTAATGATTCTATGATTCAACGTCACCAGGATGAAGACTTACATTTCACTACTCTGTGTCATTCCTGCATTCTCTCCATTCTTAACATGTGAAAGTGATTGTTTTCTTTTAGGTAGCAAGTGACTGCCAACCTCAGAGTCTTCTAATCAGACCATAAGAAGTACAGATAATCAGTGTAACAAGTGTAGTTGGTGGATACCTAGCAACAATACACACCTCCAGGGACTGCACAACCCTGCAGTGAAAAGCAAGGTAGCTGCAAATCACACAGGTGAGGTCTTAATTGGACACTTCTTTTTTCTAAACAGGAAGCCTAATAGTAATCAAGCATTGTCCAAAATAATATGCCCGCACAGTGCACATGTTCACTTGCCAATGAATGAGATATCAGCAAGAGCAACAATTTTCAAACATGTAACAATTGCACCAATTCACCCTAAGGAATAAGTTTCAAATCATTTCACCAATGCAAATATGGACAATTCCATTTACAAATGGCTTTATTTTCCCCTAGATTAGCCAAGCAAACTGGAAACATATTTAAGATAAGAAGTAAGCTGTTCTAATCGAAATAATATATTCATAAGAGATTTTGTACACATTTAAGTATTTTCAAGCCTGTAGCTTCATGTGAAATCAAAGGCCTGTTGGCACATGAGGTCTGAGCTTCCTAACAATGAAGGCAACGCCAGATGAAGTGATACTTCTAATCATTTTTCTGGCAGGTCAACGTGTGCTAATGGGATGTGCACACAATCCATTTATTCCCACTGCAATCAATTTTAAGGAAAAAGCATAACCAAACTTCAGAAGTCGAAACAGGAACCACAGGAGCAAAAGCATTCAAGCAGCACAATGTTGCTTATGGATACTGCCTTTTTGAGATGTTTCATACCTCCAGAGCCTTTGTAGAGGCAGGTGGTCTCTGCAGCTCCAGAGCAAACATTCCTATTCGGAAGGCCAGGTTGTGGTACTCCAGCCGCTCACTCAACACAGTCAGCAGGAAAGCAGCTTTAGACAAGGTGTTGGTTGCCATCCAAGTCTGCTTGCTGGTTGATACCTTGTTCTTTTTGCCCTGTTTGAGGAGGAATTTGTCACAGGACACTTTCCTAAACATCCTAAATGATTCTATGCTTGTCTTCCTACCCTTTGCAATAATCAGTAGACAGGAGAAAGAATAAAACACGCTTAAATTTTATTCCCTTTGCTGAGGAATCACAAATCCCAGTGGTTACTGATGAACATCATTCCTTCCCCTATCTCACCCCAGCACAATACAGTGGAAGAGCTGGCCTGTTGATAAGACATATGTCCACCATTGGACTAATGCTGTGCAGGCAGATGTTGCATGCCTGTCCCTTCCAAGGGAACACTTCCATACAACAAACACCGCTTAGTGCCACTACAAGTGATTTTCCAGAAGTTTATGCTTATTTCTTTCCTCTCCAACCCTCTATTCTGAAACTGCAAAACTTCTAACATTTCCAGTGGTGCACATTATGAAGTAGGAGACTAAGGTTTTGGAGAGAACCACAAGAAACAGGCAGGTCATCTGCACAGAACTTCACAGAAATCAAGACTTCTTATGGCTGCTGTATAATCTCATAGCACACAGTAGCAGGTATCTTAAACAAAACATCCTTTGAAGCTGATGTTAAACAGGGTGTTTTGTTCAATGAGATTTAAAATAGATTCCTAAAGGAGCTGCAGCTTTTAGCAGACAAACCAAGCTTCTCTCTGAAGTATAAGGGAAAGTGAAGAAGCTTTTAACTAAACTTGAGTTTCTGAAGACTCCAAATCCTGCTGAATGGCCTCTTATTTTCTTTCTCCCTTTTATTCACCCACACACGCACAGTGATTAGGCACATTAATGACATCCAGAGAAGTTCAACCCAGAGGAAGCATCAGTGAAGGGCCCTGAATCACAGCAAATGAGAAATGCCTGGGAATGCTGTTGTATCCATCCCATATATTCCTTCTAACTTACCCTCTACCCCCAAAACTAGACAAGCTCTCTCTCTACCTTAGTTGGTGGCTGCTCCACTTTGAGATCTGGAGGGTTGGCCAGTAGGTCCCTGGCGAGCTCTACGGTTAAGCGGCATGCTTCATTACTGTATCCATGTGCATACAGGGCCTCTGCACAGGCAAACAGGATCTGCAAGAAAGAACAGATGGGTCATATTCAAACCACACTGCACCAGGCTGGAGCTAGTCTGCTCAAACCACTTGTCTCAAAGACTCTGCAAACACAATTCACAATTAACTTCTGCAGCAGGTGTTCTCAGAGTCCTCCTTGCCTGGACCTCCACCGCCATCCCTTTAAGCACTCCACTAAAAAGCCTCTTCTTCTATGATTAAGTCCCATCCTACTTCCAAGTGCTACAAAAGATTAGAGAATAACTCAAAAAAAATTAAAACCCAAACTGACTGACTATAACTATTTCCATGCATCTCCATTTCAGCTGCTTGCTCATATAGGTGCAAGCTCTAAACATATTTTGAGGGTATTACATGGATGTGACACAGTCTATTTAGATTGCCTCTGGCTTTCCAGAGAATTTCTGCTTACATGGTTGGATTTAAATTTTTTCCTGCTGGGCATGTCTTGGTCTTACTTATTTTTAATCTCAGCTCAATTTCGCCATTTCCAAGAGTGAGACTACGAAAAAAGCACACACTGGTTTGCCTACATTTGTAAATCCGGGAGTGTGAGATGGGACCAGCTAAAACTGGGACACACTTGAAGTTAGCACAGAAATAGGGAGTCAAGTTTGCGGGAAACAGACACGTGTGATACCACTGCATTAAGACTGCAGATACCTTATGATACAATGGGTTATGACGAAATTATAGTTAAGCACTTGATTTAACAACATACTAGGTTAAGTATGACAGCTAGGAGGGTGGCAAGACCGTGATGTATACAATATGTAAAACTGCAAAACAGCGTTTTGAACTAGATTCAGCTCACCTCCATCCGGTTCTCCTGCTCCAGAGGCTTTATACCAGCAAATATATCCTGCTCCTCTTCATTTCCCCCTTCAGCTTTGTCATCATCTTCCTTGGCTACCTCTTGTGGATTCAGATAGTATACCTGGTAATCGTCTTCCTCTTCTCCATCATCCCCTCCCCCTGCTGCACCATTCTCTCCCACTTCTTCTGGCTTCAGGCTCACACCACCACTGTTCTCATCTGCAGAAGGCAGGTCGTCATCACCACTACCCATTTCCCCCATAGGATCCTTGGGCGATTTCTTGGCCATGGAGCTGCTCCTGACACTAGGCTCAGGTCCCTCAGAGAAGTACACCCCACCATCCTCCTCAAAGGTGTCCCTGTAGCTCCTGCTCAGTGGGCTTTCTGTAAAACTAAACGTGTTGCTGGCTTCTGCCCCCAGAGCCAAGCTGCTGTCATCCAGGCTCATCTCTGCCAAGTCTGGCTCCAGAGAGCTGTCTTCACTGCTCATGCGGCGTTTCCCACTATGTTTACTGGTCAAGCCTTTGCTCACTGGCAACTTTGCTTTGCCCACCGCAGTCTTATACACAGCTTTATCACCTTCTGCTGAAAGTCGTCTCAGAACCCTCTGCGGCGTTTCAGAGACAACTTTCCGCTTTCCAGTAAGTTCCTTCGGACGAACTGCTGGCTCCTGGGGAGAGGGACGCAGCCTGTCCCCAGGCTGCAGACATGTTCCCCCGGGCTCCTGTCCATGGATTCTACCAGCCTCACAGGCAGTTTCTGCACACTGCAACCGGCAGCTCCTCTGCTGGATGGCCTTTACCCAACAGAATGAGTTCTTCTTGTCAGTGCTGCTATATGTGATCCCAGGAATGGGATAAGCTTCCTCCCAGTTGAAGTAGCAGGCTTCCACAGCTGGCTTGAAACCCTGGAAGAGCTTCTCCAGCGATTTCTTGTGCTGACCCCTCTTAACATTATCTATGACTTTCAGCTGCCACTGTCTGAGCTGTAAGCAAAGGTCCCTGCGCCTAAGAGAAGAAGTAAGAGGACAGGTTAGAAAGCAGACACAAAATGCACCTGTGACAAACTACCTCTTAACCCACAGAACACCTACTCCTTTTGGTCAGAAAAATCTTCTGCTGAATTAAGTATAGACAGCATTAGTAAGAAGACAGGCTGAAAAAAAGTAAACAGGTATATTAACAACCAAGTCCTAGACAGGCCCATGATAGAGAAACAAAATGTGAACAGTACCAACATGAAAGCACGATACAAACTGGAAAGTTTAAAATGAAATACTGTCTGCCCTGTTTGCTTAACTGCCCCAGATAAGTTATTAGCAATGTGAGCCTCAGCAGTCTGAGACCAGAGACTGCCATGGGGAACTGCTCTTGGAATCATTCATAAAACAGTTTGCAGCAGCTGTGAAAAGGCCCTGTGAACAACTCCAGTCAAGACGTTCACAAGTACAATCTAAACAGCCTACCCAGGGAAGCACAATGCCAGACAGGACCACCTAATCTACCTCCCAGGAACTTATCTCTTTACCCTGATATGCTTATCTAGAGCCCAACAATTTAATTTAGGATTTAGCAGGCTGTCCTCGGGAGAATAAACTGTTGCAAGCCATAGGCACAGAACAAGCAAGACAAAAATAATTTATGTTCAAATAACTCTGAGGAAGAAGCAAGCTGGTAAGGTTATATAGACTTAAATTACACAGCAGTTAGTCCCATGTCCCATATTACCATGGGAAGAACAAAGTATTTCTGCATTTCCCAGCTCCAAATCTCACGTAGGGCCTAAGCATATGAGCAACATAGTCTAAGTGGATTACACATTTGGGTGATCTAATTCAAGAATAGGAAAAGACATTTCTAGAAATTGCACCAAGTGTCTCAATCAACTGCCATCTTGTTTCTGCCACAGATTTCAGAGATCTGAGGTACAAGCCCACCACTTCAGTCCTCTCAGATTTCCTATCAAAAGCAAAAGAATAAAAAATCAAATCAAAACAGGGTGACCCAATTTAGGTGCAAAGGGTATTAGGACAGAAGGGTCTAACCAAAATGGACTGCTTCTATTTGTCCATTAAAGAAATTAATTAACGAGGGAGCAGACTGGTAGGGCTTAATCAAGGAGAGGATTTTAAGAAGGAAAAAGAAGGGAGAACTACTCAGGAAAGGTAACATAAGGATGAGAGCTGGCAATGAATTAGGAATGAGGTAGCAAGTCTCCTTATGATTCACTGGAAAGAATAGCAAGGATGGGTAGAAGAGGGTTCTTCTTGGTGACTATTCAAGCGCCAAGAGAATAGGTAATCAAGCAGGAGCATTTCAATTATGCATGAGCTCAAGTAGGAGATCTGAGCAAATTTGAACTGCGCCAAATCACTCAAATGTGAACACATAGCACAACTTCATACTTTATTAAAAGCCAAAACCTTTATGGTTTTTCTAAGTGATCTGATTGATGTTTGTGTTTGTTTTAAGCCTCATTCCCTGTTTCCTACAGTTTTTGATTTGTCTTCATCTCCTATATTTAGCTACTTCATATTGTAAACTGTACAAGACAGAAACTGCATCCATTTTAGTGTCCCTGATGTACCTGACATAGATAGGGCATTTCATTAATGTTACACAACAATTCACAGAAAGCAAATCCTGTTAATGTTTAACTGTATGAAAAATACCATCCTGTTTTCATTTGTTCTGAAAAACTTTTTCTGAGCACTTATAGCACATTAAAGTAATTCAGTACATTTTACACAACACACTTTGTAGACTAGATGTACAAAACAAGTTATTGCAATGTCAACCACAGTATCTCAACACGAGTCCTCAGTACCTCCACTGCTATTCAACTAGTGCTAAATAAAGATGGCAGTGATTTACGAAGGCACAATATGGTTTAGAAACCTGCAGAAGCCTCACAATTTTTCCTCAGACAATTGAAAACACTGACTGAAAATCATACACCAGTGACACTGTTTACCAATACACTGCAGAGAATAAACTCCCTAAGAGCACAGAAAGCAAGAAATGGTTCAGCTTGAAATAGACAACAGTCAATGATCGGGCTAAACAGAAATTCATTAAACTGCTGAATAGTTAAATTTAGAAAGCATTAAAATTTATTGGTAGCTGGTGTTATCATTCAATGAAATGTTCTCCACTAGGACACTGAAATGCAGAATTACACTCATATGTAAAAGAGAGCTCTCAGAAAACAAATTATTCACACTACATGATGTTGCTAAAAGTGAGCAGCAATAGCAATTAAAATCTAAAGTAATTATAGTGCTCTTGAACCTTACATAGCACATAGTCCAGAAGGACTAATGGTTGAATAGGTAACGAGGTAATGATACAAACACAAGACATCTACAGGAAGAAACTCTTGAGTGTGCTTGAATATCACAGAAATAAATGAGGGACTGGATCTGATTCTGGTGCTCACCTCTGTGGACTAATAGTTGGATCAAGGACAGCCAGCCTCCAAAGAACCACCATCTCATCACACATACTTGCACAGGCATGAGCAGCTACTTCTGACTGGCCATTGCTGCGTCCTGTGTGCCCGCTAGCACTGCTGTGTGATGCAGACGTTCGCACACTGTACCACCACCCGGTTATCTGCAGAAGAAAATGTTCAGTGGAGCTGTGTTGTGGCCAACGTCTCGTCTCCTGCTCTCACTTATCCTCATAACCACAAGGAAATGGGATCTGTAGCTAGAACCATGTTTTCATTTGACTCCAAAATAACTATGAGCATTAAAGTAGTATTGGTTTGTGAGAACTAAGGGCCTCTCAAAATTTCTCTGATTAGAAGGCACATGCCCACAGAACAAAACACTCACAGGAGGTTCTCTTAGTAGAGGCCTTCACACCTGGAGGGATAAAGTGAACAAATGTGATAAATGAAGCATTTTCTTTCCCCTGCTCAAAGTTGAGGTATGTGATAGAGCAATAAGGAAACTTACACTGCAATTTATATTACAGAATGAGATCAGTGTCCTGAACTGTCAAAGGAAACCTTTTTCCTAACATTATTTAAAAAAATATAAAAAAATTTATTACTTAAACCCATCAAGAGATATCTTCTACAAAAATAACTAAAGAATCTGAGATTCTAGCGCCCAACATATATCTTTAGTTTTTATCAAAATGACAGCTCATATGTGATGTACTTTGTTTAGAAAAAAAACATTAAAATAAATCACCTTGACTGGGCAGAAATCAAATCAAATGTGCTGAACAAGAGTTCAGACTCCATATATTCATGTTAAAAGGACTGAGGTATTTTGGGGATATAGTGTTACCAGGACATCACCAAATCAGCACAAGAGCAAACTGTAACATCATTTTAGCATGGAGAAGCACATGCCCATAATGCATACAGACAGTTAAAAAAATTTATTCAGCTATGGATTGTACAGGCACATGGCACCAGTCACTGGCTCAGCCTGGGTCCCCAGAATTTTCTCCCCCAGAGCAAAGAGATTTTAATACCTGCTCATAGTTGAGACACTGGTCAGTCAGAATCTCCAGCAAAGGAGCTGCATTGCTATCCCGTCTCTTAAACATCTCCCGCACAATGGAAAGCAGGTTCCAGATTCCTTCAGGCTCTCTTCCTCGCAAGGGACGCAAGAGACAGGCCCACTCAGCAGCAGCTGGTGGCTCCGTGGAAGAGAGATACATTGAATTCACATCACTGTAGATAAAACAGAAGAGCAGGGATGAGAAAAAATTAAATCAAGCACAGCCATACAAAATCCTGAGTATATTATACATCCAGAAGTATATTTGCACCTTAAATGGGACAGACATGCATAACCTAAGACAGGATGCATAACGAGACTGAGAATACCACACAAGCAAGGTATTGTGCAAATACAGTGTGCTCTACTGAAATAACATTGGACAAGTTATGCGAAAATACAGTCTAGAAGAGTGACCACAAAACTAGCATCCTTCAGTCCACAGCATCACATAAGGGTACAGGCTACACAGTGAATGAGCTTACAGATTACATGAATATCACATTTTCCCTTCGATGGGAAACAGTTTACCTGAAAACAACAGGAGAGGGTCCACAGAATTTATGAAGGGTTTTCTTTATGTTGTCACTCAGAGTAGATTCATCTAAGTACCAGGTGCTTTGATCTGATGCAGAGGGTCCAGCAGTGGGATCTTGACAAAAGAGTAACACATATACAGTCTGCAGGCTTTGAAGGTATATTTCCTCTGTGTGCCCAACCACAGAGATTATAGGGAGCACACAGGCAGTATTACTCAGTTTATTTCACCCATTGCAGAACTCACTATTCAGAACTATCTCAACGTGTTATCGTAACATTACCTTAACCACTGATAACACTAAATTGGGAGACATGGCTGGCATGCTGAATGGTAGCACTACAACCAGTGGGACCAGGAGAAATTCAAGGACTGTGCCAACAGAAACCTCATGAAGTTCAGTGAGGAAAAAGGTAAACTTCTGTACCTGGGACAGAAAACCCCATGCATCAGTACAGACTGAAAACCAAATGGCTGAGTAGCTGATAGGGTTTGGTGATTATGGTGGATGCCAAGCTGAACACAAACCAATGGCAAACTTTCACTGAAAACACAAAACAAAAAAAACAAACCTGCAAACTGGGCTATATTAAGAAAAGCACAGCTAGCAGATTTAAGGAACTTATTTTATCCCCCTCTACCTGGCACTGGTAAAGTTACACCTGGAATATTGCATCCAGTTTTGGGTCCCCCAGACCAGGAAATGATACTGAGAAACCAGAGAGGATATAGTAGAGGGGTATCAAGATAGTTGGGGGCACGGAGCACATGACCTATGAGGTGAGATTGAGGAAGATGGGCTATTTTCATCTAAAAAGGAGAGGGTGAGGGGTGATCATTAACAGCCTACAACTACTTGGAATCACAAACACAATGCAGACAAACTCTTCTTGGTAGTAGTAGATGATAAAAAAGGGTATTCATATTGGACATTAGGAAAAAATTCTTGACCAAAAGGGTAATGCAGCACTAAAACAGGAATACTCTGTAATGTCTCTGGTAACCAAGACTTGGCTAAGCTAGCCCAAGCCACAGCTAACCCAATCTAGTGTTGCAAACAGTCCTGTTTCAAGCAGGAGGTTGGAGAGGTCCCCTCCAATCAACATTTCCAGGAATGAACACCAACTTAAAAAGAAAAATCTTTTGTTAGAAAGGTGCATTGCCTGATGCTCCCTTCCTCTGCATACACTCTGAGGCGTCCATCACACCAGCAAGTGCCTGCTGCTGTGCCATATACACATGCGAGTGCCTGTACTTACCCCTTTTCCTTGACCTCCACCTGCAATCCCAGCTACATGGTAACAGACCAGTTCAGAAACTCAATGCAATGGAAATATATCCACTTCCTATCTGTGACACAGATTACTGAAATAAGATATATCAAGGCTACCTGGGGCTCCACACACTGTGTTGATGGCAGTAGACTGAGAAGATAACAGCTCATCCAGCAAACGCTGAGCAGTTGGAAGAATCTGAAAACATGAAGCAAACTTTCAATATTGATTGAAGCACTCTCATAATTCCAGAAATATCAAATACACACAGTCATATTTTCAGAAAGGACTATAGAGGGTGCTAAAGATTATACAAGAGCAAACCAGCTGTTACACTTTCTCCTCTCCTTTTCTCAAAGCAAACTTATATCCAAGGCTTACTTCCTACATTCACACCCTAAGAAGTAAACAAAAGAATCACAGGTTACTAGTTCCCTTCTCATTTCTTGAGGAGTTGGAGCCCACAGAGAGTGATACTGCAGCTAATTTTGAGAGATAGTGACTGCAGTCAAGGTCACCATTTTCCTGTACTTTGAATGTTCTTTATTTCTTGTTCCTAAATCATTTCTCTAAAACCCAAGCTAATGGGAACAGAGGAACAAACCATAAATTACATCTATACATAACTTTTTGGGCAGACTTTAGCTTATTTACCATCCTGTTAGCAAAGAGACCATATATACATTAACTCAGACTCAGTAGTAAACTAATGCAATTTCAGCACTAAACTAATGCAATCATAGCTTCTGGACAGTTCAGAGCATAAGCAGAAAAGGTTCACACCTGACTGCAAAATCCTAAGTAGATATACCCTTAACGTGCTCTTTTTGAAAGAAAAATGCATAGTAGGATGTGTTTTTTCCCAAACTAAGTCTGGGCTGAAACCGCAGATCCATTTAGCCTTTAGCATGCATGCTTACAACAGGCTAGGCGTATAGTTAGGATTTAAATGACTTGCAACGGAACATCTGATATCCCTCCACCTCCCTCCGCACAACAGCTGAGGTTAAAGATCACACTTACTGTAAAGCAAGGCACATTCAGTACACCTGTATTTGCAAATAATACAGACCCATCTCAAACAGATGGAAGAAAAACAATGCTTCAGAAGGATATTTTGCATTTGAGTCACCTGAAGGAACAAACTCAGCATTAAGCTATTCTTGTACCTTTTTCCACTGCTATGTATTTTAAGTCACCACGAAGCAGAAAAGTCACAGGTCTAGGCAACATCACACCTTAAGGTTGAAGTATCAGGGACCTGCAGTGACTCTCCTTCAGGCATTTTTGCCAAGATATTAATATTTAATTGGAATAGGAGTACTGGCTTCATTAAGGGAAATAGCTCTTGGGAGAAGAACTGGGTAATAAGTTCCAGCTGCTCAGAATCACTGACATTTTCATAGATACGGAAAACACTTTCTACAGAGATTTTGAAAAACATCTCCTTATCTAGCTGCATTCCTACAGACCACCTTCCCTTTACAATTGAAAGTAATTCAGCATTATATTACTGTACCATAATGTAATTCACAAGCTGGAAATAAGGATAAAATAGAATCGTGTACAGCCTACTCTAATTCCACATCATGTAGTCAAAATACGGGGTCCCAAGGTATCAGAGTATCTATCTCCACTCAGAAATCTTGAAGACCGGGAATGAGACTGTTAGAAGAGTTTGGGGTGTGCCTCTCCTTTTTCACGGGAATTACACAACACAGGTTAAGATGCATCTGCCAATAAACCCCAAACTTTTCTGTTGGGCAGCATCCATCAGATTATCTGGCAAGATAGTAATAATTAAATTAAATAATCCAGATGTTCCTGGGCGCACAGCTGGTACACATGACCAAAGGAGAAATAATGCAACCCTGCAAAAAGGAGCAGACACAGAATATTTGAAAGCAAACAACTCGCATGCCATTCAGAAAACAACCACCACACCACTGCTAGCCTTTCAAAACCCTCCTTTATTAAGCACCAGACTATGCGACATAAAGCTCTGAGTCCTTAAGGAGAGAAGAAAAGCTTTGTCTGTTTCGTAATGCAGCAAGAAGCACACACTATTGATGCTGAACTCTCAGCAACAAAAAAGCAGTATTTTTCTATCACTTTCATATTATATGATTCCTCTATTTCCTCTCATAAGAAGATTAGTATTTCTGTAGGAAATTTAGAGGACGTTTTAGCAATAGAATATCTTAGTGTCCCAAGCACAGCACCATAATATGAATTTTAGGCACACGCTGACAGTAATCTAACTCCTACTTAAGACATTATGCACGCACTACTGAAACATGACAGATACCCATGTGGGTCAGTTTTTCTCAACCTCCTTTGGTTGAACCAGCATAAAAAAGTTGCCAAGCCCTTATATTTTTAAAGCAAACATTTCACAATCACTTAGGTGTTCTCGTGTATTTTGTGCAAGCATTTTAGGCAGATGATATAAATGACCTGACCTTGAACAACATAGATATTAAAGGAATAAGAGAGCAGATTTTGCCTTTGACTAACGAAATTTCATATCTATTACTTTCCATAACCCAAATGATTCTTATGAATCACCAAGAAGCTACGCTGGGGGAAGTCAAAAGGTCACCAACTGGGTGCATTAGGAAGGGCCCACCTAAGGCATACACAACACAGTCCCTGGGTAGTCTTCTCCACTTAACTAACCAATCACACAAAAAAGCAGCAACCTGATTTGTTCTGACCTAAGTTTTTCACCACCGTGGATTTATTTTATTGTGTTCGATGTTCCACAAGCTAAGCGCATATTCATGCTAATATGAATAGCCACCACTCTTCTTTCTCCTTTTAAGACACTTCTAATCTTTTACTTTGCAATAGACAATTGTCAAATAATAGAATGGCAAACCTGAAAAGGGCAAGAACTGAAAGCCTTCCCAGCAACCCACAATCAAATAGCATAACTGGCTATCTTGCAACAAAAAAACCCATATAAATTCACCCAGAATAAAGATAACTGAATTTAACAAAAAGTCAGTCCTATCGATTGTCCCCATTTACCTGTTGTGGAAGTTCACTGATCAGGTACTGAGCAAATTTTTGCAATTGGTCTCTTTGTAGCCGAGACAAGGATTCAGAAACAGGTGCTCGTAAGCACACCGCAGATGCCTGAAGAAAGAAAAGGAGATATAAACTGCCATTAACAGGTCAGACTTAATGAAGCTGTGTCCACTGAATGGATGAAGCATCATGAACAGTGGCTACGCTGATGCATATCATGCTTGGTCTTGATGGACAATTTTTTTTTCCTGTAATTATGTGCTGTGTTGGAGATAAGATGCAAATAAGCTGTCTAGGCTTTATAAAAACTGTTTTTAAGAGTTTCTTTTCAAGGAAACTGCTTCAACAGCTGTGCTTAAGATCTGTTGTTGCTAGCAATTGCACAAATACTGGCAGAGATTTCACAAACAAACCTCTAAAACAGGACATTATTCTTTAAGCTTCTGGCAAACCAGCCAGCTCTGTGGGGGGCTGTTTCACAGAATCCCAATCACCTCATTTATCTCATTAGAGGTTTTTTCTTCAATCTTAAAATCAGTCTCTTTCCATATCTTAGAACAACTTAGAGATAAAAAACCACACCACTACTTTCTTAACCTTTTTAACTCTACAGAATAAAAAATGCCCAAATGGCACCTACCTAAAATTTAACCTGGAAACAGGCAAGAGCAGTTTGATAATAAAGATGCTTCTTATATTTATTTGTCTACATAGAGCAATGTACCTTGGCTTGTAACTTGCTAGTGTCAGCAGTCAGTATATACAAACACTGAAAATGCTTTCACTATCATTTTTCAGGTAGAAGAAAGGCTTGGAGGGAAAAGAATTATTTTTATCTTACACAGGGTCCAAACTTTCTGAGTGTAAATAATATAAATGAAAATTTGTTTCCTATCCTCACTCTCCATACCCACCTTTTAAAACTGGAACTAATAATTCAAAGCAGAACCCATTTTTTTGCCAACTCTCCAGTCCTAAACAGAAAGTATACCAATATTCCAATGATTTCACAAGAGTATCAATTTAAGCCTATTACAATTGTCCATTGTGAAATATTAACAAGCTTCAGCAGGTTATTAGCACTTATTTAAGAATCTGGAGTTGATCATAAGCACGTTAGCTATAAAATGTTCTGTGACAGCAGAAAATCTTCTGTTCCTTTCAATCATCCAAGCTTAATCCTTCCTTAAGACGTATTTCTCAACTTCCCAAAGAAGGAGGAAATTAATCTGTATGCAAGACTGAACCCTCAACTTGTGTATTTTATGTTGATTCTACACATTTTCACCTGGAGTTTGTTGGGATAAGAAACACCTACTTTTCACTCTATACAAGGCCACACAGAATACAAGCAGCCAAATAAAAACATAAACTTAACTGACTGTTTGAAATCTACAAGTCAAAATGACACTTATCTGCCTCAGTATGTGACAAAATGAACTGGTGAACATAAAGGCCAACAGCGATCAAAATTACTTTCCTTCTGCACTCTGAATGATCAAACAACTGAAAGAAAGAGCTTTCAAATCCCATATTTACAAAGACTTTTAATAAAAGACTAACTACTGGTGACCTTTCACTCCCTGCAGAACTGAAGAAAGAATGAGTAATTCTAGCATTTAAATGAGAAACAGGAAGGGGCCAAAAAGGACTCTGTATCTACCCTTAGCAATTCACACATTATCAAAGGACATTCTGCAGTTAAGAGCCTCAGACAATTCACTCTGCAGACTGCAACTGTGAGCACACATTTGCACAATCTGTAACCAAAAGGAGCGCCAAGAACAATTTCCCTAAAGAGAGTGCATGTTGCATAAAACTGTAATGAGGAGAGACTCAGAGAAGATGCCTAGGGGAGAGCAGAACTGTATTTAAAGGCCTACATTGTGTATCCGGAAGAGGCAGAGCGCCACGACGTGAGCACACCACTTCGCCCCAGCTCCGCAGGTACAGCTGCATGACGTGATCCTGCATCGATCAAACATCACCGCCACGTTGTACGCACCTTTGGGTGGCACCATCTGTGGGGGTACCACAGTGGCGCTCAGATGGAAACCTGTTAAAATTCAAAAGTCCAAAGTTACTCTTCTGGTGCTTCGGAGATAGATTCAGCTAGCACAGAAATTTAGGTGTGTGCCATTTAAACAGCGAAACAACGTGTCTAGCAACAACATCCATATAGGGATGGACACGGATCTAGAATCTCCAGCACTTGTTTCTTCCCAATCAGCTACAGCAGAATATTAGCAGAGAGGCATAACATGTTATGAGGTTCAAAAATACCAGCTTTTAATACATTAATTTATTTATAGATTTATTTATATTAATATTTAACAAAGAAAAGACCTGGATAAAGCCATCACTGAAAAGTGTGGGGTTTTTGATCACAGGGTCAAAGCTAGACTATACATATTTTAGGCATCATTTCTATGTTAATTAACTCTGGCAACAGTGCAGAACAGGCTAGGTGACTTCTTCAGAGTTACTTCCAAGTCAGTCAACTTTCACAATTTTACAGTGAACTAAAGAAGGCAGCACTTACACCTGAACACTTACTTTCACTTTGTGGCTTCAGAAGCTACCCATTTCTCATAAATCATGTACCTCCTTGCAATATTGCGAATATCCCATTTTTTTTAAACCATGTACTCGGAAAACAAAAAACCCCTCTTGCTTAAGACTAAAATCAATGGAAAAGGGAAATTTCAGCAGTAACACTTGAATGAATCCAGCCCCATTAATCTGTGATCAAACAAATAAATTATGAATCTGATCTCAGGCAGGATGACAAAGAACTTTAATGAGGCTTGGCTTTGTGTAAACTCACGTACAATGCATACCAGTTGTAGTCATAATGCAGCTTCCTCTACAGATAATGGTTATACAGAGGCACACATATTACGAGCAGGAAAAGGCCATCAGGAGCATGAATCTTCTACTTGTCTTGAAGGTCCCTATCACCAGTTAATCATCCTCTACAACAATAAGCATCAGCCTCGGAGCCTTTTTGCTAGTCTCAAATTCAGTTTTAATGAAGCACAGAAAGCACCAAGGGTATCAAAGCCATAACCAAAATTCAGTCCAACAATCTACCTTAAGTGAAAAAATATGGCTTGGGGCAGATGATTGAAATAGTTTCTCCATCATCAGCAAGGGAATTACATTATAAATCCACACTACTAAGTTTTTATTATGGTATTGTGAGATTATAACAATGATGGTGTTCAGGAGTGCACGTGACCTACTAAATCCCATTTAAAACAATGTGCACTATTTCTTCCTCAAAATATAATCCCTGTGCCAACACAAACTTGCTCTTACCTTGCTTAACCTTTCTATTTCTCCTGTTCACCAGAACTCAAATCCTCTTCCTCATGTGGGTGATTATTTTGATTAGTACGCATAATGCCACCCAAATTCTTCAGCCATTTTAGCAATTGGAACAGAATCAAAACAAAAGAAGACATGCACCGCAAAATTACTGCATTACTTATTACTAGCTACAGCTCTAATTTATGTTCCACGCTTGGATAATACAACCCAAACAGTTCAGCTAGTCCTTCTGTAATACTAGAAGCATCTCAGACTAATGCCAAAATGGCCTAATTTTCACAAAAGCAAATTAAGCATTTCACAGATTGGAACTGCAGAAATTCTGTTTCACTGAGAACAAGAAGTATTCGAAAGGTGTTAGAGAAGCATGGGTCACAGCTATACACTCGTATCAAGCTCCTACCATTAAATTTTTATTTGTATATGAAGACAGTTAACTGATTAAATGCAAAGAGTGAAGAACAGTTATAAAAAGAGACAAAGAAAATGTAAGGGCTTCAGCATGACATATCACAAGCTTCAACTCAAATTGTAGCTTGATGAACACGTCTGCCACTGACAGTGCTAATTCAAGCAGCTCTGTCCAATTCTTTTGCACCACCAGTCTTGCTGTACTGAACAACTGTTTGTGGGATGGCACAGGAAACCATACCAGGAAAAAATTCTGGATTAAATTAATGGTTACTTTTACCAGGAAAAATACCACAGTCCAGTTCACTGTGCAGCTTACAAAAGTCTGAGCCTGAAGGGACTGTAAAGGTGACTATGAGGGGGACCTTTCTGGAGTGCTTAGCCCAACACTACTGTTTAAAGAAATGGTCATCAAATTGTACTTGTTTACAGTCAAAGTGCAACTATTGTCTTCTGCAGACCACAGCTCTTACCCTCCTGCTTAAATGTGAAGACAAGAATCACATCTACTGCACACCTGAGTGACCTGGCCACCTCATGGAGACTGCAAGAATGTTCTTCCCTCCCACCCACCCCCTGCTCCCACTACCTGATAACGGCTTATCTACTCCATGCATAACAATACATTACAAAAACATGTCTGCATGTACCAGCAGCATTCATTCTGCAACTGCATGCAGCCCACCAGAAAAAAAACTAAGATCTATACCCTATTCTTGGCAAGCTCCACCCCCAGGAGACCTCAAAAATGAGCTGCAGGCCAGAGGAATTGCTCTGCCAGGAGTCTCACTCCCCTGGCTACCATTCTTCTTAAATGCACTGTGGGCACAGAGCAAGCTTAGTGCTTCTATGAAAGCACTTAGGCTTTCTACGCAGAAAGTGCATCTTAAACTTCTTAGGAGCACCAGATTTACTACTCATGCACAGAGCAAATATGTCAAGCAGCCAGCACCAATGCTTCAGAGGATGTGTTGGGTACATGAATGTACAACATACTCGCTATGCACAGAGAACAGGAATGATCTTCTGCACCCATGAAGCAGGTTTTGTCATGTAGCGAAGAAGGGGTAGCAGCACACTGTCGTCTCTGATACTCAATTAAGACACATGGTTTGATCAAATGTAAAAGCTGGAAATAATCAACTGCTGCCTAGACTAGGTCTACAAAATAGAGATGGCTTCTTTTTCAGTCCATAACCTATCCTTCTCACTGCTCTACCCCTGAAACTTAATCTTTCAGGAAAAGTATCCAAAAGAAATGTATGCTTCCTGCTGGTTAAAATCCAGTTTTCAGAATTTTAGGATAGCTACGTCAATGTCTTTTGCATTTAATATTTATTTTACCATGAAACTCATTCATTGTGAAATTTCAGGTCTGTTTATTCATTTTTCTGAGGTCCTATTAGCCCTCATGATTTCAGGTGGAAACGCACAAATTTGAAATACCCCAAGCTACTCAGTAAGCAACTGGAATGAAAAGATTTAAGTGACCTATGAGTTAGCAACACCCTGCTAAGAATACTTCTTGCAATACAGCTTCCAAGCTTTTTTCATTGATATTTGGTAGTTCTGACGCCCCTATAACAATGACAGCAACACACCTCTGCATAGAATTTAAGAACTTTTTCTCTGGCCTTCCCAGGACTAACAGAAATGGGAAAATGAGAGCTGAACAAAAGCTTTTAGACAGTAAAGAAGGCAATTTTGGACATTTGGTTGTTTTAAACCAAGATAGGAGAATCCCTAAAAAGTGGAGACTTAGAGACACTATTCAAGGAGATGCAAAGTTAGAATCCAAACTGAACCTGCTGCTGCCTTCCTCATTCGTTAAAAAGAAATTAAGACCATGATAGAAAAAAAGTCCCTGAAATCAGCAACTACAACACACCTATTTGAGAACAGCAATAACGTCTTCAGTGCAAGGAGGCGGGTATATGACTGCTACAAAGGGAATGTGCAGGAGAAGGTCTACAAAAGCCAATTCTTTGTGTATATACAGTAGAACACTGTAAAAAAGTGGGGTTTTGGAATGTAGTGAAGAGGTGCTATTGTTCAGAAATTATGGATATGGATTTGCATGTGGACAAGATGACTAAGATTACTCAATTACGTTTAAAAAAAAATAATAATCTTACACGGCAAAGGGAAATGGGAAAAAAAGAGCACAAAGCACATTTCAAGCTTTGTCCTATTGATTACAGTATCACAACACACTGCCCAGTCCCCCTCCAAATCAAATCCCCTCTCAAGGGCTGCTTCATTTCCTGCATTTCTTTTCCCATTTGTCAGTATATGAAACTCAAAACTGCAACCACACACCTTAAAATCATTTGGAGTAGACAACTGAAATTATATCCACCCCACCTGTACTGCCCAGCTTCTGGGCTGGTACTCATGAAAAAAAAAAAAACCACCAAAAAAAACCTTTAGATAAGGAGGGGTTTTCCTCCTCTACTAAGGAGGAAACAACGTTACTGTTTAAACAAAGTTGCTTCCTTCCCTTCTACACACATAATCCTTTGTCAAGAAACCCAGTTGCTGTATGTGTACTTCAGAAGTTCCTCCCCTGTATCATTCACCGCCTCCTCTTTTTCCCTACTCCTCTCCTTCTCCCCCAAGCACAGGTTTTGCACTAATATTCCTAGCCTTTGTTCATTTACATTGCTTAACACCTCCTCGCCTTTTTAATTTATTACTGAAACAAGTTTTGACCACAGTCTTAGCACTGTATATTAAATATTCTGCTCTTTTCCATTGTGAAAGTCCCAGGAATTACTGAATTTCAGTCAGTTGCATTTTAACTCATTTTGTCTCTCTTAAACATTTGCCTTCCTGAAGTTCAGCAGATGCCTTCGAGGCCTCTCTCAGCATTTCAGTCCTGACATCAGGGCTTATGAATGCACTCAAAAGTCAGTCTAATTCTATTTAGCTCCATTTCGTTGATGTTCCAAAATTACTATCTGGTCTCACTGACAACTCAATATACCTTATGTATGAGGAAGTACTTCACTTCCATTCCCAAGAATTCCTGCTATTGTTATTACAGTAGACAATGGACTAAGTAAAATCCTTTCAGATGCTTTACCCTATATTCAGATAACAGTTTATCAGACTCCTGCAATTTGCGTATCTCAATGACTATCTCCTTCTCTTTTCGTTCTCCCCAAACTTTTACAGTACGAGTCCCTTTTATTCCCTTTTTGAGGGTCCTTTACCTAAATTTATTCATTCCACTGATCAGAGTTAAGTATTACTGGTACTAGCAACTAAACAGGCCCATAGAAGTCTCTACCTCTCATCACAGGAAAATACAGGAACTTTCCTCCTTAACATTATACAGCTTTTTAGATTATCATTTTTCTTATTATAAACAGGCTCAGTTCCCACATGCCAATTAATATTCTAATTCTGAAGCTTACACTTGCAGAAAAAACAACACATCTGCATTGGATTGACATGGCCCACCTTGACATACTAGTGTCTTTATTTCACATAATGCCTTCCTGTCTAAGAGCTGTCACTGGAAAAGCCAACTAAATATTCTTCTTTACTTCAAAGGATTTAATGAAAACTCCAGAGTCCAATTCTTTGTTTAAGATAAGATTAGTTTCTATAACCATAAAACATAAAAAGAACAAGATAAGGGACGAGGAGCGATAAAACCAACTGTCCAGCAACAGGGATTTCCTTCTGCCAAAATACTACATGAGTAACTGTATTATTAATACAATTCTTTTGCTACAAGAAAATTAAACCTTGCAAACTTCCTCTCTGCCATACATGCACTTTAGGCAAGGCATTCATTTGATCAGACCACTAGAAAACCAAGTTCTCTTTATCAATGAGGAATTCAAGCATTATGGAGACAAAGGCATTCTACACAGTTTTTCCCAAAACACTGAGACAGATTAAGGATCTAATTTTCAGAACATTTCTGGCTTTTCACTCAGTTTCACAGCTGAGTTGATTGAGGCTGAAATAAACACAGTATTTAGCTCAAGACATTACAAAAAATGCATGTGGCAGGGAGTTTAGTCTAGGATGCCAGAAAAGCCCGTTTTGGGACACGGTCATACCACTGCTGTCCCATTGCAGATATGGGTTTGGGAATCTGAAATATCTAGAGATGTGGAGCTGCAATGTTCTTACCTATCTGGAGAGGGTCTTTGACAGCCCTCACCCGGAACAGCTGCTCCCCTCGCTGGAACTCATCTGCACTGCCATTTGCCAAACACGAGTACAATCTGCAAGAGATACAAGATAACATGTCAAGATCAGTCCATTTTTGAGAAACTTCACATTATCCTCTTGCATTCTTTGTTGATGTGGCTTTTGAAAAATCCTTACTGTCTTCATCTTTAAGATGAAGTCCAGCTCTTTTCTGCCATTTCTCCATTACAATTCAACCATAAAAATCGTTAGCCTCTTCCTAACTGGGTTTGTGTATAGCCACGGGCATTTCTAGGAATTTCAACATAAGGCTCTGAAATACAAATTCATTCATAGCCTAAAATTAAGCTTTTACGTACAGTATAATATCAATTCAAGGTCCAATGTCAGCATGCCACAGTAAAAACTCCTTGTACTTCTAGATGAGTTACCTCCATGCTCACGTGAGGTTTTTTTACATCTGTGCTCATCAGAATAATGAGCACATATAACCAGCTGGCCTGCTCTATTCCCCCACAGGTGATCTTACTAATTACATCAGCACTTCTGACATTACGTCTCCCATCTGATACCAGAATGTTAGATGAATGCATCTAAGAACTTTCAGGATGATCCTTTCTAAAAGAGCGTAATATCACTACTTTGCAACAAAATTCTGAACGCACAGTTACATGGGTAGGCCTCCTAAAGTATAAAAGCTTCAGCAAAAATACTTTGGTAAAAGATCTAAAAGCACAGAGTTTTTGACCATGTATTCACACAATTTATGTGGAAACATAAGAAATATAGTCATCTCTCTGACTGTATCCACTCTGACCACTGATGTACTCAGCAAATTCTGATTCTCCTACTTACACCAACAAAAGCCTTTCACAGCATACTGAGCTAGCTCTCCCCGGCAATTTCTTAGCCCAGTTAAAGCTCTCACTCAAGCAACAGATTCAAACTGGAAAGAATACTGCATAGGACTAACAGAAGAAAGACACTGAGGTGCTGGAGCGTGTCCAAAGAAGGGCAGCGAAGCTGATGAAGGGTCTAGAGCACAAGTCTGATGAGGAGCGGCTGAGGGAACTGGGACCGTTTAGCCTGGAGAAAAGGAGGCTCAGGGGAGACCTTACTGCACTCTACAACTACCTGAAAGGAGGCTGTAGTGAGGTGGGTGTCGGTCTCTTTTCCCAAGTGACAAGTGATGGGACGAGAGGATACAGCCTCAAATTGCACCAGGGGAGGTTTAGATTGGGTATTAGGAAAAATTTCTTCACCAAAAGGGTTGTCAAGCATTGGAAGAGGCTGCCCAGGGAAGTGGCTGAGTCACCATCCCTAGAGGTATTTAAAAGGTGTAGATGTGGCACTTAAGAGACATGGTTTAGTGGTAGACTTGGCAGTGTTAGGTTTACGGTTGACTCGATGATCTTAAGGGTCTTTTCCAACCTAATGATTCTATGATTCTATAAGGACAAAACTCTACAAACAAGTTACTGTCAGGCAAATTAAAGGGTGCATTTATTCTGCAATCATTTACACACAGAACCTGCACGTACACATGCTTTTCCTGGGACACATGGAGGGCAGCTCACCCCGAAATATAACCCCGTATCATAGTATATCCCACAGTAACCCATCCATGTATTACAAAATGCACGTGAGAACAGCAGAAGCAGCAAATATATGGGACATCAAACGGACAATGATTCTCCTCTAGTGAACAGAACTTTTCCTTAAGCGTCAATGAAACAGAAATAGTATTCATTACCTGATATCTTCCTCATTTTCTGGGAAACTCCAGAAGGCGATCCGAAGCTGCAGTTGCTCAGGCACTGGAGGATAAACTTTCTCCACCACCTCGAATGGAATGTGAAATGCAACCTGTTTTGCAGACAGTTCCACCAATGGGATCACCAGCCCATCTAGCAAGACAAGAAACAAAATGCAATTAGCCATTCAGAGAACAAAACTCACGAGAGGCTAAAGAGATCGGAGCAGGGAGCTCTTCCACTTCCTCTCTTATCTCACTAAGTTCAAGGACCAATTTTGATAGACAGTAAAAGGCAGCACAGAATTGCCTGCCAACTTTATGTTTGTTTTCAGCCCCCTAGGGCATGGGTACACATTCCTAAAAAAACCAGTCCTTTGTCAGGAGAGCTACATTAGCTTAGCAGACATCAGTGACTCCTGATCAGTGTCTCCTGACAAAACTGAAACCATTTAGCAAGGCATAAGGTAACCAAGTATTTTTCACACATTTCTGTTAGAATATGGCAGCAACATCTTGTGAATGCCAGATGATTACACAGAGGAGAACTGTTACAGTGTATATGCACAAGACAGCAATGGAAAGGTTATCCAGGAACCTTAGTATTGACTTTTTTGGTAACATTCAGTATTCAGCAATTTACAAGATTTTAATTTCAGTTAGTATTTGTTGTTTTATTCCCCTCACCACCACCTTTTGTATGATATCTGTCTTTATATTTCAAGTTCTTTACAGAAGCAACTGGGAATTCACATGTTTGCTGACTATACTTGAGCCCATGAGGATCTTAACTGAAGGCACCTGAGAGCTTTATACAAATTTAACCACCACCTTTCTACGAAACTAACTCCACTTTTTATGTTTTTAAGTGCAGATGAAGATTTCTTATCATCAGGCTATGGGAGCCTTACGTTTCTGCTTCACTCTGAGCTAGATTATACTCTATACAAAATGCCAGACTTGCCTTATCTGCAAGCACCTCACTGCTTTACTGAGATCACTTCCTGATCCATTACTAAAGCAGCCTTGGTTCCCGTCTTCCAAACCCTGTTGCCAAGAGCCTAATTAATTCAGTTTCAGATATTCAGTGTTATGACTGTTCACCTCCCTAACCAGCTTCTAAAACACCACTAGAAGCCAGACGTAAACCAATCTGGCCCTCAGCTTTCCCTCCCCACCGGCCTCCAGGCAACATATCAAAGGAAAACTTAAGCCCTGATGGCAGCAAGGGCTTTCTCACCCTCTGCCTAGAGACGCCCTCCGGTCGGAACAGCTGGGAACCAGACAGAAGGGAGAGGGCTTTGAAAGTGCATGCACACAGCAAAGCAGCCAACATCTCCCCCAGTACTGAGCAGACCTGTCAAATGGAAGGATTGCATAAATATGGAAAGAAAATACAGTTTTCAAACATCCACATTTATGATTTTTTGATTGCAGTGAAATTAGATTCATTTGGCAGCATTCACTTCTCCCAGATAGAGTCAGTCCTTTGCTGTCAGGATTGTTTCTCCATCACTAGTGAGTTTTACTCTATGTTATAGACGGAGCCTCTGTTTTAGTGTGTTATAATCCCATCCACAAATGTGAGAGCAGCAGATTGTAAAACGAACAATGATGGAAAAGTGGAGCGTCCCTTTCTCTACAGCTAGCAGATAAACAAGATTTTGGCAGAAAAGTCATCTCATTTCCACTTTTGACAACCAGAACAGGTGTAAAGCTTTCATCAAGTCACTAAAAAAAAATTACTATTTTTAATTAGTCACTAAAAAAAAATTACTATTCTTAATTAGTACAACATAGTCAACTTAAATATCATTGCAATTACTCTGAGCAATGAAAGGAGGAATATTTCTTGTGGTTTTAGCTGCACTTTTTGTATAGAGGCACTTTATCCAAGTCTTTCATTACACAACACTAGAAAAGAGTTAACACCTAAACAACCTCTACAAGGTACAAGACTCAAAAAAGTCTTCAGTACCGGGGTGAAACACCTGCACATTCTTCAAAGAGCTGCAAGCCTGCAGCCTGGATGGTGTTCCTTTTTACAAGGATTTGGTGCTGGGTATGAAGGTTAGATTAGAAATGCTAAAGACAGACTGAGTTGACAAAAAAGCAGCAAAGACAAATGCATTCTGCTTATTATTGTATCAGTACACCTTACTCTCAAAAATACTTTACTGTTGCCATGGACTAGGACACACAAACGGTTACTAGGTCTCAATGGTACTAGTAGAGTCGTACTGGTACTAGGCGCAGTAGTACAATCATTGCGTTTACCCTCCAACCTCTCCGTTACATAGTATGGCTGTTCTCTTTCAAGCTAAACTAAACTAGCTCAAGAAAAATACTTTGACAAGTGTTACTGAAATTACCTCTCCTGAGAAAACATTTCTTCCAGGTGGGAAGACACCATAAGCCCTCCTCATCTGCTCCAGTGCAAGTCCAGTGCAAGTCAGCCAGCTTGATTTTAACAGTTTTACACAGTGAACTAAGGTAACAGGCTGACTTTGCATTGAACTCATTAACTGATTCATCAGCTGTACTGTGTTAGTAGTAATCACCAGAAGACAGGTGGCCAATTATCTGGCATATCTATCATAACCCACAGTCAGACATTCATAGCGCATAGCTCAGACATTCCCAGAATAAGGTGAAAGCAGTAAAACCTGGTAGGGAAAAAATAATCTAAAAAGCAATCTCATCTGTATGACCATGCATCTTTCTAAAAAGCTGAATTTTCTACAAGTAAAAAGAGATGTGGAAAAGAAATAGTAGAAAATAACTGAAAAGTAGAAAATAATTTTTCAATGATACTTTAAGGGCAGGTGAATTCACAGTAGCTAACTTAGCACACAATGTAAATACTAAAACTAAGAAGTTAAACTGCCCTAAGTTTCAAGGGGGTAGTCCCCTATGTAGCCAAGGTGAGACACTTATCTAGAATATGACTCAGAGCATCAGAGGGTCTTTTCCCGTTAGGCCTCCTGTAGAGTCAGCTGGACAGTGAGTTAGGTGCTTAAATTAGACTCTGAATACTCTCCTTTGAGTCCTAAACAAAGACAGATCCATTCAAAAAAGTTTATCTCTATCTGGACACAAATCCAGGGTTGGTGGATTCATACCTAATTGTATCAAAAGGTATTACTGATAAAACAGACAAAAGGTGCTCTCAGGTACTATAATAAATATATTTTGAGCAAGAAAAAAAAGGAAAAGTCTGCTAACAAAGAAAAGGATAAAGCATCACAGCTTCTGCTCAGAAAGCAAAGATATGGACAGCAAGGAAGATTGCAAATTTAATATAAAAAATGATACAGTAGTGAAATCAAAGATGTAATACAAAATTGCCAAATCTGTAAGATAAATCTATCCAAGGAAGAAGATCATTTTAAATTGTGGAGCAAAACTAGCAAGAATCACTGCTTCCTCTTGGGAAGCAGACATGATGACCCAAGCAGAACAAAGGAAGCATTTCAAGTCTTGGAAGAATAAAGTCACAGGCAAAGCATAAGCAGCCTCAAACAATTCTCACTTACAGGTTAAATGACTAGCAAAACCCAGGTCAGGAAGGGATTTTGAGAGGCCATCTAATCTATACCTCCTACCTAAGAGGCAGGATCAAGCATATCTAAACCATTCTGAATAAAACATGTCTCATCTATTTATTGCCACGTGGAACACACAGCTTTGATGAGTACTATTCTACCCTTTTTGCTAGTGTTTTATGTGAATTACAGGTTTGATTTTTATAGCCATTTTATAACAGCTACAACTTTAGCATAGACATAATTATTCCTGCTGGAACAACAACAACAAAAGAAACCTCAACCCCAAACCAGCCAACACAAGCTATACACACAAACTTGCATTTTCACCAGTGGAAACAACTTCTGTGCCAGCACAGCTTACTGACATAGGAATGCATGTGTAGCTACATTGCTTAACCTTTCCTAATATAGGGTAGGCTGTAACAAGTTGCAGCCAACAATTATTCATAAAAACAGATCATGTTCAAACTGAGCTGTTATTCCTTCAGTACAATAATTGAGTTTCCATGATAGACAAATAGAGAAGAAACTGCTTGAATAATCAACAAAATAGGGGCCATGAGAACACCAAAGAGTTATTAAATGGAACAGAAAGAGAAACCAACCAGGCCAAGCACTGAATGTATTTGTTATCTAATTACATCATTTCCATTGGGTTACTTGCATTTGACACACGTCTCTAAGATTAAACTATACATACAAGTGAATAAATACAAATGCAGGTGAACAAATCTCACAGCAAGAGACAAGACAGTGCAAAGACAGGACACATTGCTTTTGCTATATATACCTTAAGAAAAATGGCACGTTAGGCTGCATTATCTTTTTAGAGATGAGTCTAGAGCTTTGATTTTATAGCTATCCCTGGTCCCCACCTCACATTTCCCCTCACCTTTCCCGCTGGCTTCAGTCCAAAATGTAACAGCACGGAACAAAGTAATACAACTATACACCAAACAAGGAGATGAAGAAAATTAAGTGAAGCACTTCTGATATCAAAAGCTAAAGTGAGAACAACAGTAAAACTAACAGGAAATAAGCAGAGTGCAATCTTGACCAGTGAAGGAGGTATGTCGGGGGTGTTATAAAACCTGTTTTACAAACCTCATTTAATGGTAAATATTACATTGCTTTTTACAGGATTTGCCATGTAGAAAGATAAATCTGTTACTGCAGAATGCACTGTAAGCATTTCTACTTGTTTTATTTTAGTTAAGTGCCTATCAGTAAAATGCCCCTTGACTTAAGTCAGTGATATATTCTGTCTCTGATACCCCTTAAAACCAAAAAGTGCTGAGAACTCTCAAATATGGGCAAGCAGAGCAAGCATTACATTTAACCGTAACATACCTAAATCAAAACTCTTCAAAAATATTTGGTTTCTTACTGTTTTCTATTTTTTTCCTTCCAAAATTCTGCTGTTGGTTTTACTTTATTCTCTTGTTCTTTCTTCCTTTCTAAGAATTTATTCTCAGAGTTGATGTCTTTAAGAAGTACATGCCAGAGGCAATATATTCCTTCAGGTCTCAAACTCTGCAACAAACACCAGAAAACTTCACCTTTGCCTTGAACTCTGCAATACTCAAAGATGAATGCTCTGAATGTACTTAAAAACAGTTTCCCACGGTGAACGTTGCAAAATGAAACATAAGCTTTTTAATTAAAAATTTTCTCTTAGTTTCAAATAAATTAGATCCAAGGTATTTAGGCCATTACTTATGCTTCTTTACTTGCTCCTCTTCCATTTTACCACATAATCAACATCCTATAAAAAGCACCATATGTGTTTTTAAAAATAAACAAAATTCACCTCTGAACTGAGGATAAGACACATGGTATATAACAGAAGCATGTTGCAAAAGTCTGAAAATAAGATATTTTCTCTTCTTTCAAAAGCATTTCTCATCCAAAGCTCCATCCACAAGGCTCATTAACTTTAGTTCTCTTTTCAAAGAGGCATTCAATTAAGAGCAGAACTGATTCAATGGGTCACAGACACACCACCTCCAGTTTTCTGTCACATTAACATTTTGCCCAGGTAGGTCCCAGCCCTACGAAGTCATCAGAAAGGGAGTATCTTCGGAAGTGTTGAACTAATATACTTGCAGCCTATGTAAGCAGTAAGGGGGAGTACATTTCTGCTTGCTGGTTTGTGGCTTTCAAGCACAGACTTGTGAGATGGGTAGCTAATACCTGTCCCATAAAATTTCCCAAACTTCAGGCAACATTATTAAAAAATACAGCACATCTATAATGCACTAGTACAGAACACATAGAAATGGTGGAATATTAAGAGCATTCTTGAATAGCCTTGGGATTACAATCTTGGGAGTAAATCAGACTAAGTACAATTAAATGTAAGCTTCATGATGCAGTCACAAACAGGATAGCTATGTTTTCAAAGAGGTAAAGGAAAAGTTCTCCATCTGAGCAGGAGAGATATTGCAGTCACTCTAGTCTGTGCCTGTAAGACTTGGAACATACGAAGTACTGAACCATAACCACCAAGCTCCAGAAGGAAACTAAACACTTAACATGAAAAAGCAACTGAAATAGCTAACATAATTTTAAATGTAGAGAAGAGAGAGAGATAACATACAAGCACTTAAAACAATAGAAGTAGTATTCAACTTTAAACACCCATGCCAAAATGGTTGTACTCTAGGTTGTAAATGATCTTTTTGAATCACGCAGCTGGTCTCAGTGGTGTTCATAGTGGACACGTAAATACACACACATCACAGATTGCTCCAGCACAATTGGAGCTAATGGGTGCTCTTACCGCAGCCCAGCAGACATGCCAAGTACTGAACAGGCACCAAGAATGAACTTTCTTGCCCCAAATACAATACAAGAGAAGAAACCAAACTGACAAGCCGAGGGGTGAGGACCCCAAGATCGAACCAAGACCCTGCAATATCAGACCCTGACAGTTGAACGGACACAAGGAGCTGCCCCCCGCACCCAGTCCTGGTCTAGCTTGACTACGTGCAGAATGAAGCATCCGAAAAGCTAAAGACACAGTGTAATATGCAAATTCTGACTCCCAGTTGTCTTCAACTAGCATTCCTCTGTTTCAGATTAATAATTCCATGCCATCTTATATCGAGAGAAAAAAAACCCACAACGTTCCTTGTAAAAAACAAGCAAACCACAGTATTGCTAAAAAGTAGGAGTTTATTTTCCTCTTACAGATTAAGGAAACCGATGAAAAGACACATGTTCCTGGTTCCTCAACTATTCAAGCAGTGTGAATCTTAAGAAAATAAGCAACTCCCTTTACACTGGAACACCTGCTGTACCAAGTCAGAATAAAGTTTCAGCCATTTGTTTCTCAGATACTACCCACTCCAAACCAATTCCCTGCAAAACACCTCAGCATTCACAAAGCCAGCTGCAACTACAAATGGAGAACCATAGACTCCATGTAGAAAAGCCTTCAATAGAATTCATCTGTGCGAGTTTTTCACATGCTGTGACAGACCAAGAAGGTTAGATAAGACAAGAATAGGGATCAAGTGATGGAGAAAGTATGCTACAAACACTGTTGCTGATTGATTGTTAATCAAGCTTGCTCAGAAAAGATGACTGGAGGGAGCATTCTGACTTGAGGGCTCCTTTGGTTTTGTTTTCTCTCAATGTTTTTATATTTTTAAAATATCCACATACTCCTAACAGGCTAGCAAGTGCACCTAAACTGATCTAGAAAAACAGCAAGGGCAGGGCACTGTAATCATCAGGTATTTCAGGCAAAGTTAGCCACAGGAAAAACTCTACAAATACGGGTTTCTCCACTAGGGTTGTATGGCAGGATGATATTCTCACCACGCGAGAGTGAAAAAAAAAAATATATATATATACACACACATACATATATACACTTTTTTTTTTAATAACTGAAAACATAGCCCTAGAGAGAACTAAGTGATCGACAAACTAGCAAAATGCTCCAGAGGACAAATCAAGATTCAGTTTGAATCACTAGTATATTGATTTGCCCACAGGATAAAGCAAACAAAAAAGAACTAGCAGGGTTACTTGGTGATACTTTTCTGTCCATGTAATTCACCTATTAAATTTGCACATTACCCTTCTTACTGCCTGTAAATAGTGCAGAACTCTGAGGAAGGAAAGTGCTGTGGTTTACCCCGGCGGGCAGCTAAACCCCACACAGCCATTCACTCACTCCCCCACCACCAGTAGGATGGGGGAGAGAATTGAGGGGGGAGGGGGGAGAGTAAAATTTGTGGATTGAGATAAAGACAGTTTAACAGGACAGAAAAGGAAGGGGAAAAAAATAATAATAGAATAGACAAAATAAGTGATGCACAATGCAATTGCTCACCACCCACCAACCGAT
>NW_008795129.1:3166707-3167187 GCF_000699145.1 Aptenodytes forsteri
CAATACATTCCAATTAATCACCACCCCTTTTCCTGTCTTTTGATATATGCACACAGATATCATTCCCTTAGTCTATGGGCCACTCCTATAAAATGTTTATTGAAGCCCATGACTTTGGGCTCCATCTGTCATAACAGTCCTTCAGGGCAGGAGAGGTGGTGCGTGGTGGTGGATTGTTGTATGTTGAAGCCAGTTTTGCTTCAATCATCGCTGCGCTTTGCTCGGTTTCATCAAAGTTCATTCTTCATTAATCTAGGAGATTCTTACTGTAATACTGTTGATATGGCACACAGCCACCATAGAAGTGATGATATACAGTATTACATGGCAATTAACATAATACAATTTAATTAATTGGCTATTCTCACCCAAAACCAAATCCCCTTGAGGTACACATCAGACTTTCCCATCCTCCCGCATCACCCACCAAGTGCACCCAGGTCCTTGAGCAAAAGCAATCCCACGGATGGGTTTGCCTTT
>NW_008795129.1:3170836-3172586 GCF_000699145.1 Aptenodytes forsteri
CCATCCCACTTCCTCATGTCCTCTCCGTGGTCATGTAGGTAAAATCACAGGGTCGCCTGTCATGTGGATCCACTATGTCCTCTCTCTTGAGCAGAGGGACACTTACTCCTAATGGCCAAGATACTGTTCCGTACAGGTGGGGAGTAGGACATACGCTCTTTGTATTGCTAGAACTCCCAGGTCAGTTTCTTGGCTAACATGTCCGGCAGTTTCTCCACAGCCAAGATGCAGGCCCATAGAAAGGAAGACAGACTTTCTTCATATTGCCGGAGTTGACCAGCCAATTCATCCACTGTTTGTTCCTCTCCGTCTTTCCAGGTCATCACTGCCAATGAGTTGGCATATGAAGATGGTGCGCTCCGTACAAACTTCCACCACATGGGTTGTGTGCACTTGACTTCATCTGGAACTTTGGATAACTGCTTGTTGTTCAGGTCACCATAAATGACCTCCAGCATGGCTAATTCCCACAGGTAATGGATACCTCTCTCCATGGTGGTCCACTTGCCTGGGTGACATATAACATATTCCTTGAAGGCATACCTTTCTTCCACGCCTGACAGGAGTTGCCTCCAGAGGCTGAGGGCTTGTGTCCCTTTTCAAATTGCTTTGTCAATGCCCCCTTCCCTAGAAAGGGATCCCAGCTGCTTGGCTTCCCTACCCTCTAATTCCAGGCTACTGGCCCCATTATCCCAGCATTGGAGCAGCCAGGTGACAACGTGCTCGCCTGAATGATGGCTGAAATCCTTTTGTATATCTCGCAGCTCACTCAGGGTTAGGGAGCGGGTTCTCATTTACGGGTTCTGCCTCTTCCTCCTCGTGTTCTCATGATGGCCCTGGTTCATCTTCATCCCTTACTAAATGAGTTGATTTTCTTGTGTATTTCATCTTGTGTATAGGGGCGACTGATACTGGCACGGGTTGATTCTCTGGTTCAGCCGCAGTGCCTGTTGCCAGGGTTTGAGTAGCTGCAGTTCCTGTTGTGGGGGCTGGAGTAGCCGTGGTGCCTGTCAACAGGGTTTGACTAGCTGCAATGCCTATCATGGGGGCTGGAGATGTTGCAATGCCTGTTGCCAGGGTTTGAGTAGCTGCGGTGCCTGTCACGGGGGTTGGAGTAGCCGCAATGCCTGTTGCTGAGGTTTGAGTAACCGCAGTGCCTGTCAATGGGGTTGGAGTAGTTGCGGTGCCCATTGCTGGGGTTTGAGTAGCCACAGTGCCCATCGCCAGAGTTGGAGTAGCCACAGTGCCTGTCGTGGGTGCTGGAGTTGTTGTGGTGCCTGTCGATGGGGTTTGAGTAGCTGCAGTGCCTGTCGATGGGGGTTGGAGTAGCCACGGTGCCTGTCGACGGGGGTTGATCTCTGGACGGTATTCTTAAATAATTGTTTAACCTTAAACAAAACCTGAACCACATTCAGGAGACACAGCAATAGGACCGTGCTGGTTTGAACATCCCAAGGATATTCAAAATTCTCAAGACCTGTTGTAACTATCCTGAAGGAGAAAAGGAAGGTGAAGCAGCAGGGGAAAATGTCCGTGTCCCCCCGTCTCCCCCATAGATTGGTTCCCCAAGGAGAAAAGGTAAAACGTGTAATTATGAATTGTTTCCAAAAAGTGGCTCCTGAGGTACGGCAAGGACAGCAATGCCGAGTACAAATACAAAAGTACAAATACAAAAATTAGTCTCATGACCAATAATTTTATCATATCATAAACCAGTAGTGTTACACAGTGCAGCAAAATGATATCCTTG
>NW_008795129.1:3181834-3183761 GCF_000699145.1 Aptenodytes forsteri
ACAAAATAAGTGATGCACAATGCAATTGCTCACCACCCACCAACCGATGCCCAGTCAGTTCCCGAGCAGTGGCCGCCACCCCAAGGTCAACTCCCCCCAGTTTATATACAGAGCATGACGTCATATGGTATGGAATAGCCCTTTGGCCAGTTTGGGTCAGCTGCCCGGGCTGTGCCCCCTCCCAGCTTCTCACTGGCAGGGCACGAGAAGCTGAAAAGTCCTTGACTAGTGTAAGCACTGCTTAGCAACAACTAAAACATCAGTGTGTTATCAACATTGTTCTCACCCTAAATCCAAAACACAGCACTGTACCAGCTACTAGGAAGAAAATTAACTCTATCCCAGCTGAAACCAGGACAGAAAATTATCAACCAAATATGTTTTTTTAAATTTAGGAACAGGTCTGCTTCTCGTTTGCTGTTTTCTTCCTCCTCCTCTACTGCTACTACCCCCACAAGCTTACTAAGAGTATTAAAACCCTAATGGGATCTGTGTTTACAAGACTTTTATACCTCTTACTTCCCCACCTAGAGTTATACAACTCTATCTGGATCCCATAATCATTTTGCAGCGGTGAAATTACACTGAGAATAATGTTACAGGATAGCAAATGCTGAGATATTAATACCACCTTGAAAGTGAAAAGAAGCACTGGGGGAGGCCTACATCAGCCCTAAGCCACAGAATGACATTTTTATGTACAAAACAGTTGAGAAGACAAATAAGCAACAGAACTTTTTCATTAGTGTTTACTGGATAAGACTGATGAGATTCATAGCCAAAAACTCTTAAAAATACAAATCCCAGATGGGCAGATTACGGTCCAGAATTGGAAACCTCACGCTTAACTGACAAACTGCAGCAACTATTACTACACAAATTCCGT
Source organism: Aptenodytes forsteri (assembly GCF_000699145.1). NCBI lineage: Eukaryota > Metazoa > Chordata > Aves > Sphenisciformes > Spheniscidae > Aptenodytes > Aptenodytes forsteri. The sequence goes on from NW_008795129.1 coordinate 3,182,721, forward strand.
TACAACCGTCACAATAACATTTTAAGAATGGCTTTTTTTTTTTAAATCCAATGCAGAAAGGTTCGTTTTATCACAGGAGGGTGTCCAACTCACTCCCAAAGTCTCTGCCATCTACAGCAAAAGCCATAGCACAGAGTCAAATTTCAGCTCAATTTGATTTCTGAAAATTGCTTAACACTACATCACAAACAGCTCATACATGTAAGTCAAAATATTTAATGGCTCAAACTATCTTTCCGTTGCTGTATTTACATTTCCCTTCAAAACCAGAGAAGTATATTATTTGGCTGAGTGCATAAACATATCCTGACACCATGACTTCTGTCTCCAAGATGAAGACATTTTAGGAAGCAAGAATTAGTTTATTTTATGAGGCAGACCTTAAAATACATCAAAATATCAAAAAAATAATACTCTTTTTTTTATTTTGCACACAAGCCCTGTAGATTTGCAGACTACAATACTAAATCACATTGTGGATTTGGAGCGGATGAGTGGGTTTTTTTCCTCAAATGTCAGTAATTTTAAACCTGTTAAGGCTTGCAGTTCCCCTCCTGGTCATCTGAATTATTAAAAAAAAACTTTCTGACAAACCCATTTCATGATGGTTTTCTACACTCACTCTCTACATGTGTAACCAAAAATCAGCTGACTTAACTTTGCTCACCTGTGGAGAAATGGGGCATCATCCATCATGCTAACATCAAGCATAGAGACTGCATCCCAAAACAATTTTTGTTAAAGAATCTGAGCACCTAACAGAGGAGGGATCCCACTTACTCAGCTCAACTCCTGCAGTTTCACTATTAAGAAAATTTTTTTTATATATATATATTTGTTTTCAGTATTAAGACTGAGTTAAGAAGTGTTTTATGTTGTTATTTTTAAAGTGTGCTGGTTTTGGCTGGGATAGAGTTAATTTTCTTCATAGAAGCTAGTATGGGGCCGTGTTTTGGATTTGTGCTGGAAACAGTGTTGATAACACAGGGGTGTTTTAGTTACTGCTGAGCAGTGCTTACACAGAGTCAAGGCCTTTTCTGC
>NW_008795129.1:3183831-3199928 GCF_000699145.1 Aptenodytes forsteri
ATATAAAGCTGGGGGAAGAAGAAGGAAGGGGGGGACGTTTGGAGTGATGGCGTTTGTCTTCCCAAGTAACTATTACACGTGATGGAGCCCTGCTTTCCTGGAGATGGCTGAACACCTGCCTGCCGATGGGAAGTAGTGAATGAATCCCTTGTTTTGCTTTGCGCACGTGGCTTTTGCTTTCCCTATTAAACTGTCTTTATCTCAAACGATGAGATGTCTCACTTTTACTCTTCCAATTCTCTCCCCCATCCCACCAGGGAGGAGTGAGCAAGCGGCTGTTTGGTGCTTAGTTGCCAGCTGAGGTTAAACCACAACATAAAGTTACATCTTTTAAATCATAAAGTGTTCGAGTGTTATGCCAATTCCTGGTGACACTTCCACAAGATTTCATGAGGCATAAAAAAGACCTACAAAAATAAAGCTGGTGAGGCTTTACAATGCTAAGCAATAACTGATAAGAGAACTAAAACTTAGCAGATGCATAATGTGTGTGTAAGGTCCAAAAGTCCTAACCCACTAGGAGTTTAAATCAGTAAGAGTATGCCAAAAATCCCACAGCCATGTCCCAACTTTCCCTACAGTAATTCACCATTTCTTCCTGTTAGCAAAAATCTTCTACCAGTAGCAAAACCTTCTACTGCTGTATAAAGTGGTCATGATCTAACTTCAGAAAGGCTTTCTTTGAGATGCTCTAGTTCCCAATGACCTCCTTTTAACACTAAAACAATGTTAAAACAAGCAAGCAGACACAGATGAATAGTAGGGGTCCTTATGTTAGCCTGCAAAGTGCACACTAATACATGCAGCATTTACTTTCCCTGAATTTCTAGAGATTTGTGGGGAAATGGTTCCTTTTTCTTCCCGCACTCTCTCCAAATGAGACTTCTGCCCTGAGAATCGGACTTCTCAGCCCTGTGCCACACCAGATGAGAACCTGAGACACACAGGGAGCAAGTTTAACGTCCTCTGACTGCCAGACCAGCTACTCCGATCACCTTGTCAGGCAACTCAAACACAACTTTGTTTGGAAACTTCCACAAAATGTTTCTGAAACATTCTTTTGTCCCACAAAATATCAGTGTCTAACGTAATCCTACTGCAACAACAGCCAGCGGGGCTACTGTTACTCTTGCCACAACTTAATCAATAGGGAGAGATTACAATTTAACCAAGTAATGTAGTACTGGCAGTACCAGGGGAAATCCGGGCTGCTTAGTACTGCTGAGCAGACCTACGCCAGAAGAAAAAGGCCAATGCTTTCTGCTACAGGACTTTTTAGAAAATTACACAAGAAACAGCTCCTCGCGGCGAGAGGCTACAATGTATGTGAAGGTGAAGGCAAACTTCTCAATCCACCTTCTGGGTGCAGTTGCTTCCTTCTACTTCTCCCAACTTCATCTGCGGTTTCCTGTGTCAGCAAGAACACTTTCAGAGTCAAAACATCTGAAGGAATCCTCTCTTCAGGGCAGCATGAGATGTTAACAAGAAAAATAACTACCCCTGTCATGTTATTCCTCCTTTCACCACTGGCAAACATGACTAAAGAGTTTCAATATGCCCAAGTAAATTTTAATTGCCAAGCAGATAACCCACTGTGTAATCATCCCTCAAAGGTCCTCTTGCAATTAATAGACAGAAGAAGAGCTGCACATATGAAAACTTTTTCTGCACTCCAAAGGTCAGCTGGCTGAAGAACAGATTTCCCTTCTTTCCTTACAAACTTGTCTTCCTTATATCCTTAAAGCATTGTAGCTACAACACTCTTACTATATTAGAAACCAGATCTCTAGGAAAAAAAACCCCACACTTGAATCAAGTCTTCAGAACTTCAGGACAAGGCAAAGGTGGAAAGCTACAAGTTATAATTGGTAACCAAAAAGATGTTTGATGGGGGAGGGAAAAAAAGATGAAACCAAAATCCAGTATTTGGTTTCATGACTCCAGGACAGAAACACTGACACATTCCTCCATCACTAAACTCAAATTCCTAAGATGCTAGTCACCTAAGTTCTGCCTCACGGTTCACATAAGATTTTGTTGCAAACATGTACAAGGTACCTGCAGAAAACATCTGCTCTGAGCAAATGTCAGAACCTCTCCAAACAGAAGCCAAATCCAGATCAGAAAGGAAAGGTGTATTTTCCATTGAACTCTATTGCTTCTCCTATGCAATAACTGTGAAAATCTGCTGCACAGGGCTGTGCTGATGAAACTGGAGTATTTGATGTTATGTTGATGCCTTATGCCAGATGAGATCTATTTGTCTCTTCATAAGCTCTGAATCTCAAGAGCAAAATGTCAGTAAGCTCTTTTCTCAACTCTCACCCACTCTAACATGATTGAGATCCCAAAACTGTAATACCAGCATTAGGCAGGCAATGCAGCATTCACAACTTGACAACCTCCTCTGGAAATTCAGACAAGAAAATTCTTAATCCAAACACCCTTCCATTTCCCTCCCTAAAAAAAGAACTCATTTCAAAAAAAGAGCAGCCTGGGCAAGCAACCGACAGCTGTTAGAAATCCTAAAATGAACAGCAGATTTTTGTAAAGCAAGACAGACAGTGCTACAAAACACTGTATTCATGCCAGCGCTGGCCAAGGTTTCATGACAAATTGAGCAGCTTGCATTCAGAATAACTCTACAGCTGATGAAGCAGATCAGCTTCAGGCAAGTCATTTCCCCTGCACTGTTAGACCTCGCTCCCTCACCCCATGCAGAAATCATACTGCATAACCAGGATTGTGCATTCAGAGCACAGACATCAAACAGCTCCCATTTCCTGAAAGCAAGGCTCAGTGCTACCAGTTATTCCCACTTCTGCCCCACGCAAGGTATTTTAAAAGCTCAGAATTCAAAATTATCTCCAGTGGCCTATGACAAAAAAACACGCTACAAAGACCAACAGGGACCGGATATTTTTCTGAATGTAGACAATGGAACATAAACACAAATCAAAAAGTCAGACTGCATCACAGCTGAGCATCAATCTCTATCGGGAAGTATTGATATGTTTTCAGACGCTGAAAGGAAGTCATACAAAACACCATGCAACCTCTACTATTTAATGTGCTGCTCTCTACCATTAGTATCCATCCTTAAGTATTACATGCAAAATTAATCTCTAACCAGCTTTTTTCCTGTATCTAAATCCCAGAGCAGTATCACTGGGCCTCCAAACAAATGCACTGGTAAACACTGAAGAGCTGCATTACTGACCATATCAGAATGAGATCAGGCCAATTTTGTTGGGGGCTGATGGGAAAGTTATTGTCTGAAAAGAACAGATCAAGGATGAGGCATTCTCACCTCTAGGGTAAAAAAAAAAAATAATTAAACATCTGTCAGGAACTAAAAGAAGATACCGCCTCTTAATATCACCAACAGGAAACCATTAGAGGTTTAAAAATCTGTTTCATAGACAGGAGTCAAAAGAAGTTAGATACCAAAATGCTTTTGAAAAAAATCTTACCTGACTCCTATTTTTATCTCCTTTGGTTTTGTAAAAACCTCCCCATATCTAACCCCAGGTCTATGGCTTTATGGGAGGTTACAGAGCCCACTCAGCGATGTCCCTCAATTCTAGGTTCTCCCACCGCAGTTCAAAGGTGCAGCACAGCAGCCCCCGACCAGCTTGAACCGCTGCTGCAGGACACAAGCTTCCAAAGCCGGCAGTCCCCAGTCTTCCTCAAGCTCTCCACCCCGCAGCAATCACATTTCCTCTCACTCAAAGTAAAGCATCTGTCTGAACATTTCTTAGTATCCTGAGGTTGGAGGAAGTTCCTCTCTAACAAGAATAATTCTCTTCCATTTCCCCCTCATCACCTATAGAGAACAAAAGGGGGGAAACAAAACGGGATACTAAGGAATATATGAAACAAGCAGGCAGCTACAGAACATTTATAGAGGTAGAACAAGCACATCTATCATTTTCAGTGCACAAAAATAATAACAAAAGCAGCAATGGAAAACTGCGAGGCACTGATTAACTACAGTTCATTGCATGAATTTGCTTAGGCAAATGCATAGTATCTCCCAAAATCTCTCCAACATCACAAGACTGAAGCAAAGTCAACCATCTTCTGAAAATGTCCGCAGAAGTCTTGAAACACTTGCTGCTCCTAACTAGCCAGGGAAAACTAACTCCCCATCCTTGAGAAGGAACAGCAGCTTAGCTGACCCCATGCACTACTGCTTAAATGCAATCAATTAGTCAACGAAAACTTCCAAAGGCATTCCGGGTCAAATACAACCAACTTCTCTGTGTCAGATCACCTTCTCTTCAAGCCACGCATGAAAGTTACATGCAGGTGTAAGTTACAAATACTTTCACCTGGCCCACCTACTTAGCTCTGGTAAAAAAATTTACAGCTGCATTTCCCTTTTTCTCCCATCTCAGCATTTACTGACCTAAATATGAGGTAGCAAATGGAATTACATGCAATACGCAGCAGGAACTGTAAACAGCTCAACAGAATTACTAAATGATGCCCTATAGACTTCACAAAGGTATTAGATTCTCAGAAAAAGATGTCATTTCATTTGTACACCTGTTAATTACATACTAACCCACCAGCAGGACAACCATGAAGCTTAAATGTCAAATACTTGCCAATAATTTTTACATCAGCAATCAGTATTTCCTAAAAGCATGGAACTTGGGCATTCAAGCCATCATCAAGCTATTCAATTAGCCTCTAACACAGATTAACAAGGATTCGTGTTGGTACATTCTCCACAGGATGAGACAGATGCAAATTTGCCAGGTAAGAACTCCAGGACAGGGATATTAAAAAGAAAAGAAAAAGCTTAAAGGGTAAGTCTTGAGAATCACGATTTGTGATAAACGTAGTCAGGCAAATGAGAGCATATATTGAGAACAGTAAACCTGAAGTCCTACAAAGACCAGAAACAAGACATGGACAGATTCCGTAAGGTCATACAATACTCAATATTCACAGCTTCAGCAAACTTTTCTGTACTTCAAGGAAGAATCTTGTTCTGTCACATCACATACATTGACAAGATGCCAGTAAGAATGGCTTGGCTGCACGTAGACATTGTTTTAATGAATATATCTAAAAAAGAGTCCAGATAGTAACTTGACCACATGCACTTTAAGGCCGCCTCACTTTTTCCATTCTTCAGTTCTGGCTGGGGAGACATACTCAAAGCAGCATCTTTAGAGATCTCAAGCCTAATGAACAGAAAAGCTGCAATTAACTTTCCACAAGTTTATCTAGAAAGAAAGAAAACAAAGAACCATACTAATAAGATTTTAAAACATTGGTGTTTTAATTTTCAGATCTCCACCAATGAATTACTCATGTTTACCAGTATTTCTGGATGCCAAAGAATGACCATCATCTGCTTAAATCTTTCACCTCTCTAAACAGAAGAGGAAGCCAGAATTGGTGGCCCAGGTGTTCACGTGCCCACTGTTTCAACAAGTCGCCTCATAAGTGTCTTAACTTGGGAGGAAAAAGCACAGCTGGATGCCTTCCTGTAAGGACTCTCATTGCTTGCAGACAAATTCTGTGTAACATTTCTTTATCATCCTACCTATTTATATTTTTGTAAAAAAATGGGGACTTGTTTTTCTATATTGTTTTTGGTCTCTGACCTCCCTCTCTTTCATTCTCTCAAGTCTATTCCCCCTTCTCCTGCATTGCAGCATCCAGCTTTTCTCCCACAAAGGGATAGGATTTCTTCTGAGGACAGATTTTTTTTCTTCCTCCCTCCATCTAATCCATTTATCCTTTCTCTTTCCTGTATATGCCAATCCTTATCTCACGCGAAAAAGAAGCTTGAAAGCTCTACTATAAGTCTCACAGCCACAACTAAACCTAGCAGACGTGAGAAAGGCATAAAAATCACTGAGACATCAAGAAATAACACTTGGGTCCCCCTGCTTGCAACAGCCAAATGAGGATGTTAAGAATTTGTTTGAAGACACTACTCCTGCAATCTTTTCAGGTTTCCCTCTTCTATGGAAAGAGAATGTCTTAACTTCCAAATTTTTTCAATGCTAACCACACACCAATAGAGATTTAGGCAAATACAGAAAAATCAGCACACAGATTTTCCAGTTGTATAAACCTCAAATGTGTTCAACCTTCTCCTAATTGACACTCTTCAATACTGACATTTTCTCCTTTCTTAGGTTTTTGTTGCAGCGATCTAGAAACGCTAATAATGATTAGTAATAGCAACAATATTTTATTAAAACCAGACACTTTTCACAGCATCATTTTTCCCAAAATATGCAATTTCAGAAGATTTTAAGTAATAGGTATATCACAGCCTGACAGAGTTCCTTTGTTTCACTGTTTTCAAAGGTAGTATGCTTCCAGCCGCACAGCAGCAAATAGAGATGAATTAAGCATAATCAAAACAGCAGATTTTTCACAAGCCTTGCCCATAACATTTAAAGCACCATCAAGAAACGTGCTCGAACTCATCACTTCCAGTATTTTCTGTAAAAATGCTACACAACTAGTAAGCGGCACAATATCCACAGCCTTGCCAGAGTGTTACTGCCATTCTACAGGCGAAGAAACAAAGAAGAAAGGATGCATCAAAACCCACACAAATTATGAGAAGTATGAGAATCTTCTGGTTGGTAACCCTATACTTACTGCTCAAGACTACACTGCTTCAGAGGAGGTAACTTAGAAATGTGTGATATGGTATTTTGAAATTAGAACCAGTATTTAAAAAATTTTGTATATTACGCATCACTGCTCTTTAATCTTTAAAAAAAAATTCTAGGCCTAATATTTTAGCTATCTGATACATATGTGCTTTGTATTTTACTTTGGAGGGTTACATATGTGCTTTGAATTTTACTTTGGAGGGTTTGGAAGGGTGTTACAAAACAGGAGGAGGGAGGAAAGAGATTAATACAGATAAAATGCATTAAAATAAAGTTGAAAAATTAACTTCTAGCCAGACACTATTTTAAATTACTCTTGTAACTGCTTTACAGTGTTAGAATTAGATAGGTGACAGAAAAAAGTTGTCGATCTAAAAAAAGCAATGAAATCTTAAAGACATTCTTGCACTTTAAGAACTAAAGAATAAATTGTGTTTGATTCTTTGGAAATGTTACTCAAAGAAATAAAAACAAAACAAAATAAAATTAATTACAGATATTCTAAATAGCCAAGTATTTACTCCAAAAGTTCATTAAAGTACGTAAAACATCTTTTGAAGCTGTACATTCCTTTCTTCCTTGGGAACAAAGTACTGTATAATAACTAGGACACTGGACAATTAAGAGGAGATGGTCTCTGCTCCCCGTTTTATAACTGGCATAAAAGATGTTCAAATCACTGATGTCCATTTCTGTTCCCTCAAAGGTATACTGGGGGAGGAAGAGGGGGTTTTTGCTTGTTTGTTTAAAAGACTACCCTATGATCCTTGCCATTGACTTTTTTTTTTTTTTTTTAAATTCCTTATTTCTGGTTTCATATTCCTTATTCTTAACATTTAACTCACTGTGTTATCCTTTCCTCAGCATACTAGCAAAAATTATATTACTCAGCAACCACGGACTATCAAGAACTTGATATGGACAAGTAAGCTCTCCTAATCACTAGACTAACTTTAATATGTACACATTTCCCTTCAATTCTACGTGAGTTTAAAAACATGCAACATCACCTTTGTTATACTCGGTAGCTAGCAGGGTAACTAAACTATTTTGAAAACCTAGACATCATAACCAAGCAAAGGTTCACAAACTAGGCTATACAAAAAGCAACTTTCTTAGTTACCCTACAAAAAAAAAAATCCATTTGAGTACTTAAGCCATCTCTAATCCTTTACCAACTTTTCATAGTAATTGAAATCACTCAATTTATATTTGCTCAAAAATGAACTTCATCATAGTTATTACACAAACTCTGCAAAACAGATATTGATTAGTGTATGCACTGCTTCAGAGAGAGAAAAAAGGGCCTGGCCACAAGTCAACATGTGAGTTTTACTTCCACAACTCATACGCAGAATAATTTTTACTTTCAGTATATTATATTATATAATATATATTACATTTGAAAATAGCCGTTCCTATGTCTGATCAGTTCAATTCTTTTCTCACTTCTTCTTTTCTGACTAAAGCCACAAGAAATACAGACTGTACAAAGGGTGCTATTTTTCTGTAAACAGGTTATGCTATAGCTTTGTTGCTGTTCCTCAAACTGAACTGGAACTCCAAAGTTGTAAACTTGCAGATTAAATCACATTTAACTGATGGCTCTTCAAACATACAGATCATGCCACTATATTAGGACTAGAAGCAACACCAAACCAGAGCAAGAGGAGCACGGAGCTGACAACAGCCCAATGCAATTCATGAAACTACGAGGTCACCTCTGCCTATTGAACAAGCATGCCTGGGTTTTTGAAACTTCCCATCACTTTCTGAACTCAGCAACTCACAAAAAAATCTCTAGTGGTCAAGTAAAGAGTCACAAGGACTCACCCGTGTTGTAGGACATTAGCAAAATCAGACCCAGAAAATGCAGGTTCTGAAATTGAGTATCTACCTAGAAGCGAAGATGCATCTTGAGAGTAACTCCAATTTTAAATCTTCCAGAGTTTTCATCAGGGCAGGAATTACATCTTCTCCTACATGCTTTATAATCTATCAGAAAAAAAACCCTGATCTCTTTTGTGCCTGTCCTTTATCAGCAACACTTCAGAAGCTGCGGGAATTTTTTTTTTTTCAGTTTCATTCCCCACTGCTTTGCTGATGGGTGACCCCAGGTATGCAGAGGGGACACAGCTCAAAGCAGGAGGTTCTCTGTGGTGGCTGTAAGACAAACAAAATTAGTCTCCTGCTTGTTCTTCCTGCTTACAGCACCAGATCACATAGATACTCAAACACATTAATTTAACAAAGAAAACAACTTTTGGTGCCAGCATTCAAAAAAGTGATATAAGAAATACTTTTAGGCATGAAAAAACCCCGCTTTCAAGCATTAAAAGAAAAGGCTGTTTTAACAAGTGTTATCCTGAGCAAAATATTCAACGAACAAAAGACATTTGCATTTCATTATAGAATTACATTTGCCCAGATAACCACACACTTCAAACCTGAAGTGTAGCTTGAGAGAAATCCTGAGACATTTTGTCTTCACTTTGTTTTTACCTCAGGACAAAACTATTTACCTACAAGTAAAAAACAAATAGATAAAAATAAAATCCACTTTTTAGCAATGAAGAACAGGTCAAAAAAAAAGAAAAAGAGGGAGGTAAAGAAAGGGATAGAAAACAAAGGCAGAGCACAATCCAGAGTCTAGGATCAAACCTGAATCCTTATTCTTGCTTCCCCAGAAGTAAACACGCCACAGAGAATAACCCCTGTAGCTTCAGTCAGCCTGAAATGCAAATAGCGTATCTGTGATCTCTGGTCGTTCAGCAACACAGGGATCTCCTCAAGGTGAAAGGAAGGAGAAAACAAACACCAAAAAAAAAAAAAAAAAAAAAAAAATCCATGGAAGCCAGGAAGAATGATGAATAGAAAGATGGGACAGGAGAAAATGAGACATTTCCCAGTAGAAAAATGAGATGTTAAAATAGGGAAAGAATGTGTAAGACTTCTTGTGAGGGGAAGAGAAGCTTATCTAAAGGAAGAGGCCAAAAGACCACAACAGAGTTAAAACTGGATTAGTCATTTAAAATCCCAGTAGTAAAATAGCATCTTTTCCTGATAGCTTCTTTATGTGGTTTCTCCAGTACCCATTTCTGAAGAGAGGGGTACACACATTCAATTAGCTCAGAACAGCACAGGAAAATGCAAGTGAAGAGACAAATGCGTGAGAGTCATTCAACTTGTCATCCTTCCAAAAGACAGAGGTATCACTGTATTGTGAAACCACCTTTTTGTTTAGTAGAAACTTCTAGACAGCTTCTGAAATCTACATCCCAGCTCTGAAGCAGTGTATTTAATTATGCCAATCAGTCCTGATAAATGACTGCTTCTAGAGCTTCTCTGTGGTGCCTTCAGCTCTAATGAATCAATGTCCCCTTTGCACCTTGTATTGCAACCCAGTAAGTCCCCTCCTCAACTTGAACTTTTGCTTCTGCTATATAGCAAGTCATCACCACCAGCCAGTACGGAATAGAGTACAAAAGTAGGTGAAATTCATTTACTAGGGTGAGAATATAGAGAAATCTATTTTCTACTAGGAGCTAAGCTTTCACTTTCACGTTACCTTTACTCTTTGGACAGCTGATCTCTGCTTATTTCACAAGCATTTGTGATATCTTCTCACCAACATTTATATTTTTAAAATTCTGTTGCTTCTATAAAGAAACTAATTAGGGAGCTATACAATACTTTCGCTCAACAGTTACTGGTTTGGGTTTTTAATGTTATTAGCGAACTTGGATATATTAAACAGATATATTTGGGCTAAAACAGATTTGTCAAGTGTTGTACTAAATTAAAAAAACATGACAAACAAGACATATTACACCTGTACCTCCCAGAAGTGTGAGTTGATTACATAATCTCTCTCTTAATACCAGAGGCACAAATAAAGTAGGGAAAAAAAAAAAATCAATTGTAACTTTATAATACACAGTCACAGTCAGTAACAAAACAGCAGCAAACCACAGAGTCTTCATTTCCAGCTTCACCAGGCTCAAGGAGCAGACACACTTTGGATGACACCAACATTCTTCTCCGAAAAGAGTAAGAGTCTGAAGAGCACAGTATGAATTTGAAAGAGACCATGTGTTTCTCCTGCTGTTTTCTGCAATTACTGCTTGAGCAAGGGTTAACTTTAATTTATTAAATAGTTACTGGCAATCCTGAGGAAGAAGCGTTGCTCTCTAAGCCATTTATTCTTTGTCCATATAAATTAACGAAAATCAGTCAGTGTCATTTTACCAGTGTAGACACTGCTCAGACCTTGATCAGGTTGTCTCTCTAAACTGATCATATCCTCACTTCAGGCTCTGTCTATTCTCTGCCAATGATTCCCTCTCTGCGGCTTGTATTTTTGAGGCACTGTGCCCAGAACTTAACGTTGTGGGCACTCCTAACAGTTTGGAAGAACATAAACTGTCTGGGGCTGGATAATGAGAACGTTTTCTAGAAGATCGCTGCCTGCATCAATTCTTAGTTAAGTCTGAGGGGGTTTTGCAATACAGTATGCAATGGTTCAAGCTTACGGTAAAGGAAAGGAAAAAAAATCAAGCTTTCTCACTAGCTGCCTATTGAAAATAGTTTCAACACAACTCATCAGCACGCTTCCAGCAGAAGCCGGTGTGAATGAATAAATACAAACTGAGCAAAAATATTGTGAACACACCACTTAGCAATCCTACAGTATTTATGGCAACTTCTTAAGTGTTTGGTAAACATTTATGCTCCAGAACCTGTGAAACAGAAAGGACTAAGGGTGGGAAAGAGCTTAAAATCTTTCAAGAAGCAGCAAAGCCACAGTGGGTTTGGAGAGATAATGAGTGTACTTGAACACTTACTCTCAAGACCTCTGTCACAAAAATCCTTATGTGAAGATAACTGATAACAAAACATTTGCAGAAACTAGACATATTTCAATTACCAATGAAAAATACAACTGTTTTAAAAAGTGAGAAGGGAAATGAGAGGATTGTAATGGCTCTCATAACCATTTCTGGGAAAGAAAAGACTGTCCAGAAAAGTGGAGAAAAGGCAAGTGGGTGCATTCATTGGTAGAAAGGTAACAAATTGGTGGAATGTAATTTGATATGGAAGAAAGTGAGTTGGAGCCACAAACCAACTTGGGGAACCAGATGGTTCTGAAAACACTGCAAGGACATTGTTCTTCAAAACATCCATTCACCTTGACTTCAGAGCTGAATCCTCTGTCTGCCCAGCACAGCTGAAAGCTTCTAATCAATGATGCATACAGGCAATGGCCAAGTATCAGTTACAAGCATTACCTCATTCAAAATGAAAAAAACGAGGGGTAAAAACAGGCAACCAAGGCAGTCTAACTTGAGAACAAGTCATTCCTTGTTGAAATAAATGTTCAAAATTACGAAAGGACTCTTGGTATTCCCAAAACTGACATGCTTTGCAAAATAAATGTTCAAAATTATGAAAGGACACTTGGTATTCCCAAAACTGACATGCTTTGCTGAAGTTTCCTCCGGAATGTCAGTACCGGTGAATCAGTGGAGATTGAGAGCAGTTTCAAAATCTAAGGGCATCCATAAAGTGGACGCAATGCATTCCTCCTTCACATTAGCAATTGTACATTTAAAGAGAAAACTCCTCTGTAGAAAGTAATATGAGGACTATAAGAGGACTTTACCACACTGAAAATTAAATGAGGGAAAACCAACCAGCTACAGTCCTATTTTTCTGATGTAACTACTCAAGATACCTGATTTTATAAAGAATTTCGTTCCAAGGATCATATTAGAGAAACTCTGACATTTTTCTGCACCTTTCATCATCTTTCTAGCAAGCTGATGGGGTGACTGACAAACAAGTGAATAACTCAACTTTTTGGTGACTCTCTGCAGTGAATACTGTGCGTATTTGCAACAAGCTACCCCAAGCCTTATTGTTAAATTTGCAGTAAGCATATAATAATAAAAATACCCAAGAACAAAATAAAAAGTTGCAAAAAGTAAGAAGGCCATAACTGGGGTGTGTGCGGGTACTTTGTTTGTTTGCTTAAGAAGAGGACTCCCCAGCCAACAGCACTTCCATCAGTCTCAGGGGGATTCTCTGTGAACTAATTAATGAAGAATTGGATGCTCACAAGGACAAACTCAAAACAATTGAAAAAGCTAGAAATCCTTTCTATTACATAACTTGTCTGGCTGATTCCAAATCAAAACACAGGCTGAGATCCAAACTGGAGGAAAAGGCTAACAGAATATAGTTCCTCTTGTTTTCCCTTAGCATTTAACACCGAAGAACTCAGTGTCTAACCTCATTTTTTGTTTGCATAGGCAACTACATCTCAGGCCACTGCAAAATGGTAAACTGTGGAAATAAAAACACACAGCTCAATTCAGAATGAGCACATTTGAGAAAACCCACTACAACTGACAATCTCAGGATCCGGCAAGTTCTCAATACAAACTGTTTTTTCTGACTACAAAAACACTGTCAAGAAGAGGTGTTAAAAATAATTAAATTGGTACAGGAGTTCTGAAAACCAAGGAGATCCCAGCTGGTGACAGGTCCCTCATCCAGGGACCAGACTCACTGGCAACACACTGTGTACAGTAAAGTACCTGCAAGTGTTCCATGTTGGTAATATCATACGTGACTTCATAGAGTGGATAAATAATTATTTAGGAAGCAAATCCATGTTCACATACTTCTCGAAATAACTCTGACCAGAGCCTGGGAATTGCCAGCAAATGCCTTTAAAGCAGGCAACAATATCCTTTCAGAATGTCTCCTGTTAAAGTAAAACTTTTGTACAAAGGAATTAAGTCTCTCTACAGACAAAACCTAAAAAATATGAAGCAAGTACAAACAACACAACCTTTGCCAATGCAGGTCTGCAGAACCCAGAAAAGCAACATCTCAATATGGTGTAAATAATTGCAATTATCACAACAACAATGTTAGCCATTGTGTTTCTCATGTCAGGAAAGGGACCGAAGATTACAAATATGCACAATCTACTGAAGTGATTTTTCATTTTAATGCAACAGGTAGATGACAGTAGAGAGAGCAATTGCTGCTTGCTTTTAATTTGGTCAAGAGAGCTAAAGGAACTAGGCCAAGACCCAGAAAAACACACAATCATACACTGAACCAGTGGAGAACAGTCAGCTAAAAACATCTCAAAGTTGAACAAAAACAATCACCTTTTCAAACATCAGTCTGACCTGTAGATCTATACAAACCAGTTTCATACACCTCTGCCAAACTAGAGATGTCTTACTTCCCACAGCAGTATGTTTTCAAAACTTCAGCTCCTTTCCAGCAAGTTAACATATGCAACAAGACTTAAAGCAAAACATGAAGTTTATACGCTTTGCCCTGTGCCCAATGCTTATTTCTACATAGCAGGATTCATAGCTGTAAAAAACACAATGCCAACACTGTTCTCCTTCTCTACACCAGCAGAATGTTCCGTACTAAAACCAAAGTGTCCCAGCTGCAGGATCCAAGAGAGCTATCCAACCTGGACATGTATTCAGCATTTCTCTCCCTCTCTTGTTTTGGGTCGGTTTTTTTTAAAGTTTCCATCCGACCCTCAGCTCTAATCCTGACTATTCAAGAGGCACAGGTGGTTACATATCTGGGACTAGAGACAGTTCTCAAATTTATTAAAAATTTAAAACTTAAGCTGCTCTGGAAAGCCTACGGTTAATGCAAAGTGTACTTTCTGGTCCTAATTCAGTGACAAGTGAGCATTTGTCCATAGCATAACACAGCCAGATTTCAGCACAGTTCAACACAAATTGCATTCTCTGTTCATGTAAGGCCAACATTCAGAAGACAATGAAGTTTTGCACTTCCAGATAGGGAGATATTAATGAGGCAGCTGATGGTCATGAAGGTCAGCAATAACAGGAAAAGTACTGACACTGGATTGAAAGAAAAGAAAGGAGATAAAAGAAAGAGTAGAAAGGATTTGTGTAATTTCTGTTAACTGTATGTCTGGCTCTGCTTGGTGTAAACGCCACCTGAATTCTAGGGTCAAGATGCATCAGGAAAAAAGAGAAATTATGTTTCACTTTAAAAAAAAAAAAATCAAGCAAAGAGTTAGTAGATATATGATAGTTTTAAATAATTTTTAATTGCTAATGTTATCTATTTTCCTGTCTGCTATTAAAAATAAATTACTATCAAAAGAAAGGAAATTTAACAACTCTTGAAGCAGACACACTGTAGTTTGCTAATTTACTGGAAAAAAGAGAAATGTAAAGAAACCGACAAGGAAAATAGACCGCTCTATACAACGATGGCTTACATGCCTCTACATGAGTAGTTCTATAGCAGTCACAACAACCTCCATGAAACCTTAGTGTATTTCAATCAAAGCAAGTGGGAACCTATGTATAGTTATTCTCAACAAAGTCTGTAGTTTGTTTATAGAAAACCATTTTCAGGTTTCCAAGAGTAAGTCCAGAAGATCTACTCTGAAAAGTAGTACTACAATACTACAGAGCACATGCAGGTGAAAACTCACCCAAAAGATAGCTTTGTCTTAAGATCCCCAGTAAATTTCCAGTTTCAATCTTTGGTCATAGATTATCCTGACAACGATCCTACATGTGACTTCTCTTTGCACCTTTGACATTCCTTCTGCGCATCTCCTCACCCACCAACCCCCCTTGCCCCACAACTTCCACGAGTCCAAAGAGCATCCCAATGAAACCGGGTGACCTCACCTTTCATTTTGACAGTGGGAGAATTGGGTCCAGCCGATTGCTTCCTCCATCCTCTCCAGTTCTGGCAAAGGCTCTCTGCCTCAGAGATGAAGGAACAAAGAGAGTCTTCTTCAAAGCGATCAGAGTCTTCAAATGAAAACCTCTCCCCGTCCTCCCACTCTGCAAACATGAGTTCCATCACATCCGACAGGCGACGTGGGGGAAAAAGAAGAAAGACAGAAACAGCACTGCTCACTTTTAACAGGTGGATGGACTTGAGGGCTCCTGCAACACTTAAAATCTCAATTCTGATTCGATCCCCATACTACAGTAGCAGGAAAAACCGTGCCAGCGCTATCTGAGGTGGGAGAAGCAGGAAATCAACTAAGGGGAAGCTCATAAAAATCCCAGAAAAAAACCCAAGTTCTTTAAAAAGTTAAAAAAATGCTCATGTCCACAAAATGTACTTGAGGCGCAGGGGGTCTGGTTAGTCTACGAGAGCTGCCTCCAGGCGGGACAGGTGCCTGCCGGCCACACGGAAGGTCTGGAGGCTTCCGACGCCAACGGCCCCGGCGCTGGACGACGAGGGAAGGGGCCGGTTTCCTTCTCCGGGGCTCCCGCTGAGGGAAAGCAGGTATCTGTGCGCAGGGCCAGGTCTCCCTGAGGTTGTGCTTTTCTCACTCTCGGTGCAGGAACCGGAGGGAGGGCGAGGGCGGGAAGGGGCAGCGGAGGGGGAAGGTGGGGG
>NW_008795129.1:3200632-3201250 GCF_000699145.1 Aptenodytes forsteri
CGGTGCTCGGCTGGGGCCCGGCTGCCGCTTCTTAACAGGCGGGTGCACCCGGGGACGGGCCGGAGCAGCGGGCTGCGGGGCGGTTTTGCTTTGAAGGGGCTGTAATAAGACAAAAGCTTGCCTGTTGTGCCTGCGCGTACCGCCAAAGGCAACGGGAGAGCGCGAGTTACGCTAAACTGCGGGATTTTACCCCCAGAACGTACCACAAGTAAGTTGCATGAGGTAGAAATAACTCGGCTGTGATCATCTGATCGGTAGACAAAAGAAATATTAAGCTGCTCGGTAACGTTTTCTATGAAAAATATTTTAGTTGACCGAGGAGAGAACACAAAGGAAATAAAACATGAGGGGAACATGGCTCTTAGAAGAATTAGCCGTGTTCAAAAATACCAGTCAAACCGCAGTGACCTCTCTCCTCAGGCCGAAAAAGCCCCTGTCTCTCCAACAGGCTGGAGGGAAGGAGGCAGGTGTCTGGGGAGTTGCAGGAGTCTGAACAACTCCAACATTAAAACAGAGAAAGTAACTCACGTGCCAGTTAGGTAAAGAGTTGCATAGGTTAGGTAAGGTTTTCATATCCTACCCACACTGAAAGCGGGGGAGGGGGGGGCCCTCTGTTTG
>NW_008795129.1:3201319-3203293 GCF_000699145.1 Aptenodytes forsteri
GGCTCTGTTTGAGCTTTTTCTACAATTCTATTTTGTTTTGGAGATCTAGTTCATTGCGACATTGTGAGAGTAGACCGGTAAAATACCAAATGATAAGTTTTCTCTATAAGTTGAGTAAGCGTCAGCCAAACAGCTATAGGCTGGACCTGCAGCTCCCTTCCCATGCTTGTATGGAGGGAAAAAGCAAATGACAGAAAAAAAGACGAGCTAGGGAAAAAAGAATGACGTACTAAGAAATGGTAATCCTAGAGCTGAGAGAAACTGAACTGCATCTGGGAACACTCACCATCTCCCTCATCTTAAGTCACTACAGTCCTTGATCAAAAAAAAAGACATTAATTGTTGGATCCTCATAGTGGGTCTTAAGAGATGCCCCTTGGACCTCAAGGGAAACTTCCTATGTGGCTTGTTCTTACATATGTAATGCTTACCAGTTTAAGATCGTGAACACAAAGATGCAGTAATAAAATGCCCATCAACTGGAAGAGATATGTTTACTTGTGTAAACGTCAGATCCTTCAGTGCCTCCTAGTGTAAAGTAACTTCTGGAAAGGGCCAGAACCTGGAGCAAAGGAAGGCGATGGCTTTCTACCGGGAAAGGGAAAGGGAGGGTCTGCAGCCTCCTAGTCCTCAAATGTTTCTCCCAGACTTCACCTAACAATGTGTTGCTTGTCCAAAGCTACTATTCTAAAAATACTTAAACAATTCCTTTCAGGGATCCTCTTGAGATATCTGAGGTAATAGTCAGATATACGAGAAAAGTATTCACTTCATGTCTTTTTACATAAACAAATCATTTTTAGCTGAATAAACTCTCAGAACATTAATAGGCTCGCTGTGCTTTTTTCTCAGAAATTTTTGCCATGAGGTTATCTGTATATATTTTCATTTCATAGGAAGAGCTCATTTATATTCTTGCACACATACGTATGGCAGGGCTTGACATCTGACGAGTGATACTACCCTTAATAGTCTGTTACACAAGAATATATGTATTAAAGCCTATTAAATCAATTCAGGATCTCTGAAATTCAGAGACTCCTGGTGAAAATAAAAGAATTGCCTAGAACCTGTTTTTCAGCTAACAAGGAATACTGTTAATTAACAATAGTTGTTGTAATTACCCTGTGAGCTAATGACACACAGTCGGGCAATTAGGTAATTACTGTGCTCAGTCCCTTTCTACAGTGTGCAGGGGCAGGCAGAGAGTGATACTTAGCGGAGCCTGGGGATTTAGAGTGTCGAGTAAAATGCTCTGCCCTTAGTTCTACAAAGTCAAAATGTTTAGACCTTGGTTCCACAAAGATAATGGTGATAGGATGCTGGATATCCTCAAAACCACCGCAGCGCTGTGTTAATGCTGAGCTGGTGCAAAGTGACTCTACTGAGACAAAGTTCTCCACAGATGTCTGAAGAGGATCTTCATCAGTGTAACTCTAGCTGGTACCACACCATTCTCCACACTTGGCACTTCACTGTCTAGCCCATAGGTTCCTCTTCTCCTTTTTTCCGTTGTCAGTGATCTGAGGTTCAGGAACCTGAATATCATTTCTGGTTTTTTTAAGGTAGATTCAGTCCTGGTACCCTCTCACTGATGAATTTACCAGACTTGGGGTTTTGTTAACCTTCTACCAAATGACTTGAATTAAGACTGTCTCAAAATTCAGTGTAACACCTAACCATTACAAACAACGATTTTGACCTCCTGATCAACCCAGATCTGGCCCAGAGTCATAGCCAAGGTCGAAACAACAGTCAGTCATGGTGCAGCATGTAAACTTGATCCTTAGGGCACCGAGGAGGGCTCACAGCAAGCTCACTACCGAGGACTTCAGGAGAGCAGACTTTGGCCTCTTCAGGGATCTGCTTGGTAGAGTGCCATGGGACAAAGCCCTGGAGGGAAGAGGGCCCACGAAAGCTGGGTTACATTCAAGCATCACCTCCTCCAAGCTGAGGAGCGATGCATCCCAACAA
>NW_008795129.1:3204818-3217064 GCF_000699145.1 Aptenodytes forsteri
ACCATGGCAGGGGGGTTGGAACTAGATGATCTTCAAGGTCCCTTCCGACCCAAATCATTCTATGATTCTGTGATTCTATATGGAGGAGCAGGGTGATGTCAAGCATCTGAATCAAATGCTCCAAGGTAATGCCCAGTCTCTAGAAACTGGGAGGGGGAACGACTACTCCAGGTAAGAAAGCCTTGCTTAGTGCATCTCTTCATTGATTTGGGATGGTTCTGTTTTGTCTTGATTTGTTTCTGGGTGTGCTGCCAAGTGCCAGGCTCTTTGCCAAGAAGCAGCTCTCAGGCTCTCTGCTCCCCCCGTTTCTGTCTGAGTGCATACTTCTACTGCATGCCACACGCCCAGGCTGGTGTCGCAGCCACAACTCTCAGCCTGTCCATCTTGGCAGGGTATGCCCGCCACGCTGTCTCCTCAGCCTTAGTCTGAGGAGGCGCAGCACTACCCTACTCCAGGTATTCCGTCCCTTCCTACACCTTCTCCTGAACTTCCTGTGTCTGATGCAGCTGGCAACAACTTTGAAGCAAATGAACAGACACATGCATAGAAAAGACAACGAAGACAGATTTCTACAGCGTGCACAAAATTTCATATAACAAAGTGAGGCCCATTTGTCACAGGGTTGCTGCCTGTTCCTCGGTGCTGAATATTGAAAGAAAACAAAGAGATGAAAATGGTTTTTTATATTTTTCACCATGTTAATGGTTGGTTAATGCCAGGCTGCAAATGACATTCTGACACTGGCTGGGTGCTTCTCCCAAGACTTTTTCCCAGGTGGTGGCTAAGGTTGGTAACAGGTTGTTCTTCCAAGCAATCTACCGCACGCATCCCTACAATGCACCAAGGTCAACATCCCACAGGTGCACTAGGCAGACGAGCGGAGGCAGGACACCGCGTGAGCCAGGTATGAGGCAATATGCCGTAGCACATCACGGCAAGTTCTGTCTCGTGTTCTGGCTAGTCCAACAGAAAAGTTGTCCTGTGATCAAATTTGTACGGTCAAGTGACCTGTTACTGCACAGCACCAGCAGCAATTTAAGAGAGGGACGCACCTGCCTGGTAATGGGAATTCTGGCAGGTTACCTCAATAGCAGTCTGAGTCAAGGGCTTTAATACATTGCAGAGAATCTCTGCCACATGAGAAAGCAGAGATACACGAAGGTATCATAATGCTTTATGGACTGTTTCATGAAAGAAGGGTTTCACCTGCAGGAAAAGTGTTTCCCTGGTGAGGAAAAAATATTTAGAAGATTGTGGGAGTCTAAAATAATAAAAAAATACAGCTGAAATTTTGAAGTGTATTTTGATGGGGGAAAAAAGAGATGAAAGAAGAGCGAAATAAGGAACTAAACACATTCCGTCCAAGGACTGAAGAGGCAACTACAGGTGAGATTCAGTACCCTGACCTAGATGTTGTGGTACTCGAAATGGCATAAATGGGCAGGGAGATACGGTGATGGCATAAGCCTGGTGCTGCTCACCGGTATCTTTTGTCAACATCATATACAACACAGCACTGTTAGCTTTTACCAGAACCCAACAGAGAATACATATTACATCAAGAAAAGGCAGAGGAGAGGAGGAATGGTAGAGAGATTATGTTTAACTGCATTAAATTGGAGCAATCCTCATTCCCATTCCTTCTCCTTCCAGCTTTGGGATACCACAAGTTGCAGAAATTTCCAAAGAAATCTTGCTTTCGCTTTCTCAAGCACCACAGGCTGAAAGCATGGAAGAGGTGGTGAAAGTAATGAGGCAAACAAAGCAGGGTGAACATTTGCACTTCTATCTTAAAATGCATTTCAGGAGACTGAAAAAATGTGTCTTACGGCTTGCGCAGACCAGATCTGTGTGTGTTTTTCGCCTGGCCAACATGAGGGAGTGCAGGTGTGATTACTCGCTTCTCCTTGTCCTCAGGGCTATGGCTTGGAAAGGCGCAGGAGTTCATAAACGCTCATCCATTTTTTTTTTCCAGCCAACTTATTGCGTGAGACAGGCATGTATTTTCCCTTGTGGATCTCCCAACAGACAAAAGCTGTAGTCACTGCTGAGGAGACCATGAAAATAGTATCTGACAATTTCAGCAGTCCTTTGCTAGGAAGAAAGAAATTCAATAAGAAATCCCGCAGAGATGACAAGGTTGCCACTAAGATGGTTTCTCCCTTACAGGGACGTACCTTTTTTTTTTTTACCCTTTCTCTTTTATTTCAGAGGAAGGAAATTGCTGTTCAAAATTCCTCTGCCTCCGTTATACACAATTTTCAGAATGCAGCATTTCATATGAGAGAGACGAGCGCTCACACATACCCTGAAGCAGAATTGCAACATTTACATTTGTTTCCTGTCTTAAGCTCTCACTGGGGACTAAAAATCAAAGAGAGTCTGCGTTGCACCCCAGAAGTGTCTGCTTTTCACTGGTAAGTCATGCGATACTCTACAAGTCATACCCAGCATGGTTTTATTTCTGATCCCATGGAAAGTAAAACGCATCCTTGCTATGGCTTGAATCTAACACAGACTCAATAACAAAATAAAGCACTCTAGAGATTTTATCCCTGCTGATGCAGTGAGACCCAGCTGTTCAGCTACATTCTGACTCGGCAAAGATTTCATTGTCTTTTCACACGCAATAATGCACTCAGAAATGACAAGCAAAGGCAAATTTTTAAAGCACACATATGGCTTTGTGTCTAAGTAGTACATTGGATGTGCAGAAGAGTAGTTTCTCATGCTCTGGCACTGTGACACTATGGCAAACTGCAGATAATTCTTGTATCTGAAGTTCCTGTTCCTCCTAGAACGATATACTGATCACTGTTAATAATAAATATTTTACATCTCCAAAGAAATCACAACCAACAACTATTGGTACTTATTTCAAAACACCGGGCCTGTAGAACAGATGGAGCAAATACTGCTTTAGCACAGAAGAAGGGACAGCACACAGCTCGTTTCTCCTTGCTCTGCTTCTAACTAGGCAAGTGGCTGGGGGGGGGGGGGGGGGGTTTCCGATGCGCGGATTCCCCAGCCACTGCATACTGGGAAGCTGAAGGCAAAGCTGCCCTGAGGAATCACAAGCTCTGGAAAACAAATTTCCTCCATTTGGATAGAGCAGTTTCCAATCTTTGGCTAA
Source organism: Aptenodytes forsteri (assembly GCF_000699145.1). Classification (NCBI taxonomy): domain Eukaryota; kingdom Metazoa; phylum Chordata; class Aves; order Sphenisciformes; family Spheniscidae; genus Aptenodytes; species Aptenodytes forsteri. Next base: position 3,207,952 of record NW_008795129.1, read on the forward strand.
TCCTTTCCACAGGAGACTTTGAACTGATGGTGTCTGAGGTTCTTTCTTTGGAATCTTATAGAATATGAACATATGCCTGATATTAAAGCCTTATTCAAAAGTGAATTCACTGTTTGTGAGGTGAGTCACTGGTATGTACACACGTACATGGAAAATGGAGTCAGTAGGGGAACACTGCAACAGCTGTTAAAATTATTGTTATAAAGCAGGAGACAACAATTATGGCTAAGACCACATGTATGAACATAACTACTACTCTTCAGAAAGCATAAGGTGCCGTTTATAGATAATAATGCCTGCAAGGATTACTGAACGTATTTTGTCTGCCCTCCTGTATTTCACAGGTTACAAGTATATTTTCCTCTTCCTTTCACAGTAACCTGCAGGAGCATTTGTTTTCTTTTTCACACTTTGTTCTTTCTTCTGCATTACCAAAGCTGACAGTCTAACAGGCTCTAATATGCGCTATAAGTTCACAGATAAATTAAAGGAGTAGCATCAAGCTAAAAGGAACTGAAAAGAGATGTTCTCCATTTCTCAGAGGGGAAATAAATCAGCTGTTACACTGCAAGTCCTCTTTTTTTCAGTTGATGTCACATTTGGACATTTCCTCAACTAAGGTGAAAAGATTGGGAAAGCACTAATCTCTATCGCCTTTGTGTAGAGAGCAGGTGCGTAATTCTTTTGATACCACATTTACGGAAACTCAGCAATTGATAACTCAGTTTGTCTAGAGAGCGTATTAAGCTAACTAGCAATGTTACATACTTGAAAGCTTCCTGAATACTCTGAAAAGCCTCTTTTTGATGCAGACGTTAAGCAAAACATAGGTTCCCTGGCTTATATTACTTCCAGTCTGCCAAGAAATAATCAAGCAAAGTCTCTAAATGTGACATTCCTTCTCTATCAATCTACAGTTTCAGACATCAAAAATGGTAATCAAAGAAAAAAAGATGCAAGTGCTGCAGTAGCTGACCCTCAGCACGCCTTTGCTGTGTAAGTCAGGTTTCTGTATTTGCTGTTGAGGGTACAGTCAGCTGCTAAAAGTAAAGGATCAGGTCCATTCATTCACGTCAAGACCAACATACACTATTCTGCAATATATGTAAGCAGATTGTGGCTAACTGAAATAATCCAGCAAACTCAGAGGTACCTTGCTCTGCTGTTATTTACAAGCTTCTCACATCTTCAGGAGAGGAAGCTTTCTACATGCTATGAAACGTGCTCCTTCAGATGAAACTGGCCATAGCAAAATTTGCACTATAGCTGCCTCTCAGCACTTTAGTATTTCAAAATATGAAGATTAGGCACCTTAGCACTTAAATACAGGAATAACAGATTGCTAAGAAAAGATGATTCTGAAGTGCAAGACCACTTAAATATAGGAATAACAGATTTCTAAGAAAAGACGATTCTGAAGCGCAAGACAGTAAAATAGTCCATGTATTCTGCACAGCCTTTCCTCAGAAAAATAATCTAACCTCAGAGTTAGGAATGTGAGGTTTTTTTATTTTAAAAACTTAATTAATGCTATCTCCCATCAGAATTCAATGGGAGGTTCAATTGTCAACTGAATTGTCAATTCAGCATAAGGTTCTCTCTCACAAAAAGTGTGGTCACTACAACCACACGCCAGCACTCCATTTAAGAAAACGTACCGTGACAAGTTTTGTGCTCATGAGCGTGGCTAAGGGTCAGCGCTTTCCAAGTTATATGATGTTTAACTGGCCACTTTCATGTAAGAAAAGAGGAGACACTAACAAGAATATTATGCAAGTCACTATGACTGAAAATTACCTGAGCTGCTAGATACAGAGATAACACCTCTCAGTCACTTTTCTGTTTCTGTAAGAAGCAAGGGAGAAAAGATTTTCTCTTTTTTTTCCTAGACCTACTTATTTGAGCAAGTCGGACTTACTGCAGGGTGCTCTGTAAAACAAACCAGTTGGATCCTTAAAATTATCTGGATGCTTATAGGTAAAGAGCATTCGTCTCATTCTATTTTACCTGCAGATCTCATGGCCCTGATGCATTCAGGAAGCAAGCTCTTGGAACAGGATCCTCCTCCTGTAGGAGACTTAGGGATCCCAGATTAAATCAGCTGCTTCTATTTTCAGCTCACTTCTCTAGGTAGGTGACCAGCCCTTAGCAGGTACTGACAGCTGTTTGTTTTGCGAGTTGACTCAGAGGCTACCAGTTTTTTTTAGGCAGACCTTCATTTTCAGCCTTGTGCCTGCAAAATGCTGTGACAAATTCCTGTAAAACTTACCATCCAAAACTAATGCATTTCCCAAGGTAATTTCCCATGTCTTCTTGAGGGAAGAAAAGTAGATTTGTGTAATTCTACCATCACATTTGGTGCTGAATCTAGCAATCTATATTTATTCAAGATGGTTAAATATAATAGTAGTAGGACTTTAGTGAGTAGTGGCATGCACTTTGCTTATTTCTTCAGGCATCTTGTGCGTGGACACTCCTGCCTCAGCTGAACAGAGGCATCCGATTCAAACAGTGCATCACTCCCAAGTGTCAACAACAAAGTTGCATCAGTTTAAGCAAATTGTTAAACCCACGTAACTGCAAAGACAAGCCTTGTAGGACAATAAAGATTTCTCAAGCCTTAACCAACCCAGCTGTGGTTTAAATATTTGGAGAGTTAGAAGGGTTTCTGTTGAGACCTCAGTATAGTTGTGCTGAATCACAGAATGTCCTTCTTAGTCTTGCTAGAGATAACGAAACGGTAAACCTGAAGCAAAGGAGCTTTCCTCCAGTGTGTTTGGTTACTGGTTCTAAAAAACCACAGAGGGTTCAGTAGTCTGAATAGTACACTTGTCCCCTCTCAAACAGATCTCCATCCCACAATCGGAGTTTGTAATCCTACTTTATCCCCACCAAGCCTGTACATGCAAGCGGGGAGGGGGAAAATAGGAAGGAAGGAACTAACCTTTTCTTCTTTTGCATACAGCTCAGTTTTAAGCAGAGCAGATTAGTTAAACTGCAAAGAGGAGGGATTTTTGTTGTTGTTGTTTGAAGGGGGTTTGTTCTGCTTTTGAGAAGAAAGTAACAGAGAAGTATAAACTTTTAAAGTGGTTTCAGCTGAGTTGTCCAGTTACATTGCCACGGTAAACCTCCCCCACACTCCCTATCTTCACAGTGAGGAGGGCCCACCGTCCAGACTAGCACGTCAGGCAAACATGACAGCAAGCCACTGCATGGCCTCTTCTCATGGAAACCTTTGACAGGTACCTGCTGCTGGCTCCTGAGCCCCAGGGCTGGCATGGGCTGGGAATCTCAACACGCTCAGCAAACGCTTCCCAGCAGGATTGATTTGCTGCAATTTTAATTCCTGACCGTGTGTTTCTTCTGTCGGGCAGCAACTGAACATAAGCCCAGCACTGAGTTACACCTGTTTCCAGCTCAGCCCTTTGAGCCACAGCTGCCCTGATGTCTGTATGAAGGCCAGCGCAGATATAAACAGACAAGAGAAACAAGGCCTTTTGCTCGGCTGACATCAGAGCAACACAGCTTCACAGCTTCTTTTTGGTAAAGCTGATCCAAAGCAGTTGTTTCTTCCTTTCAAGGCTAGTTTTGAAAATCTGTGAAGAGAAAGGTGCCTTTTATTTCTGGCAGAATGTGTGGGATTTGAAAAGCAGGGAGGGGAAGATCAAGTGGTGCACTGGGGTTTCACCGGTCTGTTTGAATTTGTCTGTCCTACTCCTGTCCTCCATCAGCACCTCTTAAATCCAAGGGTTTTTCTAAACATAAATGACTCTAGCTGGATCATCCACGTACTTAAACATCCATTTTGCTGGCTACACTTCCTCTTTTCACTTCTGCACATAAACACGATCCCACAGAAACCAATGCTAGGTAACCCCCCTAGACACGCCAGTTGAAGAGTGGCACAGCACCCAGCCCAGCAACCCAAGGTTGTCTGAGCAGTATACTGTCTTCCTCCATTAGAAAGAGGAAATTGTGCCCGAGTAGGAATTTTTTTAATGTCAGTGGTGATACCTGAATGCCTGCCTTCCCCTCTCCTAATGAATATGGTAGCTATCCTAGTTAGAAAACTGCATGAAGTAAAGCCCAATTTCCTCCTGATTCATATTTCAGTTTCAAAATCCAAAGCCAGCTATCCTACAGCTGGCAATCTAAAACAAGTAAGCTCATGCCGTACGCTCCTCCCAAGCCTTTTCACCACATGAAGGCAGCAGTCAAGTGCTTTAATACAAAACACAAGATTTGACAGACTTGTAACCTTAACCACAGTTTCGATTTCGTTTCTTTCCCAGGCCCTGACTACAGAAGAGCATTGCAGAACTGACTTGGTGAAACACTGCCCGCTGACACGTGGAAGGCCGTCTAAAATGCCTGCACTCTGCTTGCCCCCCGCCGATACACGTGCCATCCGTTCTCACAAAACCTCAGCCATGAGCTCTCAGTTGTGCACAAGCAAGAGAGGAAATGTAGGCAGGTGTAGAAAACCCCAAAGGCAGACACGAAGCGAGGGAGGTGTTAACCACAAGCAGCTCTTTCTTCAGTGAGTGCACGTCAGTTCCCAACAGCAGGCTGCAGTCAGTACGCAGAAAAAACTTACACACTGTAATACTTGGAGTCTGCAGGCATCAGCTACACCAAGCCCCAGTCTAACCCTGATGACTTTGGAAAGTCAGTGCAGTAGCAGTGACCTTGCAAGGAGCTGAACTATTTTTCAAAACAGACTTTTTATACAACGATGCAGATTTCAACGGGGGAGGGGAGGGGAACAGTGTTCTTGCATCGGTGGCTCATTCAAACTGCATTTCACAGTGTTCGTGCATCGGTGGCTCATTCAAACTGCATTTCCCTCCTCCCGCTTCCACTTTTCCAGAGGTTGGCTTTGGTTCTTAGAGTGGTGACACGTGAATCCTAGGCTGAAAGGAGACTAAATCATGCTGAACAAGTTTGTTCAAAGGTAGTATAGAAAGATCAACTATAACAATGAATTACGAAGCTGATATATCAAATCCTGTTAAGTTTTAAGTGCAATGAGTTGATCTGCAGATAACCCTCACCTGTTCCAAATGGCCACAAAACGTGGCATTTGAAGAACTGTTGCATTTCATTGTAATGATAGCAAACATGATGCTGACTTTGTAACGTGCTATAGCATGTTGAAGCTGCTCTAAAAATAACATCAATAAAAAAATTTAATTAGCTTAATTCAGTGCTGAAAAATAATCCTAAAACCTGCCCTTGGACCAGGTTCCTTTATTAAAAATAAGGCAGAGCCCCACACAGTCACAGTATAATCCATTTATTAGCATATCTTGTGAGCCATTGGTGTTGATCCAGGGGGCATGACAGTTTTGGCACTTGACTGATTTCAGAGGTACTCAGTCCCTGATTAGTAGAAATGGATTTTAATAGGACTGAGTGGGCTACTACACAAGCGAGTGTTTCTCCTTGATACGGGAAATATTAAACATTTTTCTGAACAAGTAAAAATACAGCCCAAGACATGTGCATTGGTGCGGGTCACAGTGCCTCGTTCCACAAGGAGCAGTGCCAAGTTGGTTACCACCAGGGGCCATTCTGTTCCCTCTAGCTGCAAGGAACTCCCAGCGAGTCTATCAAGATGGTGATAAATACCACAGTGCAGTTCATCTCTCAAAAGCTTTCATCTGATTGCTGAATATACACATAAAGATCTGTCTTCAAGCAGTTGATGGATCGCCGCAGCTTTTTTTGGATGAAGAGGCTTCAGAAAGGAAGGAAGACAGACAAAAGGCAGGCCCACCTCTCTTACCCCTGAGAGAGCAAATATCCACGTTCCTGGTTCCTCACCAATGCCTCCACTAATACCTTTGAGGAACTGATCTGTTATTCTCTGCTGTAAGGGTACAAGGATTACAAGGATAATTGACATCCTGTCCAGGTTAATAAACAGCTGCCTGATTTATTACAGCATAGAACATAATTCATAGAAATCATCAGAACAGTGTTCCACTACAGGAAAGGGATAAATCTTTAATCCAGCTTCAGCTGGCCAAAGCCTGGACTGGTGTCAAGATAGGGCTGAAAGGGTACCAATGCAGGCACTGCACGTCAGGAAGACGCCGGCACTGGGTCAGCCTTTGTAGAGCACTGGGGTATGCCCTCAAAGAGGGATACCTGGAGCACTAATAGCTGCTCCTTAGACCTTTGCCGTAGCCATGTGTCCACTCCTGCCAATGCTCCCACCCAGTCATAGTGACATTCCCTTTCTCACGTAACCAGCGTGTGCCACACCGCTATGGGAACTTGTCTCACAGCGTCCACGTGGCACAGTGCAGCCACCAGCAGCAGTGACCGAGCTCTCAGCTCCTGGAAATAGCGTATGTGCGTTAGCCTTATCCAACAGACTAATGCTGCGAAGGACTGTATCAGCCCTACAGGTACGTCAGCCAAGGCAAAGCTCTACACAGCTATTCAGGTGCTCCCTGCCCAGAGCTGCGTTACACTCCCCAGACATACCTACAGCAATCGCCCTGAGCTCAGAGGGGCTGCTGCGCCTGCCTGAGGCAAGGGGGGAATTAACCTTGGCGGGTTTTCATCCCGTTGTAGCTAGGCTGCCACCAAGACTACACTAGCAAGTTTAAAGCTAGCTCCAGCATACATAAATAATACACATACAGGGCTGAAATCACTTACCATACTTGCCTACTATAGAAAATAACACTGAAAATAATCAGCAGATGGCACAGCCTCCCCTGGCAAGCTGTATTCAGTGCTGGTTACCAGAGCTTAAAGATACAGCAGAAAGAGAAGACACGGAGAGACAGTCAGCATGTTATCAGATACCTAGACAGTTTGGGTTGAAGAGAGACAGAGAAGCCACAGTTTTAGAAAAGGGACTATCTCTAGAGTGATGGACAACAGAGAATATAAAGCCAGGCCCCTTATTTCCTCTCATAGCTGAGAACACACGGACAGATGGGATTCAAAGAAAACAAAAGGCAATTAATTCAGGAACCATAAAAAGAAATGATGTGCTATGGAGAATAAAATTATATTGGTTCTCATTGCCAGAAAATATTGAGGCTGAGAGCTTAGTTGGATTAAATAAGGGATTAAACATTTATATGGAAGATGAAGGCTGGTTACATTAAATAGTTTTTAAAAGTTAGGGATATAAACTCTCACGCTTTAGAAAAAGAAGAATCACAAAAGGATAGTGCATAGTGTTTGTACAACACCTACAGGACCGAGTAAGTCTACTGCTATTTTTAATAATAATAGTAGTAATGCAAGTAATTAATTTAAATGGGCCAAGAACAAAACTCCCCCAAAGGAAAGGCTGTTAAAACTTGTTCAGTACAAACTCACATGTACTATCCTTTGAAACATCTGCTGCTGGCCAACATTAGGTACAAAATACAGTCCTAGAGCAGTTCAGTGCTGCTCATCCAACCAGGCAGTTCCAGTAAGCCTCCGTGGCAAAGCATGTGAGTTTGGTTTGGGCCACAGTCCCAGTTTAAGCAGTAAAGAGCAGTAGTGGTGCTCTGAAACAGGTTAGGACAATTGAGGAGAGTATTGGCAGACTTGCCTACAGTACCAGTAAGGTGTAAAATTAGCAAAGGAGTTTGGATACTTCCTTCCCTCCTCCTGGCTCATGTAGGACTTACGGGATGTTACTTACAAGGTTTCTCAGAGCTTTCATGGTGACAAGATCTAGGAGAAAGAAATATTTTGACCTAGAACATGGGAATTTCAGAAGACAATGCCAGACCTGTGCCTCATTCATGTTACATGGTAATTTATTCTAACTCCTGAATGGCAACCAGTTAAGTAGGCTTAGGGAAATAACCTCATCGTTTCAATTCTTTGGGTGTTTCTATGCCTGTTGGGGTTATGGGTATAAGCTGAAAGATCAAACCAGGTTAAACTAGAGATGTGACAGCACCCAAGGCACAGAAACTCCATTTGAGCTGCCGTGGCATGCTGGCTTGGGGGAGGCTGAAGGTAAAAGCCATATCCCTACATGTTTCCCAGACAGGTACTGTTGCTGCCAGCGTGGAACCTGGCATTTAATCCCCCGCAAGATCAGAGGTCTGTAACGTAATTGCCCTTGGTCCTCCTGTCATTTTAATTCCTGGGAGATAAGGAGCAGCCTGCACCTTGCGCCTTAGGGACTTTCTGCCAGCAGCTGTAGGACAGCACAGCCAGCGTGGAGCCAAGCACAGCGCTACCGAAGGATCAAGCCTGGTACTTCAAACCGGGTTATCAGCGCAAGCTGCACCGCAGACATTCAGCCCCTCGAGAAGAGGCATGAACAGATCAGATCTGTCTCGAAGGCCAGTTTGCAGGGGTTCTTACATTGCACGTTTTCAGGATTCCTACAATTCTTTTTTAAAATAAAGTTTCCATTGCAGTCCATTGCAGCATTGGTAACCTAACTGTCCTATAATCCCTGGAGAGGGTAAATGGAACTGTTTAGTTTAGCATTCACACACAAAAATCAGCCACCTAGCCAGGTCAGCACCTTTACATTAAACTGTTTTATAGAAGACAAATTAAACCTTTAGGCAATCACTACTTATTGAATCCAAGGCAATTTCTAGGACTCTTGTCGCCACATGCCCTGTAATATGACATTGCTAATCCACAGGCTGTGCTCTGTCTTCTGTTCTTGCCTTGGTAATACCTAGGTACTGAACACCTCAGTGCCTTGAGCGCAGACCTTCCAGACAGCAGGCCAGTGCCTGACCCAGTCGTTGCCTACCCTACAGTGCATGAGCGAACCCAAACCGTGCACATCCGGCACAAGTTCCATGTGTCCCATTCTGTATTACTACTCCATGTTCGGGTCCTTGGTTATACATCAAAGCTTACTGCCCCGGCTCCTGAGCAGACCTGCCTTCTCTCTGGCTTGTCTACACACAGCGAGAACACGCTGTGCACTGCACAACTGTTAATGCACTTAGCCTTTCTGTCTATTTTTATATTTTTCTACCTACTTGAGAATAATAAATTAACTTACAAAAGTGATTAAGGCCTAAGAGGAAACTCTGTTCATTTGTTTGGATGAGAGGGAAGGAAGAAATTGAAGTATTCAACAACCCCTGCTTTCTCAGCATTATTTCTGTTCAGGC
>NW_008795129.1:3217161-3234417 GCF_000699145.1 Aptenodytes forsteri
GAGAATAATAAATTAACTTACAAAAGTGATTAAGGCCTAAGAGGAAACTCTGTTCATTTGTTTGGATGAGAGAGGGAAGGAAAATTGAAGTATTCAACAACCCCTGCTTTCTCAGCATTATTTCTGTTCAGGCCAAGAACTACAGCTTGATGGCACTGCTTGCATACCCTCGAGTTAAGCCAGTTTACTCCCACTGAGAGGAATGAAAAGAGAAACAGTGCAAAGAAGAGAAGAGAGGAAGCATAGCCCAGAGGTTGCAAGAATAGGGCACACTTCGGGAAAGTGGGAAGCTGCTTTGCGGCACACTTAACTGTTTTACAACTCAAGCAAATTACTCACTCGCTGTGTTTGTTCTGTATCTATACCCCGGGAGTATTTCCATGTTTCATGGCAGAACTGTGAACACAGAGATATTAAAGACTAACATCACAAATAAAGGGCAGCTAATAACTATGGTGAATAAGGTACCAAGAGAAAGTCCCCGCAATGCTGTTAAATCGTGACTCAACACCTGAATGTTTGAGATTAACATTACATTTGGATTTAAAGAAAAATAACATGTCTGTTCAGCCTTTTGAGGTCACATTTTTAAGTTCTTCGTAGTACTCATGAGGGCAAGAAAGCTATTGTTTCTTAAAAATGAAGATTTACTCTCACACCAACAACTGATTCTAGGAGATGCTGCTTTAAGGAAGAAAAAAACCAACCAAACACAAAAGAACCACTATATTGAGAAAGCAGCAATAAAACCATAGCATCTGGCAGCTGGAAATGTGCGATACAGGATTACAGCAGGAGGGACAAGCATCTCTTAGCAGGGACCGACACTTTAAAGGGATCATATGGGAGGAGACCTACTATTCAGAAGAGAGAAGGTTCCCCCTAGAGACGTAACAGGGAAGGAAAAAAACCCAGCTGTTGGCCTGTTCCTCAGCTCAGGTCAAATCTTCTGATTCCTGGAATTGAAGAGAGCTGTTACAAAAAAATGTCTGAAGATTTCCACTATGCCAGAGCCTGGTGCCATCTTCCAAGCATCTCACCTCTCCTTGCAGCATTTTTCAAGTATGCAAACATACAAAACTGGGAATAGATTTTCAGAGGCAGGTCTCTCTCCACTTCTACCATTTCTGTGTGCCAGGGCAAAGGAACAAGTGTGATTGCATTACAGGACTCGGATAGTCAGAGCAACATAGACTTATCATTCTTATCAGTGTACACCTGCTTTCTCTGCTCAGAGATTACAGACTAAAGTGAAACCAAAGACTTTAGAGAATCAGCCATAACTGTTTTTCTCCCAGTTCTACATTAAAGTCTTTTCCCAATGTCCAACGACAAAATAAATCTCTATCAGTCACAGGCCAGAAGCCACAGCCTTCTGCTGCTGCAGGGCAAAAGGACCATGTGTCGAAGTTCCTAGAGCTCAGGCATTCTCATTTTAGCTTGGTCACCTTCTTGATCCAGGGTACATATTTGCTGACCTTTGTGTACACACCGGGGAAATCCTTCCGACCACAGCCGTAACCCCAGGAAGTGATCCCCAAAATGATCCAGCGCCCGTTTGACCTCTGACACATGAGTGGCCCTCCACTGTCACCTTGGCAGCTGTCCACCCGTTTATCTTCAGAGAGGTTCCCAGCACAAATCATGCGGTTAGTGAACTTCTGCCCGTAACGGACCTCACAGTCTTCCCGTGGGAGAAGAGGCACCACCCCTTGCAGCAGGGTTCTCGAATAGGACTTCCCTGGAACAGAACAGACCAGCCAGACCAATTCACGTACAGACAACAGCAGCGACCTAGAGCAACAGTGCTCCACACAAAAACGGATGTTTGTACGTTTAATGTCAAGACTGCGGCACAGAAATAGGCCAAGCTCAGCATCTCTGAACCACCAGAGCTTCAGAAAACAGTACTGCAAAGCCAGACCACAAAAAAGAGCTATAAGATCAAAGAGGTGGGGAAGAGGTTGGAAAAAGAGGTTAGATCAAAGGATGAGTCTTTCTCCTGGTTCTGCCAACAAGTAACTTGAACCTTGTTCAATTTATTTCACCTCTCTGAGCCTCCATTTCCTCCTCTGTAAAACAAGAACTGTGTTTTCTCAAGAGAATAAATGCAGTAATATTTGTGAAGTGCTCAATCCTCAGAGAAGTTTTGGAAGATGTTTCAGAGGCATCCAAACATTATTCAAAGGGAGTGCACTTCATCTTTGGCCAGATGTGTCTCTATTTGCTCAAATCTCTTTATTACCCCAGACTTGCTCAGAACACAAGGTTCCCGTGCTATATTAGAGTGTGAGCTTTCTGTGCCCAAGGTTTACGGTAAGTTCACAAGGTAGTAGGTAACTGCACCTCTCATTGGGAAAGCCGGGTTCAGTGCGTGGGAGGGATTCTAGCCATTAATTCCCAGTACAGCTTAAGGGAATTACATGGCCAAGTTGCTCCTTGATCCTCCCCAGACACCTCGAAGTGACATGTGCACCTGGCACAACTCACTCCAAAGACAAATGTATATTTGCAGTTAAACACTTGGGGTAACAGCTGGGAAGGATGGGTAAGTCCAAAATCAACAGACAAGCTCCTGGGGCTATTTGCCTTTTGGCAGCAAGTCTTTCTGCACATATGGCTTTGCTCCAGTCACAGCAGCCCCAGAAAGGCCTCCTTGCCCCAAGCCCTGCATTGCGTCTCTGAGCCCCAAACGGGGGAGGACTGGAGAGTGGGTTATAAAGCTTTGTTTAGAGTTCAAAGCCGTCTCCAGACCTTGCTAATGCATGCACGTCAGGACTCCACCGAGCCCAGCATTTTAAAACATCACCTTGAGAGTGTTAAGTATTCAATAATTAATACTTTCTAGAATATTTCCTACTCCCTTTTACCTAGGAAGCTCCATAGCAATGTGCTGCAAGAGGACAGGCACAGGCTGTCTCGAACCTAGTGCAGAAACCAGCCTCAGAGCCCAACTGTCCCTGCAGCAATATCCAGGGAGATCGAGCAAGGTAGTCCGAGAGAGATTCCTTCCAGCTCTAAGCCCCCACTTCACTACTATAGTATCATGAAGAAGGCAGGAGGTCATGGAAACATGGGGGCCTCCCATAGGCTTTGTACACCAGCTCTGCACAGGCTGCTGCCTAAGGGGTCTGCCGTGGGCAAACACGCATGTGGAAGGGTGAAGAAAGAGAGGACTGTGGCCAGATGGCAGCACTGCTCTCTCCCACAGCTTCAGAAGGATGCTGTGGCAACCAAAACTTCCACCATGGGCAGGCTCAAGAAGCCTCAAAATCAGAAGAAAACACAATGGCACAAAAATCACCTCACTTCTCTGCTCCTTGACATGTGCTGGCACAGACAAGCAGTAAGAACATGGCCTTGAGTTGTGCAGGCATAAATTAATGGCCCAGGTAGGCTCCTGAATCCAGTCTCCCCCACCCTTCTTGCTCCTCAAAGCCCCGCTACTCACCTGTGTCTCCCCAGCCGGAGATGATGCAAGCTCGCCTGTTGATGTCAGACTTCTCTTTCCTGTCAGGCAGGCAGACAGGCAGAACGTGGTGATTGAAGGAGAGACAGTGCCCCTCTCTGCCCCGCATCCGGACCAGGGCAATGTCATTATCATTGCTGCCGGCCCAGTAGTTCCTGTGGAGGACGATCAACTCCACGGGCAGCTCCCTCTCAAACTCATCCTTCACGCCTGTGTGGTAATCACCCACCCGCAGCAGGTAGCGCCGCACATCAACACCAAACCTGGAGAAAAAGGCACTCAGGGTCTTGATACTCCTACTAAGAGAGAAACAGACTCGCACAAGTCTCAGTCGCTATGAGACTGAACCACCTCCTCGCAAACTGATAAAACAGTGCCAGCTACAGGGCTGTGGGACCTCTTTAGCAGGTGTGACAATGCCAGCTGTTGGGGTCAACGGGTGTCCCATGCACAAGGCTTCCTTTTTTTTTTTCCCTATAAAAAGGGCTACAACGGTTGCAATGGTTGCAAGGCATGTGACCTCGTGTTCACAGTTCCTTAAAGCACTGAAGAATGGCAAAATGCTGGTTCCCTTTAAGTTGTGAAGCCTCCAAGTTAAGAGGGCAGGTGTAAGCAGTGAAGGATAAAGCAAGCCTATATTGAGTCATCCCCAAAAGTGCTCCAAGATCACACACATCATAACCTGAAGGTCTTGTTTTAGAAACTTTGTTCATGTGGTTCCACTGGGCTGGGTGGATAGCCTGTATGGGGTTATCTTGTTCATCTTTGAGTATCCCTCAGAGCTCCCCACTCACAAACGCACCTTTTGAAGCAGTGGGCTGCAGTCACTACCCAGCAGCTGCTGATCAGTGTTGCTCCGCACAGCAGACGAGTATCTTGATGAAAACCCTTCAACCGTAGTGAGGCCTGCCATGGCCAACCGCCCCTGAAGAAGAAACAGAGGAGTAATAGGCATCACACACACAGGAGCTGTTTTCCTCTTCTCTGATCCACTCTGCCCCACCTGGGCTCAGCTGGCGTGCGTTCTCCCCTAGATGGGCCCACTGGTTCAAATCAAGTTCAAAAATCACCAGTGAAAATGTGTGAACGTATTCAGCATTTGCCAGGCTATTTGCCAGAGCCTGTAGGACAGCTGGAACCAGTTCAGGCTTTCCCGGCAATTACAGGGTAGTACCTGAGAGACTTGTTTCCACCTATGATTCTTTTCTTGCGACGGTGAAGCAGGCGCATCCCACACACACCAGATTCTGGACCTGCACAGCAAAGTTAGAGCAGTTGGGTAGATACCTTCAGCTTAAGTATCAAGAATTGCTGTCACAGAGACAAATACCATTTGCCTTCCCTGAGGGCATTGATCCTGATGGTAGTTGACTGCATTGTGTTGTGCATATGGAATTCATAGAAGATTTGATCCCATAGGTTTCCTCAGTTTTGGTGGAGGTGCTTACCTCCAGTATCTGTAGTCTTATGCCAGGAATGGGACCTCTACAGCTATTTCTTCAGTGCTCTAAACCCCAAAGTTTGCTCATGGTTACGGCTCTAAGGAAAGGTACGGTGACTTGGCTGTGGGGAAGTTCTGCAGGCTCAAAGGCCTGACATGGGTGGAGCTCCTCATTCTGGAGCACCCTGTGCTCCTAAGAAGAGACAATGAAAACAAGGAAAAAGTAGGAGGTGCAGGACAGGACATGCTTATTTTGTAGGTGAACTTTCAGCCAAAGAAGAGAAGAACTACAGGGGAAAAGCATAAAAGCATGCAGAGATACTACAGCTGGAGCCCCAGATTTCTGCATAGAAGAAATGGGCACATCACCTGTTCTTCTGATGTCTTGGACCTTCTCTTCCACATAGTCACAGATCACACCAGCATCCTCACTGTGCCAGCAGCTGTGAATCCCGGTGTCAGGCCTGACACACTGCCCCAGGGTGTGCTCCGTGCCACTGCATTCTACGTTGTCCAGATGGATGGGCCCGTGGCCTTCACCAAAATAAGCCATTGCCCTGGCTTTTGCTGTACCACTGCAATTAGAGAGAGGGTGAGTAATCTGCAATAAGCAGGAGGCAGGTGAACCTGATGCAGCAGCACATTTTAAGAGAAATAATATTTATGTGTCACTCTGCACACCGACAGTAGTACGGTACTTGCTGAACGCACCGTGAGAATAGGACCCTACTCCCTCAAGCGTATGCAGGTATGCCAAAACTAAGAAATGAAGCCCCCAGAAACAGGTCCAGAAAGAAGTGGTCCCCCTGAGAGCTGTTTCTATCTGTAAGATGCACGTACCAGAGCTCTTACCTGAATCCCAATTGCCTGCAAACTACTGCAGCATCTCTGTCTGTCCAGCCATCATCACAGACGCTGCCCCACTGCCCATTCAGGAATACCTCAACCCGTCCCTCCTTGGTGCTTTCTCCATCCACCAGCCGCACAGGAGGCCCTGCAGCAGAAAACACATGGGTCGCTGCAAGCAAAAATGCCAGAGTGTGAGGTGGCCAGAACTTGGGTTCTATAGGAAAAGATGAATCCCAGATATCAGTAAGCTTAAAAAAAAAAAAGAAAAAGAAAAAAGAAAAAAGGGTGTTTCTATATGAAGACTATGTCCCTCATTTCACCTCTGTGCTGAATCAGAAGACTACATACATATTAATTTATTTAATACATACTGGAAATCATTAGTGGATCATATTCTGAAAGCTGAATAAAGAGGAGAACAAGAACAGAAGGAAAGTTATTAATTCCTGCGCCAAGAGTAGACAAGCTTAAACATGCCTTGGAAATAAATCCATTAAATTATAAAACTATTATATTATTCTAGGCAAGAGTTGAGTTCTACATCCAGGAAAAACAAAAAAGTTGGATGCCGTCTATTTCAATAAAAAATGCCTGACAAATTGGAAAATCTCCCGTAGTAGGGAAAGGGGAGAGTTATCAGGCCTCATATAAATAAGGAAATTATGCTAACGTGAAATACATTCACTATTAGGTGGCCAGACTTGGGTTCTATAGGAAAAGATGAATCCCAGATATCAGTAAGCTTAAAAAAAAAAAAGAAAAAGAAAAAAGAAAAAAGAGTGTTTCTATATGAAGACTATGTCCCTCATTTCACCTCTGTGCTGAATCAGAAGACTACATACATATTAATTTATTTAATACATACTGGAAATCATTAGTGGATCATATTCTGAAAGCTGAATAAAGAGGAGAACAAGAACAGAAGGAAAGTTATTAATTCCTGCGCCAAGAGTAGACAAGCTTAAACATGCCTTGGAAATAAATCCATTAAATTATAAAACTATTATATTATTCTAGGCAAGAGTTGAGTTCTACATCCAGGAAAAACAAAAAAGTTGGATGCCGTCTATTTCAATAAAAAATGCCTGACAAATTGGAAAATCTCCCGTAGTAGGGAAAGGGGAGAGTTATCAGGCCTCATATAAATAAGGAAATTAAGCTAACGTGAAATACATTCACTATTTTAATTAAAAGCGTGCCATCCACACAAGAGCAGGAATTTCCACACAACGCCCCCTCACATCTGAAGTCCTCTTGTCTTGGCAAGGCGTGACACTAATGTAACTACACCAGTTTCCTAAAGGGTCTAATTAAAGGGGTCCCATGTTGCCACAGACACGGGGCTGAGGCGTCTCATCAGTGAGCAATGGCACACTAAGGCAGCCACCGTTCCTCAGCCCCTCAGGTTTGTTTCAGGGACTGCCAACACAATTCTTTCCAGTTTCACTTTCTCTGCGGGTCTGGCCGTAGGTCTGGTGGAGCCACAGCTCTATGGCTGTGCCTCAGGACAGCCAGGGCTCGTTCCTAGGAGTCTTCCTCAAAAAGCAGCCCCCTCACTGAGACAGCACAGGGAAAACTCCCACATCTGCCGGAGCTTCCAAAGGAACAGACCAGCAGGCGACACTTCCCCACCGTCCAGAGCAAGAGGCAAAGCGAGTTACCCAGGCTGCCGTCCACGACTGTGTTGCTGCTGGGGGAACAGCGGACTCCCACATCCTCAGCGTGTGAGCAGTCATGCTGCCCCCAGTTGCTGTGGGGACAGTCCAGGAGGGACAGCTCTGTCCCCAGACAAGCCACATCATCCAGTAAGATAAAGCCTTGGCCAGCAGCGTAGTCCCCTTCAGAGGCCAGGGTAGCAGGACCACTAGAGGAAGGAAACAGAACATCAGATTCACCAAAACTCATTAATCCCACAGAGGGGACCCAAGCTCAGACCCGAAGGGAAACTCCCCTGCAGAGCTCAACTGTGATATCGGTGGCCTTCTGACCTAAACCACTCAGTGACACACAGGATGGCAGCCAAGCAGCTTGCACATCTCACCAGCTTCAGTTTTCAGGGAGGCCCGCTCAGACCAGTCCATTTTCTAGTGTCTGGTCAAAGGCACGGTCATAGTAGCGCAGAGGGCCAGCTATACCACAGAGGCTGCTTTACAGGCGTGACACCAGGTACATCAATGTGGGGAGCGGCTAGCAGAGGAGGCATCAAAAATATCAACGTTTAAGTAATTCTACTTCTTTTTATAGGAAGTAGCTGCCTGGAATTGAAAGGCAGAAAGCTGCAAACTTTTAGGCACTACAAGAGATGACAAACACAGTATGCAGCTGAACTCAAAGGGAAGAATTCAGTTTAGTCTTTTTTCAGTCTATAAAGCTGAAATTTTACAAGGATACCCTAGTCATATTAAAAAAATCCATAAAAAAAACCTTCACTGGCTCCAAGACTACAGTATCCTGATTTTAAATCTTCCTCAAACTCATACCTGACGGGACAACAGTTCAGCAATGGCTGAAAGAAAAGCATTACAAAAAATCCCTAATGCTACTCTTTTTTGCCCCGATGGTCTTCATTCAACTGCTGAAGCAGGCGATGTGTTTAGCTGACAGAGCAGAGGGGGTGGCAGTGCTGAGCTGATACACCTGGAAATTTAAGGTGTATTGAGAGAACTTTCTGACTTTGGTTTGGGGTTCATAAAGACAGTATCGAGCCTGTTATCTGCTTTCAAAACAGGCCGAGGCAAGAGACAATAAAGATTTTTTTCTTTCCTGTGAAAGGGTGTGCATACCTATTAATCTTTCCTGAATAAAGTTGTATAATGGTAATAACCCTCCCAACGAAGACAGCATTGAAGGAAGTAAGGTCCAGCCTATCCCAGTGAAGGGGGACGGAATCTAATCCCTGAAATTAGGAAGCACAGACGCTAGACACGCTCTCAGTCCTACCTGAAGCCCAGCTGCCTGCAGACCACCTGGGCACCGAGGTCTGTCCAGCCGTCATCGCATACTGTGCCCCAGTCTCCGTTGTAATAAACTTCTACCCTGCCTTCGCTGGGGCTGCGGCCGCCAGCCAGCCTGACAGTGCCCTCTGCAAGGGGTGGGAGAAGGAAAGATCAGTACTCAGCAAGGGTGAAAAGAAAAAGCCTGTGCCCCACTGCTGAAGTGCAGCCCATGAGTGAAAGAAACCGAAGACACAGATATCCGCGGGCACTCAGAAAACAAACATTCATTGCTCCCAAACATGCCCATCTGTCAGGGGAGGATTCACCTCAGCCTTTCCATGCCACCCGTGGAAAGCAATGGGAGCACCACCGAGCCTGGCTCTGATCCATTCCCACCTGCTGCTTGCTCTCTGCCTCCACATCTGGCAGTCCTTGTGGGAGCCGTACATAGGAGCCCTGCAGGATCCTGAGGTGGGGAGCCTATCTGCTGAGCAAGCGGTGTAATACGGGAGTAAGACAGACCACATCTGACTGGTGTGGAGCTGTAGATCTGTACCTGTGAAAGGGTCGCAGGAGACCCCAGCGTCTTCAATGTGGTCACAGTTCTGCTGTCCCCAGTCACTCTTCTTGCACTGGTCAAGTGAGAGTTCATTGCCTGAGCACTCCACTTCGTCCAGCAGGATTGGGCCAGATCCCTGCCCATAGTGAGCCCATGACAAGGCTTTCGGGTTCCCACTGCAAATGGTACAGACACATATGCTCACAGTAAGGAAGGTCACAGTCCTGTGCGCTCCGAGTCTGCCTTGCACAGGGACTCTCCTACACTAGGCCAGCGTCCTCCCATAGATAATCTGTATTTCCGACACAGTGGTGTTGCCAACTGTTAACCAAAGTACCTTATTGGCAAGTTTTGTAATGAGACCTTCTAACACGTAACAAAAATGTGCCTGCAACATGAACAGTGCAGACACCTGCGGAGTTCTGAGGACAACGATGTTTCAACCTCAGCGACGGGCAAAACTCCCAAAGTTTGAGGGATCTCAAAATGAAATTGTCTATTTTAAACAATTCTGTTCTGATTTGATTTTCAAGAATGCTCAGTATAAAACAGCTCCCATGTTAAGTGCTGAATGGCACAGAGGAGAATGAGGTGCTCTCTCTTGCTTTCCTGTCTGAAGAGGGTAAGGGCAGTCAGTGAAACTGGATGTGTTTAAACTTAAACAAGTAAATAACTGCAGTTCACATATGGAAATCACCATGACAAGTTATCACTGAGGCCAAGAAGATTTGCATTAGGACATGTGTGCAAAAATAATGAACAGGGATAAACACAAACAGACCTTGGATAGGGATGCACCAACTTTTTTTTTTTTCTTCTTTCTACAGCATAAACCCATAAAGCTGACAGGAATTAAGTACAAAATCCCTTTATAGGATGATCAGGCCAGAATTATCTTTCCCAGGGTTTCTGTACACTTCCCATCGAAAGGGCTGGTACTACAGTGAAAGGACGTGCTCTCACGTTCTTCATTCTGCCTACCTCTATTACCACTCCATGTCGTACAGCAGGGAGATTACCTGAGTCCCAGCTGCCTACAAACTACTTCAGCATCCCGGTCGTCCCACTGGTCGTCACAGATGGTACCCCACTTGCCATCATGGTAAACCTCCACTCGCCCTTCAAAGCTCTCCTTTCCCCCAACTAAACGCAGCGGGGCACCTACACCTGTGCTTCAAGAAAGGGAAAGAGAGCACAACAGAGCAAGACAGAGACAAAGCACATCCAGCAGTTCAGGGCGTAGAGCCATTCACCAGCTAGAGGAGGTCTTGGGATGCTCGTCCCACCCTACCACATCCTCCCCTCTAACCCCCCCCAAGAGCATGTGTGATTGCAGCCCACAGTACGGGTGCTGTTGGTCCAGGGCTGGCTCTTTAGCTGGCTGCTACAGTGACTAAGACTTTGCTAAGACCAGACAAAAACCTGGTTTGATAAAAAGGGGATGTGGTCATAAGCAACAGCCATCTTTCAGTGATTGTAGAAGTATCCCCGCTCTGAGTATTTGGGATTGGGAAAGAATGGATAATTTTCCACTGGAAGGAAGATAAGCACCTGTATAGCAGGTGAAAGAAGAACATGCTCCAATGATTTGCTCTCCACAGCTTCATGACCTTAGATTTTACATCTCATCAGCAACACTGACGCAAGAAACAGGGAGTGAACCTCCCCTGGAGATTTACCTTCTGGAGGGACACACGTTACCATGGCACTCCCCTGGCTACAAGCTCCTGACGCAGCTTCCCGATAGCCACACTGCAGCAGGGCTTTCTCATCCCCATGGCAGTTTGCTGACTGCAGGTGCAGGGGAACAGGCCACAATCCGGGATGACTCTTCTTCCCAGCTGTGCCGATCTCACTGGTACAGAGAAAGCAACAGAGCAATGAAAGGCCGTAGCACTGCTTGACTCACTCTTGTTTCCCCTCAGTTCTTGTGACTCTCCAGCCCAGTTGTGGCATTTCACATCCCAGTGAGCCCAGTTGATTGGGAGTGCATAAAGGGGTGGCCGTGTACAGTCTAATGGGAAAGTACAAGCAAGCACAAAGCACTTCCCACCATCTAATCCATTTTGTCTTCCTGCTTACTGCAGAGGAGTTGGTCTGGTCAGAACTGGCACCCTCGTTTGAGAGTGATAAACAAACCCACCAACAGATTCGAACATCCAAATATTTGAATCGCCTTCTTCCTTCTCTGTGGACCTTCTCTCCTTGCTATTTGGAAGTTTGAAGGTCCAATTCCCAGATTCCCAAAGAGGGTTCACACTCTCAAATTTTCTAATCTCTAACTCCAGCTGGTAATACTAAAAAGGGGGATACGATCTCACAGCTTACTCATCACAGCCTGGAGCACCAAGCAGAAACTACTGCTTTAAAAAGTTCTTGCAAATGCTGGTTGGGGTTTGACATAGCCATGGAAACAAAACAGTAGGAAAGGACCCTGGTAAGTGAGAAATGAGCCCACAAAACAACCTCCTTTCCCCCAGCCAACACATTATGCCAGAGGGACTGTAACCAGAGCGGCTGGTCTTTCCAAGGCCACACGAGCACGTAACTCTTGCAACCGGACCGAGGTTCTCACCTGAGACCTAGTTGCCTGCAGACAACACTGGCATCCCAGTCAGTCCAGTGGTCAGCACAGATGGTGCCCCAGAGTCCACTGAAGTACAGCTCCACACTACTATCTTCAGCCAAACGCACAGCACCTTCCAAAAGAGAAGGGAAAAAAAACCCCTGCTATCTTCTGATGGAGGTTTCAGATCAGCAAGTCTTGGACTTGAACTGCACCTGGCTTTTCTCATCCCTGTTTTGCTGGTGCTGTCGCTGAAGTGACTTGTATGAAGGAGTGCGGGACGTGGCACCTTCCCAGTTCCAGCAATGGCTGCTTGGGAGGATGGCCGGTGCTACGTGCATTTCAAAGCCATGGTAATACCGGCAGGAAACTTGGGTTCTGCCACGGCTCCAGGATTTTCCTTTTGTGAAGTGGGGGTGATTTTACATGCCACCTTGAAAAGGTGTATGGAAATGGCAGGCTCTAATTCCTATGACACTCCACTGATTTATTTTCCATCGATCACCTCACCCATGAGAGTCACTGTTGCTACAGCTAGATGTAATCCTCTTTAATTTCTCTAAGAAAAGGAAGTGCCAATGTAAATGCCCTTTCAATTCCCACTGCACTACAAATATTTACCACTGTTTAGAAAGCACATCTCCTCACTCAGTTATGTACTGGGAGAAGGGTACACCTCTGTCTGTAGTACCTCAACGCAGGCACACAGCACAACTACGCTTGTTGTACCCTTCCCTTTAATGAAGCCGTCTTTGAAAGCACTTCCACTGACAAGGGAAAAGACTTTGTAATTTCATGTATTAAACTAGTGCTTTACCTGCTTTGCAAAACGCGGGAAAAGGGAGGAAAGTCAGAAAACAGGAGGACAAACAGAACATTTTCAAGAGTGCTGCACTGGAGTCAGGGTACTGAGAGAGCTCAGCTCCCTTGCATGCCTCAAAAGAAGCAGCAGTCTTTGTGTCGGCACTGCGAGGAATTTTAAAGTAAGCCTGTGACCTACCTTGCCACAGAAGATTTACAAACCCAGCCACAGAAGATTTTTCTTTGTTATATTTGAACTGGTATGATTACATGAGGAGAGCTCTGATATGGACACTTAAGGAGCAGGAGTGGGTTGTTTTCCACATAACTTAAACTGTTTTCAAAGTGGCGTAAGTTAACAGTAAAAGAAAGAAGTCTCCTTGTATGAGAATAAAAACATCTATACAAGACATTATGGCTACAGCAGCTTAAATCCACCCCCTACTATATACAGACGTTCTTCTCCCACACAGGCTAACCTCTAGTCCTAATTATTTCAACAATTTGGGACAGTTATCGTACTGTGCTTCTTTCACAGGGTGTCCCACCTGCTGCTTGCAAGTCTGTGCAGCACACATTTCTGGCCTGAGCCCCCCGAGACAGCGCAGCCCGGGCGCTGGCAGAGATGCGCAGCAGCCCTTACCTTGGTTACAGTCGCAGTTAGCCCAGCCGATAGCCCCCGATGCAAGCCGGTAGAAACACCAGGGTGTAGTTCCCCCGTCCGGGTTCCTGCAGTGGTTGTGGTCCCCCAAGCCACGGTCTGGGTACTGCTGAACATAATCGGGGAACTCTGCCCAGTTGAGGCACTCTGCCCCGGCCTCAGTGACCGCCAGCGAGCCATTGTAATACCCAAGAGGTCCGACACCACACACGCTGGATGCTGGGCACAGGAAGGGAGCTGTTAGCATCACTTAAGGCATCACACACCGAGGCTCAGACAATGTGGGAGATACCAGCTGATATCCTGAAACACCTCCTGTGTCTGCAGTCTTGATTGCCACTTGCTTGATTTTAATTCTATCACTCTTCAAGGCAGCTGCTCAAAGAGTGTTTATAATATGCGCTATCTAAAAAACAAATTGATCTGAAAGTCATGAACTGCGCAGACGGACCTTTGAAATGTGTTACTCTGGGCCCAAACATGGACAATTTGAACCGGTTCCCTTTACCATTTATTTCAATAGATGTACTCACTTACTCTGGAGCAGCACTTGAGCCTGGCACACTTCCTTCCCCACCTGCTTTGGCACCTGAATAAGATACTCTTAAATTTGATCCTAGGCTCTTTAGAAGATTAATTGCCTGTCTAAATTGATTGAAACTGAGAAGAGTTTAAAATTAGCTATAATTTCATTCTATAAAGCAGGAAGGTGGGAAATGACATTGTATTTCAATGTCAAAACACAGCCCCATACTAGCTACTGTGAAGAAAATTAACTCTATCCCAGCCAAAACCAGCACGGCCTTGTAGCCGCTGCCAAGCCCAGATGGGGTAAGTGACAGCTGAAGGTTAACTGCAAGGTACAAAAATGAGAAGCAGTTACAGGTAGGTGTCTGGAAAACACACCGTGCGCGTTGCAGCAGCTGGGGCCCTCGGAGCGGGGTGTATGAGAATTCAGTAGTTATCAGAGCAGAGGAAAGGTGAGCGTGCAAAAAAGACAGTCAGAGAAAGAGATGAAAGGAAAAGAACATGTGGGAGGAACAGGGAACTGCAAGAGTCTTAGACATGAAGAAAAGAAAGTGGTCTGGCCATGTTGGGAAAGGAGATGAACAGACACTGAGGCAGGAGAAAAGACTGAAGAAGTGATGGAAAGAAAGACAGAATGCCAGGTAGCAGTGGTTCGTCGTACCTATGGTCTCAGATCACCACTGCAGGAAAGAATCTGCCCGATGACTGAATTAATAACTTCTTGTTCTTACCTGCACTCTGCAAATGGTTTTGGTTGGGCTGGGATCCCAGGAAAGCCTGGGAAAAGAAACAGAGCAAAAGCAGAGAGATGATTATCCGATGAAATAAACATGGGCATGTCCTAAAAGCAGCTCGGCCTTTTCTGCTTTAGGCAAACACACCCTAGTAACCAGCCTCTTCCCCGCTCTCCCCATTGCTCCTCTTCAAATCCAATCACAGCTCTGCCCACTAACAACAAAATGAATAATTACTGGCCTGCAGAGATTTACCCTTGATCTAAGCACTACTTTACAGGGCTCTGCTTGTTCTTTTCCAATAGAATTGGAAGCCTGAGTGAGATGCCTGTGGAAAGAAAAGCTAGAAGAAAATCGTTGTTACCAGTAAGAAAAACAACGAATAACCACTCATTCTCTCTCCGTGTATAGGGCAAGCCATCTATGGCCACAGCAGCAAACAGGGATGTGTCTACGTGATGGGATGATGCCCCCAGGGCTCCCTGTTAAAATAGTAATAAACATCCGTACACAAAGTGAGAAACACCTAAAGAAGAAAATCCAACAAGGCTTTTTGAGGATTTTGGTTTTGATACATGAGAGTGTGATATGGCCTATGGTATTATTATCCAAATGGGGTTATATAGCGAAGAACAAAAAATATGAAACAAAGCCCTCAGAATTCCAGCATCCTGTCCAGCCCCAAAGCTGCATTTCCTCTGTAGGCAGTGTTTTTGGCAGTTATAACTTGACTGCTGGCTGAGAGATAGGCATCTCCACTTCAACACCATTACATGGTGTGCAGGCAGGTGCAAGATCTTCACAGACCCAGAGAGAAAAGAAGAAACTGTACATGCTTCTGCTAGCTCCATGTAGTTTAATTCATGCTTAAATACTTTTATATGTACACTTCTAATACTTTTATATGAACAAGGGGTTCTAATTCATAAAGCAGAGGTGTGCATCTAAAGAAAACTAGCAACTGGAAATGGTTCCGTCTTTCTTCAAAATGCAGTAATTTTGCTTCTCTCAGCTTCACCTCTCCCTGGAAAAAGGGAAGAGTAAAATTTGGAATTAAACCAAATCCACCTCTGGAATAAGCAGGGATAGTTCCCATAGCTACCTGACAAGAGTGACACCTACTCATGGCAGATGTCATTTTCCACTCAAGCTTATGAATATGGTCCAGCAGGTGTTGACAACCATGGCCAAGCTCCAGCATCACCCTCCAGAAGTCAGAATGTGACGTTGCGTATTGAAGATGAATTTCTGACATGGTTCAGAAACAGCAGATCAGATCTCAGGTGCGTATGCACAAGGGGATGCACAGATAAAACAGCATTTAACTGAAAAACCCTTTTCAGCCAAAATCTGTTGATCTGCAGGCATCAGGCTATTCCGAGCCCTCATAGTGGTCTGTGAACCAACAATGCTGAAGGACTCAGCTGAGGATCTCAAAGCTCTTTGCAAAGAGAGGAAAGTGAGCTAAGCTACACTTCTGTGACTGCACCAAACAGGTGACTGAGCCACAATCCAGGTCCTCTGACTCCTAACTTTTAGTGTGCACCTGCACGCACATGTAAGCCTGCAGGTGATAGAGGGATGCGTTGGACTAATAACAGACTATATAGGAAAGCCCGAACCTGCTCTTCCTGGAGACTGACCATAAACGAAAGAACTGCAGAATGAAAGATTAGTTGCTGCCAGCTCCTGTAAACCTGCTCTTCTTGGAGACTGACCATAAATGAAAGAACTGCAGTCCAAGTAATATGCTTCCCTTCTAATGAAAGATTAGTTGCTGCCAGCTCCTGTAGCAGTTTCCAAAATCCCCCAATGCTGACCATCACCACCACCAAATTTTAGTGCCAAAAGCCTGTGCTGCGGTCACTGCCCAGGTCCATGGGGCTATAAATCATCCGTCCGCAACAGCAATAGGGGTAATCAGTCAATCAGCAAAGAACAGAAACAAAGGATGTCTCCTGCCAGGGTCACTGCAGCACTTGAGAAACATAGGAAACCTGAGCCAAAGCATCTGCAAGCCCTTGTGCATCCCGCTTTCCTGCTTTCTTTCCTTTTCTGGATTTCATATGCGCAACGAAATAAATCCCTCCCCAAGCCCCCAACCCTTCCCAGAGACCACAGCTGCCTGGACGCTTTGGAAAACATATTCAAGTAATAACAAGGTCCACTTACAGCAAGGATATTAAAAAAGCCATATGACTTCTTACAAGCAGATAGAAGAATAACAGTTTCTTACCTCCACGCATCTGAGACAGGCTAACAGGCTCGAGAGCTCTACCAGGAGCCCAAGTACTTTGGGGATCTCCATCCTTCCTGCACGAAGTCGGCAGAAGCTTCTTCAAGCATCACATTCTCGCTCAGCTGCCGGGCTCAGCGGCTGCCTCCTCCCCGGGCTCTGCAGCTGGGTTTCCCCGGGAGCGGGGCACTACCCGCTCCGCACCGGAGGGAGCGGGATGCCCCTTCCATTTCTATGCGGGGAAAGGGATGTAAGGGAAGGGATCAAAGCTGCCAGCGGCATCTTAGGATTTCACTTTCCCCTTCCTCTCCCCATCTCTTCTCCTCGATTCTTCTCTTCTTCTCCCGCTCCTTAGTCAGGAGTGCAGGAAAGGGGAAAAAGAGGGGAGAGAAATGAGGGAGGAGAACGTGCCCCAGAATTTCCCTAGCACCCTTCAAAACCGGAGGAGGCACGCGCGGGCGGGCGGGGCGCCGCCC
>NW_008795129.1:3234686-3241485 GCF_000699145.1 Aptenodytes forsteri
GGGTACAGCTGGGGCTGTATCCTGCTGCAAAACCTCCAGCAACAAAACTGGAAAAGGAAAGGGCTCGTGCGCGCGCGTTTGCCAGAGATTAGACTTGTTGGAAGGAATCTGGACTTTATCCCCCCACCGCCGCCTCCTCGATTAGCTGCTTGCAGCTTCCCGAGGTCAAACTCTCCTCAGATTTGAACCCAGGTAAATGGGACCCAGAAAACTTTACGTTAAGCAGCTTCCAGATCTCCCCATGGAAAACCCACAGGTGGCACAGCCCTCTCCAGGGTGCTTCCCGATTTTCAGCCCTGCATCTTGCCATCATGGGTATTGCCTCCAGAGATCTTTTCCATCAAGTGCCTCCTCGATCTTGGGGTGTGAAGTTTTTTCCACTCGATTGGCTAGGATGCTTTCCAGAGAGTTGATCATTGTTGTATTGTTGTGAACAATCCCATGGGGTTTTTTAGTGTTTTCAGCTTACTGCTCCTTCATACAAATTAGGGTTAGAGGCTGCAACAAAAGTTTTAAATGTTATAAAATCTCAGAAGGAAATTGGTCAATTTGAAGCTGTTCAATCTTGGAATTTTTTTTTTTTCCACACGTTCCCTGTGCCGCTCCTCAGCTCGGTCTAATGGGCATTTCCTATATTTATATTCTGATTTTGGAGGGATTAACTCCCGGTGTTCTGCAGCATGAAACATGAAGGTCACCTTAAGAAATGAGCTCACTTCTGGCCAAGTCTGCTAAGCAACATTTCCAAAGACACCTTCAGCATAAAAACAAGGAACAGGCTGATAAAAATCCATTGGCTTGACAAAAAGCCCTTTTTTTTTTTTCTTTCTTCCCTCACTTATTGCCTATTACTCACTTCACATGACAGTTTTGTGTTGCCTCATCCTCAAGTTGCTCATCAAATGCAAGGAAATTCCACTACATGCTGGGTCTTTTAAAGGAGTCGCTGAGTGGTAGGAGGGAGCCCTTTCTGGAGTGGATTTGTACCACAGTGCATTCTGGCCACAGTGGATTTGGCCAAGAATTACACTCAGTTAATTAGGAGCAAATCTCCTATATCCTCCTAGCAAGGGAGGCAGATGATCAGGGCAACGGAGGATGGAAATAGCTTAGATACTACAGCACGCTGTAACTCTCAGGCAGCACTGGCAAAAAGGAGCAAAACAAAATGAAAATATGGGAACGCGTTGGAATTTAGAACCACTTACTCCCGTGAAAACACAAGGAAAGTATTTACTGGAGGCAGGAACAGAAAATCTACTGGCATTCAGAGAAACCTGCTCCTTAGTCAGGAGTACAGAGGTTGTTGATGCCCCTTCAGAACTCCCGTAAGACGCTCACCTATTCAGCCCTTTAGACCTGGAAATTCAACCTCCGACACATACTAATAGGGTTTAAAACCTCTAGCAAAAGCCTGCATGGATTTCTCTCACAGTAGCTTGTAAGTTGCTTCCCTCTCAAGGCAAGGCTTTCCTAGATAAAGTGATTTCCTAGATGAAGTGGTTTTAAAGGAAACACAGACCAGTGCACCAAAAGCAACAGCAGTCCAAGTCTGGCATTCAGTTTCTGGAGGAATGGCTAACTGTGCAAAGGTATAGTGGGTTTTGCAGTTGTCTCCTCTGTGGCAGGTCCTCTTTTGGAACTGTTTCCTCCTTGCCAAGACTCCCCCCTGGTTTTCTGGCACATGTAATGACATTTTCTTGAGAGAGGTGGATCTCAAATTCTCAAAAGCTTCTTGTGGCTACATGGCCCTCTCCAAAGTGGAGAGGAAGACCAAGAAGGAAATTATACCAATATAACTATGGCAGTTTAGATAGGTAACGTATCTAAAGATAAGGTAAAACATATCTTGAACTTTCTTGTGTGGGCAAGTCTGAAGTAGTTGTAAATACCGAAGTCCACTATTTAACACAAATCACCTTCTCGCCCTGATATAAGCACAGTTCTATAACAACAAGTCTATGATTCCCTACAGAGTCTCTCGTCTTGATTTTTCCAGATTATTCTGTATTGACCCTTCTGAACAAGAAGTACCATCTTCTAAAATGCTCTTGGCTCTCTGGAATTCAACCTGTTTCTCCTGACCTGGCAGGACTACTATTCATCAAAACCAGCTGAAATATCAATGCTTCCTCCGTAAGAGATCTTCAGTGGAAGCCTAAAAAGAGAGGTAGTTAATAGCAATCATATCCAGAGCTGGTATAATACTCAAGCTGTAAGGAACAGGAGTATGATCAAGGAATTCCAGCAGATTTGCTTAAATCCTGTAAATCCGACTTAGGAGGGTAGAACAGCTAGTCAGCTTTTGTTTAATTCTTTCCCCGCCACGCAATCACATACAGGTCTCTGCAGCAATGTTCTTAACCAGTGGGCTCAGCACCAGAACCCAGCTTTCTTTTATTCCCCAGCAACAGCATCATGGGGTGGTACAAGCCCTGAACTCGGAGCGGACAGTGTCGTTCACCGCAATTACGCACATGAACTATTAGTGGGATGACCCCCAATATAAGCGCGTCACAGAACGTGTTTATACACCCAATATAAGCCATGGGGAAACGGCAGCAGCTCAAATTGCCAAGGACAATCAGTAACTGGAGGGTTTTTGCTTACAGCATGGGACCCTGAGCCAAAAGAACTGCTAGAGTACTGTTAAAAGAAGCACTGTAAAACCTGGGTGCATCTGAAAAGCATTCTCTTTCCTTCCTTCTTCCTCCAAACAAATGCATTCCTTTAAGGACTGGAGAACCTTAGCATAGTAATTTTAAGCATGTAAAAGGTCAGGAAAAAAACCCCAAACAACTGAACTTGTGAAACTCACTGTGAAGCAGTAAAATCCAAAACCAGCTGTCCAGATCAGTGGGAGCTGTGCAAAATTTCAAAAGTAAAAATACAACAAAGTATTAGTTTCTCCGTTACAGCCTCTTATATAATGAGACAGTTCTTCAGACACTAGAATTTGGTACATTTAGCAGAGCCGCTAGGTTAAGAGGTGCAAAACTATACTTGTAAGTTTTAATACGAAGAAAGAAAAAACATCACCAACAGAAGTGAATCTAGAGTTCATCGGCTCCTCACTCCCAATTTAGCATGTCTCCTTCAGAAACAAAGAATTAGCAAGTAGCTCTCCTTCTCAGAGAGCGTCTTGTGGACTGAAAATGCAAAACGTCACAGAACCAAAGTGTTTTCCCAAACTTAGATGGGGACATCATGTTCTTACTGACCCCAAGTCCTCTGGAAGACCCATTTATGCCATGATAGCAACAAACAGAACAAGCTACCCTGTGGGATAACTTGCTAATGAGCCATTGTAAGTAACAGTTAAGCAAAAATTGCTTCAGTAACTTGAAAGCATACACCTGACCAGTATTTACATGATGAAGACGTATTGGCCTGGGGCTCCAGAGAAGTCAGCTCCAGCTCCATGCAAACTCTACAGTCACGTGTGGGTAATCACACTGTCTGTCTGTGCCTGACGCTCCTATTACTCTCCTTTTTCTTTACGCCCCAAGGAATTAGTGATATAAATGGTTATATCGTTAGTTCTCTGAGGCACTGCATTCTTCTTACCAGTTAGCTCCTAAAACAACAGGGACCTGCCTGCACTTTTGTGGTACTCTAGTGAAAAAAAAAAAAAAAAAAAAAAAAAAAAAAAAAAAAAAAAAAAAAAAAAAAAAAAAAAAATCCAAACCAAGAATTAATGACATGATTTCAGTATCAGTCCATTTCAGTATCAGTCCATGCTTGAACTTTCTCTCCCCCTTTTAGTTTTTTTACCAAAACAATGGAACATTTTGTTGTAGATTATGAGTTGCCCACGCCAAACAACAGTCTTGCATTATTTTATTATAGTACAGACAACATAATCGATCTGACATGGCACCACACCTGTCCCACCTGCAAATCAGAGGGCCTAAATCACAAGCTTCTATGTTAAAGTTATATTTGATCCTTACCAATGTATTAACAAGGTATTTTGCTGGAGATTTCTTCCTCATTCTACAGCCTTCTTGTACAGCAGCAGGAATTAAAAAAATTTCAAGAGGAATCAAATTGTGTACAAGTCATGAGATTACTATCAGTTTTAAGTTGGCTCAATGTCTGGGCCTGAGCACTTTTTGATAGCAGCTCAGAAGTTAGGCAGGAAGCTTATGCATGAGGAAAAGTCACCCCCTAACTGTTAGGAAAGGCATTTACATGCATTCCCAGAAGATTTTGTTTCACAGTGAGGACCTGACTCCACACTGTGCCTAGTTGAACAACACACCGCAGAAATCCTAAGACTGCAAGACCCAAGAACCTCACGAACAAAGTCATCTGATGGTCAAGATGGGTGTTTTTCACTCTGGAAACAAAGGTGCAGTCAAGATCCATACAGCAGTGCTGACAGACGCCACTTGATATCAAACGCTCACTGAAGTCCACTTTTCACTTTTTTGCCAAAGACTCCAACTTTAATTGCTTGTCTGCAGTCCCTTTACTAAAGCACATTATACATAACGTGTGATCTGAGGAAACCTCCTCAGCAGCTTGTTCACTTTGCTTGAAGTTAAGTTTCCCCTGGGTGACAGAGCGTCCTCATTTTGATTCTTGCGCTCCTTCTGAAACAGAGAAAGAAACCTCAAAACAGTACCTCTGTTTATTTGCTGAGATGACTCTCACCCCCAAAGACCACTACTGATTGCACTTGGATGTTTCTTTGAGAAGAACGCTATTTCTTTAAGGAACCCTTATAACAGCACTTGGCTCAGTGATCACAAGGCTTTCAAAAGCCGATGACCTTTAAATGGTGAAATTAATGAATGACCGACAACTTGCAAAGATGATATTCTTCCATATTCTCAGTTAACAATATTATAAACTTATAGTAACAACGCAGAAGATTTTTCCTTTTAACTTTCTATTATTCATTTGTTTCCTTTGTAATCTACCAAATAAACTGTGGACAATTTTTCATTTATGCTGTCAAACAGCAGCAGTAAAAAAACTATTTATTAAATGACGGTACTATTACTGAAAAAAATGGAAACCTGAAATCAGTTTAAGGACAAGTTTAGTACATGTACTTACCTTTAGTCTGCTTTTGAAACTGACTTGATTTCAAATTTTTCATATAGCTGGAAACCTTTAATTTCCAAACAATATGAAATTTATTTTTCAAGAAAATGTCTAGCCTTCAAAGTCAG
Source organism: Aptenodytes forsteri (assembly GCF_000699145.1). Taxonomy (NCBI): domain Eukaryota; kingdom Metazoa; phylum Chordata; class Aves; order Sphenisciformes; family Spheniscidae; genus Aptenodytes; species Aptenodytes forsteri. Next base: position 3,239,870 of record NW_008795129.1, read on the forward strand.
AAACAGCCAAAAAGAACTCCTAGTTTTCAGAGAATCTGGAATAGCTGTAACTACCTCACGTATCCTGACAATTCTGTTTGTTATGAGGATTACTGAAACCACTAGTTATTTCTCTACCGCCTTGTCTCCACCCTCACCCCTGCAAGCACAGAACTATTTACAGATTCATGACAGATTGGAATTTGCCAATCCTAATTCCCCCCCCCCCAGTGTCTAGATAATGCAGGTATTGGATTGGTACCCGAGTCAGCTATTTCTTAATTTTATGAATCAGAGCAGTGCTGAAACTTACCTACACTGTACATCTCCCCAGTTACAATATAATCCACATCTCGCACCAGACAAATCACTGCTCTACTTAACAGCTCCAAATTGTACTCTCCCTCATTCAGAACTATCACGTAATATGGAGAAGAGCAGTGACTGTTATTGCTTCACTAGTGCTGAAACGTTAGAGATTAAAAACTGGAAGAAATCAAAGCAAACGGCCTAGGTTAGGGTCAGCTGACAGCAACTGAGCTCTACTTCAAGAATTTGACCACACAAAAAGGACTGGATGCGACTATCGTTTCATCCTTAGTTATAACATACCAAACATCCAGTCCCTTCCTACGCTCCTTTATTTTAATTCTAACTTAATTTAATTTTAATTTATCTTCTGCATTCAAAAAGGAAGGACCGCGTGTTTGACCTACATGATTCTGCATCTCTCCTACAGCTCAAATGAGTTACAACACAAATCAAATTGTCCAGAGAACATTATTATTGTTGGCACACAAAAAATGATTGGGGGCTTCCTGCTTCCCTCCTCCTAGCCTTGAAGAACACAAAAGAGGCCTTAATTACTTCTGCCTTTGCCACGCAGTCATAGAACATCCGGATCTCCTCGGCACAAGCGGTATCGTTGAAGTTGTTCTGTTTCCAGCAGGCCATCATCACTGACATCTCCGTAATGCACGTCGCCTCTAGAAGGGAAAGACACAACCAAAAATCTCAGGTGCTTGGGACTTCACGCTAACAGCCTCCACAGTGCATAAGTCTCCAGAGAGAAGTTTCAAATGGGTAGAGGCAGGTGAGAAAAAACGACACTAAAGTAAAGATCTCATCTTTGTTTTGTGTAGAGAAGATGTCGCTAGCACAAAGATGAGCACCGCTGCAGCCACCTAACATCCGAGTGAATTCTAAAGGCAAATGCTATGCTGAGATGTAACAAAGTATTTTACACGTGTGAGTCACATACGGAATATCGCGAGACGCAAATTTAGGGTTGTTGTATGAGAAAGTGACCTTTTCAAAAGCAGCCGCGTGGTAATTCTATGGCACAAACCAGACCCCTTTCCCCTCCGCTGCCCTGCAGAGCGCAAGGCGCTCCCCAGCGGCGACTCGACCCAGCCCTGACACCACCGTGGCCCCTCCCAGGGTAAAGTCGCAGGAGAGCGGTGGGGCAGCTCCCGGGGGCAACGCCGGAGGGCCCGCCGGCGGCAGGCCTACCCCGCAGGGGCTGGGGGCCCCCCATCCCCGGCCGCTTCCCCCCGGGGAGGAGGCGTTTAACGGCCTGGCGCCGGCGAACTCACCTCCCGCCTGCTCCCTGCGGTTCGCTACCTTGTTGGCCAGCA
>NW_008795129.1:3241738-3251108 GCF_000699145.1 Aptenodytes forsteri
CCGGGGGGGGTAACGGCATCCCCCGGGCTGTGCCAGTAAAGGTGCGTCCGCCGGGAGCCCGAAGGCGGTTGCCGGTAGGTAACGTCGTCACCCCATTAAACGGCAAATCAATCCGTTTGCGGTGTACCCTCGTGTTTCCTCCCCCATCCCGTTCTCCAGGCAAAGCCCGCGAAAATCGAGTACCTTCTCACAGTTCCACCCGGTAACAACTCCAGCAACTCACATCTCAAAGCTTTTTCTGCAGCCAACTTAACCAATGAAGGAGCATACGCACCAGAGCAGAAGAGATCACGATTGTTCCAAATAATTCAAACGGAACTTACAGAATTCTTCCGCAACTGCATGGAAACTTTTCCTGGTGCTTGAAACTCGGCACCGCTTCACTCTCAGCCCTTCATCTCTCTCCGTTACATACTACCAGCTGGATCTCTCTTGCATTGTTTACCGATGTTCCTACCCTATCTTCCAGAAGGTACTGAAACGGCTGCTTCCGAAACGGTGGTGGTGGTCTCACAGCCTCATCCTCGGTAGTGGAGAATCCCCTTGTTCCCAGAAGTTTCTTTCCTAGCGTAGGATTTAAATCCCTGGAAGTCCTCAACTCGTCTGGCTGATTCTGGAGCCCTCGTGTCCCCAGCTGAAAATGACAGGTAATACAGAAGGCACAGCAACGTTTCAAGGGCTGGGGTACAAACAGATTTCTGCACAGCGTGAGGGACAAGGTAGATGTAGAGAACTGATGAGTTAGACATTGGACCGGGGACCTGAAATACTCGGATGCTTGTCATATAGCAGTCACTGAGTAAGCTGTCTTATCACCGTATCAGGGCTCCTTCAGGCACCACCAATTTCCCTTGTGCACCGGAGGACACGGGAACAATCAGTTTTCTTCCATAGAAACGTTGGAACAATTTTTTGCATAGCACATTGCTTTGGATGAAAAGAATATATTCAACCTCCTAGCTATGCATGTAGAAAAAAAAAAGCACTCCACTTGCCTCTGCCCAGTGAAGGAAGTTAACAAGACGTTGGAAATTTTGTTACCTTGATTTAAACATCACCAGACCCATACCAGAATATTCTCGGTAGCATTAGTAGAATTTACTGCATCAGTATCAATATTAGAATTTACTGCATCTGCAGATTTAATATATCCTGGTATGTCTGATTCTATAATTATTTTTGTGTTATTGTTAAAACAGTATTTTCTTAGAGTCCAAAGAATATGAGAAGACATTTTCAAGTAAACAAAAGATTTCTTTTGGTCCTCTTTAGAAGCAAATTTTCATCTCTTTAGGTCCAAATTCAGTCTGTCTGGAAGTTCTGAAACGTTTTGGTAAGAGAGATGTTTCTCTACTTCCATTTTTTCTGATGGGACAGGAAATGAGCCATCGTTCTAGCTTGGCTACCAGTGGAGAAGAAGAAAAACAAGCTGACACCTTCAAATTAGGCTAGAAGGCTTGCATCCTGCAACTCTAAACATCAGAAATCTTTCAAATTCAAGACAGGGAGATGAAGTACTTTTCAGTATTCCAGTTCATGTGAGGGTCAGCTACTCTTCGTTTTGCCTCTTCTAGTTACCCCTACTGATACCCACTTTTCTCTGCTGCGTTTGCCTGCTGCAATTACTGGCTAGACTTGCACAAGAACAATAAAAAGGAAAGATGCAAATACCAGGATGTAAGAGAAGCTGAACTGCACCCCCTGTAAATCAACCTCCCTTTTTCCAAATTACATTAGCTAATGGTGGCAGCACCTTCAGGTACAGTCACCTTCAAAAGCTGATCTCTCTTTTAAGTAATTCCAAGAAAGATGGGGGGGAGGCTGAGAAAGAGAAAGGCAAGCTACACAAGGAGAATTGTAATAGCTTCCTGTCAGTTAATGCTGTCTGCATTAGAATTTCTTTTTTTGGCATTCAGCCTGGGATTGGAGCATCAGCCTAAGAATTCCCGAGCAGACAGAATAACGTACGTGATGGTGTCTGCACACACCATGCAGAGATGTCTGAAGCAAGACACAAACATTCGTTTTAAGGGAGAATGTGGAACTACAGAAGAGGTGTGTTACTCAATAGCCAAGTCTCTCTATAGCCTGTATTTTGTATAGCTGATAGCACAGACACACTAATGGATGGGACAGAAGTTCCGACTTTATAGGGACAGTCAGAAACCCAATTCCCTCAACACACTGACGATGTTTCATTGTGAATCCTGAATGTACAACTATGAAGAACATGTAAAATTCTAACTGCATTTACAACTACTTTACTTGGATCAACATAGTTAAAGCTGAATCCTAGCCTGCGTTTCAGCTAGTCAAAATCAAAATGAACTGCAGAGATTAAATACTAGTATCAGATTTGAAAAGAATCTATATCACAACTGGAATAAGGGCCAGTTATGATGCTACAGCATGCTGTAGCATAATGCTGTGCCACAATTAAATACAATGCTAACAATGCTGTAATAAAATACACCCTTAAAATGAGATTGTTGTCTTAAATACCTCTTTAAGAGGTGAGAAATTACACCATGGATCCTTCACTTTCTGGAGTAACTATGTAAAACCCCCAGACGCTGCCTAAAAAACAATTATGGGATGAGGCTAAGAAATCGGTTGTATTGGGAGAAATGAATAGAGTTGATATCCCTGTCTTTCTGAACTGCTTGGATCCAGCTTTCAGGTAAATTCCAGTATATTCACCCAAGTTTATCCTGAATGCCCCAATTCTTCTCATACAACTTCATAATACCCTCACCTACCACAGTTTATTCTCAACTGTCACACCCTGACCTCCTAAAACTCCAAGTTAATTGGAGATGCCTTAAAAGTTAAGGCACCCCCACTTTAACTTTAGTAGTGAAACTAACCAGTTTGCTAAGATTCTAGTCGGTTCAGACTTACTCCTGTCTGCTGAGCTATTGTGTTTGGACAGTATTAGCACTTAATGCACTTACTAACACAAATGCATTCATTAGCACAATGACAGATGCAATTTCTTTTCTGTTGTCTCACCCCCCCACCCCTACTCCAACAATAGCCTACCTGATCCTGAGCTATCTCAATCAGATCAGCTGCCCTGCATTACTCCGTCCACCTGACTAGTTCTGAGCTGCCATCCCTAGTCCCTAACACCCAGATCTACTCAAATCCAGCCCATTTCCACTGCAAATTACCTGATGCCTCCTTATCTGCTCAGAGATGCCACAAAGTATCTGCTCTGATCCATTCCAAGATCCCCAGAACCACCTCTAGCTGAGACACTTCAGCATTAGATGGGTCTTTTCTACAGGAAAGAACGTATGTAACAGCATACAAATTAAGATGCCAGTCGTGTCAGAGCTCTGGAACAAATCTTGCAGTTCCATTCTTCTCCACCCTTCCTAATTCCTCTGCGGGGCCATGTATCTCTCTCTGCCAGCTCTGAATCATAGGAGAAGTGCAGTTTGTTAAAGCCTGACACAGGCTTTGGCTCAGCTGGTCATATCACTAAAAGGATTTTGTCTCTGATTAATTTCAACCTGTCAGTAGAGGTCTCTGGGCAGAATGAAGGAACCTGCCACCCTGTGTTTCCCTTTAATACAACTTCTCAGAAGGTGCCTGGAGATCCATCAACAATCTTAATTAAATCCAACCTAATGGATGACAGCTAATCATTAAGGGAGTGGCTCTCTTGGGACAATGGCTGAAGAGTGGGTATGCAAGGATGGTAAGGGAGGCAGATGGCTGCTTGTCTAACATAGCAAAGCCTGTTTAAACAGGGATGTCCCTGACGGCTGTGTTTCAATTAAATTTACCCCGTTCCCAGTCCTTTAGGAGTTACTTGTTCTTCCATGCCAGTTAAAACTACCCTCTGCCAAGGTGCAAGAGGGGCATTTCTGCTGTGATTCTCCACCTGCTGCACTTTGCAGACTATTTCCAGGGAAAGAATCTCATTCTCCTTTCCCTCCAAACATACATATCCACTGTTGCTTGGCTCTCATTCTACCTACCATCACAGAGGACCCAGAGATCCTTCAGTTTGAAAATTACTACAGTGACAGAAATAAGAAAAGCCAATTCTTTTTCAGTTCTAGAAATTACCAATGTTAGGTATCAAATCAATGTTCTTCAGTGAGGTTGTTTGTTTCCTAGAAATTACAGTCCTTGCTAAAGGACAGAAAACACAGACTACTAGTTCAGTATATAAAATACCCAGCTTCTTACTGAAAAAATAGAGATACCTATTTTTAGAACATTAATGCTGGTGAATAAAGCTATTCTGACAGCTTTGAAATCCTCCCTCTAGTCACACAGTAAACAGGAAAAATGCATGACAAGCAGTGAAGTGACTCACCCTAGTTAGTAGAAGCCTACCAAAGAGTTTACAGAGGTAATCTCTTTATCATCCTCAATATTTGATATCTTTGCTAAAATTCCCGATGAGTCTCAGTTGTGTGTTTTTATGAGTATGGGCACCTGCACTGTAAGAACTTGATTAAGAAAGATGTTGTATACACTGTTCAGTCTGAGTATCATATAAGCCTTCCAGTAGTCACAACGTGAGTGATGACATTCAGCCACCATCTAGCTGGTTTGGATTTAAAGCAGTGAACTGAGAAATCCAGTTAGCAGTCAAGAACAGAAATCAGAAACCTTTTTCCAAAATATTAATAGTTGCTGCAGTGAACTTCCTCCTTGTCTGCATTCACGTACTTCCATTAGTAGAAAGACAACTAGGATCGTAAATTGAATTCACTTTGGCTAAGACTGGCAGTAGTCTTTGGACACGATATAGCAATCCTTTCAAATGCATTATTATGTAAATTAATCTCAAACTCTTCAAGGGTATGAGACCCAGCTTCTCCTCCTGCCTCCTCCAAATAACAGGAGGGAGATGAAAGCAAAGCCCTGGTGGTAGAACCACCTTTATTCAACATTTTGCAGTCCTTGCTGTGCAGAGAAGTGGATGTTGTGAAGGTCAGTCAGCAGCCTGGAACAGAACTGCAACCACAAGTCTTTAGCCAGCTAGGGAAGTTTCCCGCCTCCCCTGCCCTTGAGGAGTTTGCCTGGCAGCTATACAAGTTATTCATACTACGCACTGGAAGAAATATTTCAGCCTTAATTCTTGAACACCATGTACAATAAGTGAAACACATTTAGTATATTAATATAGGCAATAGACACACTATTTATAAATCATGGACATATTGTGACATACAGGAGACAATAAAGCTATTACTACAGAAAAAACTCTGCAGATACAAGAGAAACACAAGGCTTGGGTGAGCATCATGGCTGGGAAGAGTGGTAGCTGATACTCATTACCTTTTGAGAAGTTCACCACCTGTAAGACTGTAAAAAATAGTTAAGCCTAGGAAGACACTAAGAACTCAGAAGAGAAAGCTATTGAAACTGGCTCGTGACTCTTAACTACAAACTAAAAGTTGTGCTTTGAAAAACTCAGACAAAAACCACAGAATATCTGTGATAAAGTTACTTTCATATCTGTGCTACTTTCATACCTGTGTTAAGAAGGGATATAGCAATCAGAAACACTCATGCTTGGCAAGAGTCATGAAGCTCAAACCAACAGCCTTCTGTAGTACATACGTATAGCAAAAAAACCCAAACCCATACCAAAAGAACCCCTGTAGGACTAACAAAAAACCTTGTTGACTGGTGACTGTAATATACTGAGTACAGATAATAAATAGTGGTGAAGGAATACATGGTTGTGAACTAGCAAATTAACGAATCAGGGTCCCAAGGAGTAAGTTTTTATCTGGTTTGCTAGCTACTCTTAAGTTTGTACCACCGTATCTTCAATTCTATTGTTAGTTGACAAACATGCTCATTTTACTGAGCAAAGTGAAGCTTTAGGACATCACTAATCAAGAACCGAGCAGGTGCTATGATACCCATGCTTGTATTGGTACTTCCTCCTGTTATTCCTGCAAGGACAATACATTAAATGTAGCATGTCTAATTTTGGCAACAGCAGACGAATTATAACAAATACCTGGACTTGGTTATAAATCCCACACTTCTAGAAAATCTAGTTAAATTACAGGATAAAATAGCAAAAGCAGAATGTGCTAGTACCTGGTTCTTGTTTTTTATGTTTAGTACAAAAAGCAAGATCAGAAATTCTCTTCCTGACTATCCCACCAGACACTTGAATAAGAAAGCGTTTTGAGATATAGCTAATTAAGAGAACCATGCAGTTAAAGACGACTGACTGATTTTCTATACAGAAACATGAAATGAAGAGAATCTGAAGTAACTGAAGGCATTAATTCAAACAATTTATTTAAATATAATTAAACTGTTCAGTAGAAGTTGATATTCAGAATTAAAGCAGCCTTAATTTGTTTTATCTTAGTTTACTTCTCAAGCACATTGTGGCCACTTCAATCCTGAATACACATATCTGTAATCTTAATCTGATTTCAGTAATCCACTTTAACAATTAATTCAGATATATTCACTTAAGTATTCATGTCTCCTGAGTAACTGAAAAAAAGGAATATAAACTGATAATGCATTTTAGCTGAAGAACCATTTGTTACTAGTATTATAGAAGAGATATAAAAAAAGCAGTTTTCTCCTTAAAAAAATCAGGTGAGATCAGCGTGTATTTTATGTATTTTCCACATTTACAAGAATCCCGCGATAGTTATGGGTCTGAAGTCTCCCCTATCAAGGTGCCCAGATTTTAACACTGCAATATTGTTGTATCACCTGAGAGGCAAACATTGAGATGCATAGCATTACCTATACTAATATTATACCCATAATATCATATCTGTAACATTATGAACGGGAATTTGAGAAAAAAATGAGATTAAGTGATCCATCCACAGCTAAGCAATAGATAGTGACTTAATTAGGGACAGAATATAGATTTACTCCTGTTCCTAACTTTTACTAACAGGCTTCAGACTTCCCATAGTAATGCATGAACTGCCCTACGAAGTGAAATCACCCCACAGACTCTAGACCTTCGTTACCAACATTCTGTCTTAGGCATGGATAAACTCTGGCCATTTAGTCAGTAGTTACTTCTGAAGAGGGAGGAGAAACGGAGAAATAAAATACCATGATACCATTAGAGATATCACTGCAGCGTGGCCATATTTACCTGTGCTTTTAAACCCGTGACACTAAGTGAATTAGTCTCCCTCCAATGCAAGATCAATTATTTCAGAAAGGTACCCAACATGGCAGGGAACAGTGGACTTTATTTATATCTGTAAGAGATACACGCTATGCAACAAGGAAGATCTATCCACATGTCATCACTTTTAGGAACCCCAGTCACAGACCAGGATCATACTGTATTAATGCAGGTATTAAGATTTGGTAGAGATACAAAACCATCTCAGTGCGCCTGGTTCTGATCATCCCCTTCAGCACAGAAGGACTGCAAGGTTTGTATCCAAACTGCAGAGGCCACTGGAAAGGCACCATCATCAAAATGTATTTGTCTTTGCAGAAAGCTGCAGATACTCAAAAAGAGCAAATCAAAGGCCTCTGAATTGCTGGTACTAAGGAGATAACAAGAAGTCAAGATTATAGCTTGGATTTCAGCTTTGATGGAAACTTAAAAGAACCAAGCATACTAATTTTACTCTAGTTCTGCACAATACCAGGTAATACACTTTCTGGTGTGAAATACTTTGTGGAAAGTTGTGAATTAAATAATTTAGTCTCTCATCCCATTGTACGTATCGCCTGGAAAGTTAGCAAAAGAGGAAAAGTAGGCAGAGAGTAAGTGACCTGCCCATAGCTATTCAGTTACCCTGAAAAGTAGGAGTATTTGAGGCATGCTTACTTGGGGAGAAGAGACTTTATTGCTGCAATTTCATAAGGCACAATTGCTCTCCTCAGACATTTGTCTTTTGTAATTCCTTCACTGGAAAAGCTATTTGTTAATAGCAGCTAAAAGTACACTTTAATGAGGAGAACAAGTGACTGATAAAATACTTCTAAAAAACAATTAGTATTTTGGAGATTAAAAAAATCCCTGAAATAACTTAGGGCATTTGAGCAAGAGTCTGAAGAGGTGTTCCTCTGAAGTCACGTAAGCCACAATGAAATGATACCAAATGCAAAAGGAGAGTAAATTCCTCTTTTGCCCCACATGTTGACACCCGCAAGTCAGGAGTGGCTTCACACCACAGAGCTGAAATTCAAATCAAAGTAGTTGCTAAGATCTCCGCCGCTGAAATCCAATCATAACAGAAACTTACTCACTTCATCCGCCAGAAAAAATAGTCTCTGTGAGAGTTTTTCTTCTATTTCAAGGCAAACATTTGGAACGAGGTAAGAATTTGCAGTCTCAACTTTCAATGCAATTTTCAAATCAAGCTCTTACAAAGATGGGTCAGTGTTGCCTCGTCCTCTTGAGAAAAATCTCATGCATATAGTCCCAAAATCTTCCCTGATGCGACTCGTTGCGATGAATCATAGCAGTGAGGGCCTCACCCTGATCAAGGCTTTGCCAATAATCCTGCAGCCACATCTCTTTCCAACTGAAACAAAAAAAGAGACACCACCATAAGCCATTAAAAAAACAAATGAGTCTGCAGCTGTTAATAGCACTGAAACAATTTTTTTTTCTTTCACCTAAGAGGAAAACAGGCCCAGAGGTAGTCATGACAAAGTATGTTGTTACCGTGCCATTGTGCTCCAAGTCATTTAAAGAAACTTGCTATGAAAATTCTCTACGGGAAATGTAAGTTCAGCATTAGCTTTACAACATTCTAGAAATACCAGCATGCGACTGTAGTGTTAACCAAAGAGACTAAATTATTAACTGTAGAGAATAAAACCTTCTATTAAAATAAAATCTAGCACAGAGTCCTTATATCATTTTGGGAATAGCTTTCCATGGCCAGTATGTGTATAACAGTTAGCCTAAGAATCAATTTTTTTTCCAGATAAACCATTTAACAATTAGAAAATGACAGCTAGTCATTACAAACTCAGGTTATACATGGCAGAGACAAAAAATCATTATATCCCTCAACCCTGACTCTATCTGTAGACTACACGGACGAGTATACACTTTCTCTTTTTCAATGCATACATTCTCAAACTTTTCATAGCACAGACTACACCACTGCAACTTTCAGCAATTCCCTTCCCATTCATGATCATGTGGACTACTACTCTCATTTGTGTTATATCAAGGTATGGCAATAATTTATTTATCTCCCAGCAGGAGTAGGGAAGTGATCGTGCCCCTGTACTCGGCACTGGTGAGGCCGCACCTCGAATACTGTGTTCAGTTTTGGGCCCCTCACTACAAGAAGGACATTGAGGTGCTGGAGCGTGTCCAGAGAAGGGCAACGAGGCTGGTGAGGGGTCTGGAGAACAAGTCTTATGA
>NW_008795129.1:3251281-3257950 GCF_000699145.1 Aptenodytes forsteri
GGAAGTGGTTGAGTCCCCATCCCTGGAGGTATTTAAAAGACGTGTAGAGGTGGTGCTTAGGGACATGGTTTAGTGGTGGACTTGGCAGTGCTAGGTTAACGGTTGGACTCGATGATCTTAAAGGTCTTTTCCAACCTAAATGATTCTATGATCTATGGTGAGACATTTCTGCAGTGTACACCAACAAAGACCTCAAAATAAACCTTTTAACATAGACTACAATGTGAAGGATCATAGACAGAGGCTTACTTCCGCATTAAAAAAAAAAAAGTCTGCTGAAATGTTCCTTTCTAAAATGCAGCACTTGGACACACTGTGAGATCACTTTGCTTACCAGCTAAATCTATTAACCTTTGTTCAAGGACTGCCAACATGAGTTACTTGTTTTTTAGAGCACTGAATAAGGGCACACATTAGGAAAATTAGTATACTTGCATTAAGTACTAGACACAAGACTAAGTGGCAGTAGGTAACAGAAAAAAGAAAATGTTTTCCAGCTGAACTCTATGGAAACAACACTGAAAGGAATTCCAGTATCCAAGTGAGGACTCCTGTCAAAAACATTAAATAAGAACACTTTGGTATTTTTCTTTTTACATTGCTGTTATTGGTTTTTAAGAAAATAATTTCACTCTGATTCTGTAACTTGGAAAAAACTGGTACCCCAGGATGAACAGGACTGCACAAATATCCTCAAACTACCAACTACATACACCTGAAATGTTATTACCATAAGATACAGATCTATCTTTAATCCTGGCTGATTATTGGATTCTGTTGCAAGAGACACCTTACAGTGTACACATAGCAAATCTGATACACTTTTAAGCTGATTTTTCTCTTGTCATAAATAAACTGTGACATCGACATAAAATGGAACTAGCAAAACCATGATAGTTTCAAAATATTCCTTTATCAAAGGCACATTGGCTTCTCTTTTCTCATGCTACCACAGATGAAAACTTTAGGTAACTGGAAAGGTATTGTCACTTAAGTCTTCTTACAGTTATCCTCTCAAACACCCCACTTCTGGAAAATGAATCCTTATCAATGAAACAAACCAAACATTTCTCTTCACAAAGGTGGGAGTCCAAGAATAATTGGAGATTCCAGTTCCTACTAAACAGATATTCTACTCATCAGTAGCACTGTAACTCACTATCTTCTGTACAAAGCAGCCCAGAATTCAATAGATTATAGCGACTGACCCATAACCTAACACATACAAATGGTTGTTCTACAGCCTTTCTTCTTAAGCTCACTTGGGTGTGAAGCCCAGAAGTCCAAATACAAGTGAGGCTGCAAGCATAAGGATTTAGGAACCACATCTCCACACTTAGAGCTAAAGGACGGCAAGGTGAAAGTATAAAAATGTGCTCTGGCTACATATACCTACATAGAGAGAGATTCTGATGCAACAGTTCTGTCAATTCAGCACATTCATGAACCCTAAAAACAAGTTACATCTGGGAATAAGGGTTACAGAGCATGCAGATGCACAGGGTAACCTTATTGTAATTGGGTACTTGCTCTAAAAATACATAAACTCCAATTGCCTTTGTTGTTCTCTGAGTTCCAGAAGCCTCCAGAACTCAAAGTCACAGTGTACGTTTATAGTCAGACCTTGTATGTTGCATATATTCTATCATCTGTAACCCTACTAGGCCTGTGTCATTTTTCCACAATGATGTTTTCTAAAGTAACAAAATACACAATATTTTTTGGTATTTTGGTATTTTTCTTTTTACATTGCTGTTATGGCTGGCTCAGTAGACAATCATTTAAATTGATCATACTGTTGACATAATATTACTGTCAAACTCTGGCAAAACATGAGCACGTTTAGCTGATGCTTTGGTGGTTACTGTCAAACTCTGGCAAAATATGAGCACGTTTAGCTGATGCTTTGGTGGCAATTTTACGTTACTGTCGCACCATTTACAATTCTAAGCAATCATGTTCCATTTTGGAGATAAAAACGGTGAAAGCTCAGATGCTTACGAGATAGAAACCACCGTCTTTCACTGGAGATCCCCTTGATCATGCCTCAGAAGGTACAGATACATATCTTTCTAAAGTAGATAGCAGACAATGTAAAAGCTTCCCTGGTACAATTTCTCCAGACACATCTTATGTCTGTAAACATGGGGAGAATAACACACTGTGGTTCAGTGGGACATGGAAACTTCCGTGGGATGCAGCTGTAGCTTGGATTATGGACCAACTGTTCAAAACTCCTTGCTGATGACCACTGCACAGGATGACGGAGTACCTGAGCTCGCAGTGGTATAGGCACCCATGCTGTGCCTTCAAAGGCATTTCTCTACTGCCACCTGCTGCTCAAGCAGAAGAAAATCTCTGAAAAAGTAGAGAATACTCTCGTAGGGTAGGATGCTGCATAGCATGGTACAAGGGAAAAGCACATTTTGCTACCAAGACTGAGAAAAGGTATTACTATAAAAAAGCGCCAATAAATCAATCGAACAACAGAAAACAAAGGATTATGGACCCCTATTACTTACAAGCATAACTTTTCAATTAGTCCACATGAGAATTAATTGTACTGTGAAAAATGCTTTTTAATGACAAACTTCACAAGTTTTGTGAAATAGGCCTTTCCTAAACAACCTGAATGACCTCAGGCTTACTTTCCTTTTTTAACTTCACTTGGCCATTTTTGAAAGCATCCAAACATAGGATGAAGTAGTTCCCCATGCTTACAAAATTCTTCATACTTTTTTGTGGACAGGTAACATAATAAAAACTTTTTTAGAGCTTCATATCCACATAGGACTTAGTTCTGGGTTAGCGTACTTGAAATGATGGATTCTACATTTTCAACACACTGTTTCTTCTAACATTTTAACACTCCTAAGCATTCAATTCCTTAGTCTAGGAAGTCATTAACAAAGCTGTAAACTGATATAAACTGGGATAGGGTATATCGACAACTTCCTTCTGGACAGTGCATGAGATCTTCCCAGTATTTTCAAAAAGTCATTAATTTAATACTACAGCGGGACTGACATCATAACATTGAAATCTTTGGTGACAGGTAGCTATGAACATAGGCAAGATCTGCTACGGCTGAGGGTTTATCTTTATGATGGCTGTCTGATGGCTTATACAAAGTGAATTGCATGCACTTGAGTCATTGCCTATAAAGACAGAAATTGTTGCAGGTAATGCAAAGAAAAATGACAAACCTGGGGGATCCAAACATGTTACACTAGTAATACACACTACAAAGAGTGCACGCATGGTTTATGAACTGCAAGAACCCTTCCTTCTAGCAACTGCAACTTCAAATGCTGTCAACGGAAAAACTCAAGGATTGGGAACCCAAGCACTGACTTGTTTTGTACCAACACATGTATAAATACTAAGTAGACCACACAAACAAAACCCTATTCTGCCTGTCAAAAGTGGTTACCTCAGGGTTGGTGTGGTTCGTTCCCTGCTGACAGACTTCAGGGCAGCTCGCGCTAGAGATGGCTAACACTGGGCTATCGGCCTGGGAGATTCCAGCAACACTAGCAATCCCTGCGCGCAAAGGGGACAAGAAACTACTCAACCTACTCTCTGTCCTGCGCGGTCCCTCTCCTAAATAAATGGGATGGCGTCCTTCAACACAAGCCAGAATTCTGTCACACAAAACAACAAAAAGTCTTGTGAAGTATTCTGGGTGAGCCTAACTGCTGCTCTGAAGTCAAGAGTGGTTAACCAGACCTGCACCGAACAGTGGCAACCCCATTCTTAACGCAGTACTTTGTAATGAGGTATAGAGCTTCTTTCACCCAAGGGCTACCAAGTGCTTTACCATCTCTGTACCGAAAAACATTCCTCAAACAAACAAACAAACAAACAAGGCTAAGACAGACAAAGGATAACCATATTGCCCAAGGTCACAGAGCATTTTAGCAGAATATTATGGGTGACTCACGCTCCTCATTCAACCACTAACCAATACCACTGTCCAAACCCCTTTTTCAGCCTCAGTGTTACACAGTATTAGCAGAACTACCATACCACCCACAAGACATAACATAAAGTGTAACGGGAGATGTATTAAGAGATCCTTTAAGTACAAAGCATTATTAAAAGTTACAGCTACTATTATTTGAAGCTTTTTTCCCCTTCAAAAAGCATAGTATTGGTACATTACCCGTCTCCTCCAGAGAGGTCTTCAACACTTCCAAACCCAGGGGTTGGCATAGGACATCCCATGTGCTTGAACTGAGCTATGCGAGGTCTGGGAGCTGGAATTTTCCCATGAGACTTCTTGTGTTCCTGCTCCCCTTTGACCCGGCTGTTCTCCCTGTCACAGATGAAACACTCGAAGCCATTCAGGTAATTGGGCAGAGTCATGTCATTCACACCCCACTCCCGCCTCTCCAAGCTCTCTAGCAAGAACTGGTTTTTGATTCCACCATGGTTTTTATACTCTAGATACTTCATATATTCCTCTCCATTCTTGTCCAGGAAATCAAGATACTTTGCCAGCTCTTGGGGGCTGTCAAAGTCATCTATAAGAATGATGGAGAGGTTGTTTGGCATCCAGTCCCGCACAGCTGGGGAGCCTCGGTACACTGGGACAGCACCCAAGTGCATTGGACGCCACAGCTTCTCTGTCATGTAGTCGTCACATATGGCATTCTCCAAGGCCAGATGAAACTTGTACCTGGCGATAAAAGTCATAAATTCAGAATCTTCTGTAGTGGCTGTAGAAGTGTCCCTCAGTCGCTCACTGGGAAGCTCACGGTTATGCAGGCATTTCCCATAGGAGTCAACCTAAAATAACAACCGGAATCTTTACAAAGTGATTTGTTTGCCCGGAGGTTGTTTTCAGAGCTTGTAGTTCTCATAAAATTCCTAACTTCGATCAATTCCTAGCTACCTTAGTTTAGCTTAGCTTCACTTTCACTCCAAGTTCTTTCCCTTGTGACTATCCCTAGAGTCCCAGTTCTAACAGCTTTAGAGGAAACCGAGTGCTCAGAAATGAAGATGTCACCCAAAAATGTATTTATTAGCAGACAAATCAGAAACTGAGAGGTAAGGAAGGGCATTCAACTCTCTCTATGTTAATTTAAGTGTCATCTTTCTACTTAACAGGGACGCAGTACTTTTCCAAACAGTTATTACACACAGTTCCTGCCAGTCTCAGCAAGCTGGCAAAAATTTTCCATTTGTTAGACTGAGAAAAATTGATGCAGGGAGCTAAAAGAATACTGTCTGAAAATGAAAGACAATACACTTGATCTGGAATCTACTTCGTACTTCGACAATACACAGTCATATTTTAAAAATTTTGTCTTTGCTTCACTACTGAGTACAGGATGAACTTGTACAATAAATGAATCACTACCAATAGAAACAGTAGAAATGACTAGGAAAAAGACATTTCAGATAAAGACTAAAAGCACATGCTTGCTTTTTTTTTCCCCTCATCTACTATCCTCCAGAATTTTTAAGAAAAAAAAAGCAATAAACTTTTTTTCTGCTAGAAAGAAACGACGTTATTTCAGCTTATGAAGCTCCTCTCCATCAGCTGTGCCAGAGCAGTACAAACCACCATGGAAATAACATGGTCCTACCACAACGCAGATAAGCAGATTCTCAAAACACAGCAACCGGTCTTTTTCTTGCACACCTATATTTTCAAATGGGAGCAGGGCTTGTAAATAGACAGCCTCCCCGTACAGTAACTTAAAGGTCCAGAGATTTCAGCAACTTGGAGCACCTGGTCCACAAGACCATGCTTATTCAGGCTGAGCCCAACTTGTGACTGATCCCGAGTCTGGCCAACTCCACAACTAACAGCTACCATTGGGCCTACCTACTGGCATGCGGTGTAGTCTAGACCACGCTTTGGGAAGGAATACAACTAGTTTTTCTGTCCAGCTTGTAGTCGGCATGCATCCCGTTACGATTCGTGTCTTGGCTAAAAACAAGGACAAACAAACCCCATTAAAAAGAGGAGCTGGAAGGGGGCGGCCAGGCGGGCCCAGCTCCTGCAGCAACACCATGCCGCGACTTCCCTGCCCACCCCACCTACCTGGATGTACTTCATGAGCTCCCTCACGTAGCGGTCCCTGTCCGAGGGGACATCGCAGTGGGACTGCATGTACAGCACCGGGGCATAGCCCTTCCGCCGCCACGCGTCCTTCTCGGCCAGGGGCACCGCCGGGCCCCGCAGGTACCCCACGCCGGGCAGCCACTGCAGCGTGAGGGGATAGTCGGACTCCCGGCGGAAGGTGGCCGTGTAGTTGAAGAGCTGGATGCCGGGCGGGTGGGAGAGCAGGTAGTTGTTCATGGGGGACTCCTCGTGGAAGAGCGCCCAGGTCTGGTGGGACAGGCGGGGCAGCGGCGCCTCGTAGGCCCTGAAGTCGGTGCCGTAGAAGATGAGGGCCTTGGTGCGGCGGTGCCGGGCCACCCGCCGGCTACGGGTGACGAGGCAGGAGCCCCGCGGGCAGTCGATCCGCTCCGTGTCGCCGGGGAAGTGGGGGAAGAGGCTCCCGCTCCACCACAGCAGGATGGGCAGCGCCTTGTTGCTCCGCGTGTCGTTGTTGCCGGGGCCGCGGTCCGATACGACCGGCGGCGCCGAAGGCCGCGCCCGGCGGGCCGGCATCCTGCGCCCACCCCCGCACGGCTCCTCGGCGCCCGGCGCCC
>NW_008795129.1:3259339-3299793 GCF_000699145.1 Aptenodytes forsteri
ACGGCCGGCGGAGCGCGGCGCGGCCCGGGCGAGGCCGAGGCGGGGTCCCCGGGAGCGGGGCAGAGCCGGCCCCGGTGCCGCCTCGCTCCCCCTCCTGTCGCTTTGTGCGCGACTGTCAGCGGCCGTAGGGGCAGCGAAAGGTAACACAGATCCGTTAAGACAACAGCAGCGCTTCGGTATTTGTGCTGCCTTACTTCAAGGTGACGTGAATCCTCTGCCTCTAACGCAGGCGTGAGGACACCTGCGTGGCCGGTACCTTCGGCTGAGAGGGAAAAACCCCGAGCTGCTTCACTGCGCCAGCAAATACACCTGCAGAGAGGTGGTTCCTGTACCAAGCAGGCGTTTAGATGGTGCAAGAAAGTACACCGAGATTAGCTCCGGCTGAAGACCATAAAGGCAGGGAACAGAAAACGTCTTTCTGTAACAGAACTTTTGGGTTGGGTTTTTGTTTTTTGTTTAATATCTACAGGGAGGTTTAAAGCTCCCTTGAAGCTGCTCTTCTGTACCAACCTGGAATAACTCATTTGGTGTTAAAATATTCTGTAAATGGGAAATTGGTATCTGCAAAGCTGAGTTTGGGCTACACTATAAAAATAAAAAAAGTATGCTAGAATTACCACTCAGTTATGGAACTGCTAAAAGCTTCAAATTCATTCCTTAAGAGATAACTTAATCCCAATCATAATACTTATAACTGATAATTCATAGTCAGTATGGACACAAGCAAATAAGTATTCTCTATCGGTATAAGGAACAGGTTAAAACATGGGAACCTTTTTGCTTTCCTTTGAAAAGTTAGGTCTTGAGGCTGCTCGGGCATGATCCAGAAGCACAACACAGCCAGTACGGAAAGACTACCACCCCCACGCCATCCCCGCCAGAGTGCTAACAGACATGGGCTCTGCGAGGCAACTTCCACGCGCATGGGAAGGGGTGCTGCCACAAAAATGCCCGCAAGCACAGTTTACTCCACACGATTAATGCACAAGATGTACAAGGCCCATCATTATCGCAATATATCAGTTCAGTAGCAGATTCTGGACATCATGTACATTCTGTAGGAGAGTAACGTCAAAAATATTCTACAGCAAACTAAGTACTGTTGGATATTTAGCATTCAGATTGCCTTGTGCTTTCATACAGATTGTTGTAAGGTTTATCAGCACATTGTACAATATCCACGTTCTAGGCTACGGTCAAGTTACACTGCCAGTTCGATCTGAACTTGCATTTCTGCAATTAGCACCCTCCCCTCCAAAAAAACCCCCACCCCTCCCAACTTCCATGCTATCTTAACTCTGAAATAGTCGCTCTATTTCTCTGAAAAATTAAGACTGCAGAAGTCTTTAAGTTAACATTGTCACAAGGTAAGGGTAATACTTTCCAAAGTAGACAAAAAAAAAAACCCCAATCAATCTGACCCAAGCTGTTAGAGAAAATGGAAGTCTCCTTGCAAAATGAAAGTTCAGAAGGGGCAGAAAGTTTAAAAATGTTCATCTAAGCAAAGTAACACTGAGATTAAACAGCACCTTTTGTCTGTTGACTCTTGTTGAATTTCTTATCACCATTCTCTGTGAATAAGGGGAAAAAAAAAAAAAGAGACTGAACTTGTTCAGCAGAAGATTGGATTGTAAAGGATCAATCAGCTAGGCTTCAGCCCTTCCCATTTCCTCCCTCCCGCAAAATACAGGGTTTGGAAAAATAAGCAGTGTTTATTTACTAACAATGACATAAAATACATCTTAATATATTTTTATTTCTTTACAAATTAAAAGATGCATTGGAAAAACAAGTGAAGAAAATGAAGGTTCATTTATGATTTCATTTCCACCCCACGCACCCCCCCAGTATTAATACTAGAAATCAGTATTTGTGGAAGTCTGTGGTTGCTGTGCCTTATATTCCTGGGAAGTTGTTTTCCCCCTCTGGTTAAAAATCCTCTAGATTTTTTGGTTGGAGGCAGTACGCGGAGTAAAAATTGAGCCACGTTCATACAAAAACTCTGAAGGTTCTGTCAACTGCGTCTTGAGAGTTTCTCCATTACAATTTTCATATTCTCCTTTCTGTGTAGTGATGGGAGGGAAGACAAACTAGCAGCATTAGAAGAAAAATGGATTTATATACATGCTACAGGATACAGAACTAAAACCACAGCCAGATATTTTTCTGATCTTCACAAGGACTTTCCTCTGAAATATCAAGCCCAGATAATACCTTCTCTAATCCACCCACATTCTTCCTTCCACTTTTAGTGCTATTGGTAGCTTAAACTCCTGGGTATTGTAAGAACACTTCTTAAGCGTTCAGGCTAAAATATACAAGCCCCCTTTCAAAAGCGAATAAACGAAGCCCTTAGAATTCTGAATTTGATTTACACTCGCTCCCTCTTCGCAGGAGTCTTCTCATCCACCCTTGCAGAATGGAGCAGCAGAGTGGCCAAAGTGGATGGATAAATCTGTCTGAGGTATTTTAGTTTAACAAACAGGCTTATAAAAAGTTTTGTGCAAGCTGATCAGTAGGTAGAATGGGGGAGGGTATAAACTCCAGTAATGAAACTCTTCACTACGGCCCAGATGCTTTCAATAACCGAAATCAGGTACTTGAAATACCTACTACAGGACAGTCTAAATCTTAGTTTTTGTATCCCCTTCCTTGTATTCCAGGGTACAAAGCAGTCTCAAATTTGCATCAGTGTAATTCAAATTCCTGCTTGTTTGCTATAATTCACAATAATATGTTTGAAAACGGCCACTTCCTTATCATCCAGTTCCTACACAGCCCCACATCACCTTGTTAAAAGTATTCTCTGCCTAAGGCTAAGAGGCTTTTGTTCCCACCACCATCTGGATAGACAAGTAAGCTCTGCAGGAGAGGCCATGGAACATGGATTGAGTAGGACATTACAGAGCCGTGCAATAAGGAGTCACCACACACGCAACAGGAAGCACCATCTCTACCCCTACGCTGTTCAGACGCCGTTGGTTGTTGCTCACTGAACTGTTACTTACTCCATTGCAGATCTGCACAGCAACGTATAGTACAGGAAAGATTGTGGAAGGACATTTGCCCTGCTGCCTCCTGCCTTACCACTCGTTTCCTTTTTCATGGATTTCTGGTTCAGCCAGCCACGTGATACATCTGTGCTCTGCAACGTCACGTTTCCCTCTTAAGAGAAGACGACAAAATGTTTGGCTGCTCCAGCTCCCATCACCTGACCTGCCTCTTGGCCTCCCAACCTGCGCATCCTCTTCACACTTGGAGCATGCACACGCGCCCATACAAACACACAGCAACTACCAGAAGTTTTGAAGAGTTATCGCTTTTTCACCCAATGTTGAATCATGTACAATGAACTGAAAAAAACTACATTCATTACGACAGGATTAGCGAGCATGGGGTGGGGGGGTGAACTCCTGCCAAGCACAGGAAACAATTTAGATACAAGTAAAAGACCTGGTATCAAAGGCCTTTTTTTTCTTTTTTTTAGCCCTCACCAGGAAAATTTTCATCTCTCATACAGGACTGGGAGAGGTTGAAAGGGTTTCTGCTTATGCAATGTGTATTAAAAATTATGGAATTGTACAGATTTCTACGTTGTCCTTTTTGAGGGCGCTGGGCCTTCTGATCAGGTCATTAGTGGAGACTGAAATGTCACTGCTGAGTTCCAGCACCACTCCCTCCTCTAGCTCAGTAGCTGCCGAATCTCCTTGTGCATGTGACACAGGAAGTCCACGTATGAAGCCCCCCCACTCAGGCTCTTGTCCTCCACTAGAAAGTGTTTGAACAGCATTTCCAGCTTATCTTCTTGCTTCACAATTATTAACTACAAAAAACAAGAACAAAACCAACAGTGAGTAGTCAGCAGAATGAACGTTCTTGGAAAAAAGAGCAAAAAGCTAAACAGCTCAAAAATAACCAAAATCACAGCATATATGGCTTACGTGCTTTGACTTCTGTAACTAAGCTGGGTTAAGTCTCAATCTTTTCTAAATAGAAGGAAAATACCACGTACGTGGTTTGTGCGGTAGTATATTATAATAGGTCTGAAAAAATTTAGTTTTAAAACTATGGTAAGCACGGAACTCCAAAACTAGTAACAAAATTTTTTTCAGATCCTTGAAAACTTTGTGTTTGAATCACATTTACGAGATCAGGAAGAGTAAGTTCAGCATTGCAGCATTACCAGGCATCACCTGCTCTGCTAAAAGGGAAGGGGATTTAAAGCTACGAATGGGGGACAACATTTTTACCTTCATGTAGCGGGATCTCTGCATTTGAAGCATGTCAACAATAGATCGTACTTTCTTTGAAAAGGGGTTTTCCAAGACAGGCAGGGTACTCTGGAATGAAAGATATCCAAACCCCATTAGTCATGCGAAGCAGAGCAACATTAAACAAAACTCAGAAGTTTTGTCATATTACATAAGGGTAGAGATAAGTCTACCCCCACTAACATACAATCTCTTTAACCTCAACTAGTTAGAAGAGAATATAACATGATATCAGAATTAAAGGTCAATTATTCGTTCCATTTACATATTGACTGTTCTCCTCACCGTCAGCGGAGATGTGGCTTGTCAAATAAAGCTAGGCAAAAGCATGCCCAACATGCCCAGACTAGGGACATTTCCACTATAGTTTCACATACCTGTGCTGCTCTTGTTCCTAGTATGAAAAATTTAACACTATTTTCTCAACTTGCTCTCATTGTTTTAAGTTTCGGGCGACTATCACAGACACTAGCTCCCGCACTGCCATCCAGCTCACCGAGGCGTTGCTAATCTGACTGAAGGATGACACTCCAAAGAGGTTCTGGATCAGGCCTTGCTGCACGTTCACTCCCACCCACACAAAGATGTTCAGCCCATTCTCCAGCAGGTACATGTCACCCTTGGAGAGACGTTCCTCTGAGTTCCGGATTGCTGCTGGCAAGGAGTCACTGTCAACATCTGCTTTTGTCTGTTTTAGAGTGAAAAAAAATAAAATAAATCAAGGTTATAAAACAAGAACATCTTATGAAGTCCTGAAAATTTCTGCCACTAAGACCCCAATGGTTTTCTCATTTCCAGGACTCATAAGACTGCAATAGCTGTGACTGAAGTATCATCTTCCTTAGCTTAGTTTTCTTACTGGATGTGACACAGAAGCAGATCAGAGACTCTTGGTCAGCAAAAGAGAACATAAGGCTGCTGTGAAACTACTCTTACTTCCAATATTGCCTCCTGGAGTAGGAATGTAATTAGTTGTTAGTGTTATTCCAGCAACTATGGTACTGAAAAGTCAGAACAGAACATGGAGTTGCCCTGCAATGATGAAAATTACTACATAAAGTTACAAGAGGTTACAAGAATTAGAAGAGTTACAAGCTTTAGGACTTTTAAAAGACTACGAAAGGGTCAAAAGTGTCATCTTTGCCACTAGTCACATGCTCACAGCTCAGGAAAAAAATCCCCCAGCAAATTCACAAGATGCAGTAATGCATCTATCACTGAGTGGAATTAAGTGAAGTATCCCAACAGATGGCAGATCCCAAATGCTTCTCAAATTGCTTTCCCTTGCTAAAATATAAATGCCAGTCCTTACGACAAGTCAAAACAACAGCAAGTCTCAAGTGGTAAGAATATCCTGAATTACTCACCAGGGGCAAAAGCCTGGGATAAAAGAAAACATTTGTTTCTGCCACATCCATGGATGTGACTAACTGACGAATGTAGGCACGGTCATCCGTTGTGACCTCCAGACCAGGCTGAAGGACGTCACTCTTCAACACACAATTCAAATACACAGGAAGCAGCTTCATGCATTCAGGGAGGATCAGCTACAAGTCACAAGCAGACAGAAGCTGGTCAGCTGTCTTGCTGAATAAACTTATGTTTGACAAAACGAGGCTTGCATGAACCAACAAAGTGTGGTACAGCTGTGAGGAGTGAAAGCTGATAGTCTAGTTATATCATGGACTTGCAAAAGTAACAAAACTTTTCCCTGGAGCAGGCAGTGCTTCCTGGGCTCCAGAGAGATGTCCAAGAAGCCATTCTCAATTACAATTTTACTTGCAGTCTCTCTACTTCCCCAAGACTTCTCTTTGCAAATTTCTGCTGAGCAAAGCGATTGACTTTTTTTGAGTAGGTTAAGTAGGAAGCAGCTCTCATCACCTTTTAATACCCGAGCCTGTGATTCAAACGAAAGCATCAGAGTTTACCTGGCCAGCAGAAGAGGGATTAGCACAGTTCTTTCGATAGCAAGCTAGGATCTGGGCACACTGGTTGATCAGTGCATCTCGTACAGTCTTTACTGGACTACCCAGAACTCCACGATATGCTGCACAGAAAGAGGAAAGAAATGGCTATCAAGTGATTGCTCATGAACAGTAAAAAACCCAACACTACTTCCACAAAGTAAATCTAAACAACTATTGTTTATTAAAGTATTTTTTCCCTCCCCTTCAAACTTGTGGGAAAGAGATGATACATTCTTATTGAAGACCTGAAGAAGCTCATTCTTCAACTCTCTATCTCCCATGTACTTTAAAATACACTTTGTCATACTTGAAAGCATGCGGTACTATAAAAACTCCTTTTATAACCTGGCCATCTTTCTTTAATGGACTGAAAATGGACTGTTTCTTACATTTTAATGGTGATAAACATACACAACTCTAAATCTCAGCTGGATTTGTACTGCAAAGTAGAAAGGGCAAATAGGATACAATGCATAAAAGTATGATATTTAACCCAGATCTATGAGCAAAGGCCACCATTTCCTATTCCCAGAGCAAAATTCTGGAACAGTTAAAGAACAAACTAAACCAGTCCAAAAATAAATACGAGGATGAATTCAGACAGCTGTCAATACAAACCTCTTAAAAAAAAATTAGACAAGAATTTGTATGAAGGATAAAGCCTAGCACCTCTCTGTACCTCTTGTCCTAAGCAACAATACTATCATCACAGCTTTATACTCTTTCCCATAAATGACTGAAGCATCAGGATTGTCACCTGACATTTGACACAAAGAGAATAAACAGGTGTCATTGGATGACAACAGGCATTTTAACAGCAGTTAAAGGTTGCAATTCTTGTTACCATATTTACCCTTACCATATTTAGCCAAGTAATTGATGAGCGTGTCTGTCTCACAGTTTCGATAGAGGTCAGCAAGCTGCGTGCAACAGTTTAAGGAGAGGTTGTGAATGCGGAGTCGTCGCTGTCCTGCACAACTTGTATATAACAGAGCACACTGTAGGAGACAAAAATGCCAGGATATAGAAAAATAAGGTCCTGCTACAATAAGAAAAGCAGGATTTGAATATACTTCATTAAAAACTAGGACTCAAGATGCCTAAACAAATAAGAATTATGTAAAAGACCTGCACAATAAGCTTAAAGCTTATGCTAAGAATCAGGGTCAATGAAAGATAACAAGCAGCAATGTTAGCAGTTTGTATTAAGGGAACTGGGTCTTGGAAAACAGATTGTAGTTTGAAGCAGTCTAGGTCATCCTGAGAACAAGTATGCTGAAAGGTTAAGGGTATAGTAAGGGGCAGAAAAAGAACAAACAGTTCCTTGAAGGAGTGTCTAATAATTCAGTTCAGAGCAACCTCATCCTCTTCTGCAACTGGCATTCTCCCCCGGTGAGATTTGGTTCCCCCTTGACACAGTTTTGTTGACAATTCTAAATTGTCAGCTCACTTCTTTCTCCTAGGAAGCCTACTCCCTCACCTGAAGGAGTGCACCACTGTCTTCACTCAGTTTGTCATCGTGCTTGAATTCCACTGTGATTGTTTTATCACAGTCCAAACCTGCCATCTCTACATCAGTTGTGTTGCTCATATAGAAAGCTCCAAAAAAGTCAGTTGCTCGAATACCTAAAAAAGAAAAAACCCCAACATGAACCACTATTTTCAACAGAGTAACAAGACAGACAGCCTTTGGAGCCCTGAAAATCTTGTCATCGGTGACACTAAGTTATCTTGACAGATTTCAGCAGGGATCTTTGCCCGGTCTCGACAAAAGTCTTAGAATTTCAAAGCTTTAGCAGAGCTTTTTGCATAGCCTAGTCTCAAGATGTTTGAAATTAGGGAAAAATCTGTTACTTCCCATATGACATGCCTGAAGTGGTCAATTTATTAAGACTCATTCACGCTAACACCCACCTGTGCTTGTGCGCACTCTCATTACAGCATCAAATCCCACTTCTTTCTGGACATCTCTTCTCAGGTCATTCAGGAACCTATCCTGGTCTATCTCCAGCTAGAACACAAACAATAATTCAAGTTTCATAATCCCATAAATCAGAGCTGCTCCATAAATCATAAAGTAATTTAAAACCAGATACTATCTCCTGCAGTCTTACTCTAAAACTCAGCCATCATACAGGGCTCAGTGCCCTGCTAATGAAATATTGTGCTAGAAGTTAATAGCATAGCTTTTCTTGTTGTTGTTTTTGTTATTAATAGAGATAATTTGTGTAAAGACATAAAGCTAACAAAATAATTTTGGTGAAAATCTTGACATTTAAATAGCAATTTATTTCCAAATAAGTACTTGCTCACTATGGTTCACACTACGAAAAACAACTCTTAACTAAACAATAATTCTTATTTAGATCAAATACCAGTCAGCCAATGTCACTCTTACCTGGAAATATGCATACTTATAAATGGAGCCTCCTGTCTGGTAAGTTACTACACCTAGTGTAGCCACATCCAAATACTGGTTTGGAAATAGGAACAGATCCACACAGCAGCCCTGGGCCACACAGTCCTTGGCCAAGTTACTGTAAAAGTTTGTCTGTGGTTGAAATAAAGTCTAAGAAAGGAAGTCAGAGGTGACGTCAGAAGTTTGTGGTAAGAAAAAGAAAGTGAGATCTAGTTTACAATCCCAGTCAAAACACTTTTATACTTTAAGTCTCTCTTCAGGGAAGTTAGGATCATAAAAATTCTTCCTGACCCTGCCCTTGAAGAACTGTTGAATATGACGAAAATTACTACACATCTTTGCTTTAATTGTAAGTTAAAGTAAATGTGCTCAACCCAGCTACAATATTTTATCCTGTATAAGAACCTAGATCTATCTCTTCTTGTTCTCATACCAGAGCTGTCCTTATGATGTCAAGTCTACACAGCCCTGCTTGAGAACAGAAGGTAAAAGTGCAATGTTAAAAGATATTAGTTGGGATGGTCACACTACATGCTACCCTTGTAATTTTTTTAATGTTGCTTCAGAGTTATTTTATCTCATAAAGAGTATAATATAGACCTGTAATGTAAGCATCATGCAAGTCGTTATTACCTTCTCCTTATCTGTGTTGATCAGTTTCTTATCATCCCTGTTCTTTAACTTCCCTGGGGCCTCTGCAATGGGCAGAGAGGTATGGAAAATGAAGAGCTTGCCAGCACACTCGGCTGCCTGAAGGAAAGCGAGTGCAAAAAGTGCAAGTTAGAAACATTTATAAAAATTGTAAGGGAAACTGTGATTCAAGAACAAGCATTCAAGCATCCTCATCACTTCTTTATGTCAGGAAGGCACTTTATCAGACACACAGGCTCAGTGATCACTTGGTTACTTCAGTGGTTTCCAACACAGGGAGCACAGTTTACTGCTCAGTTACAGAAAAGCAAGTTTCAGTTCTACTGGACCTGTGCTACTTCCGTGGCAGGGAGAAAAGGACTGGCTCCAAGGAGACACAGAGCAGTAAGCAGGACTCAGCTACAAAAGGTTTTGTGCAAACGTGTTAGATTGCTTTCTTCTCTGATTTGCAGCTACTGAGTTTGTGGAAAAGGAAGAGAGTCACAGAAATGGCAAAGGATTTTGTAATCTAAGCTTCAACAGATCATTAATTTTAAATCAATAACCTATGTCAACACTAGCCAATATTTAGTAGGTTATTTTCTCTGACACATGCAGTATGTAAACAATCAATCAATCAGTAATTTATATTATTTCTTGATTGAACAATTGTCATGAAAATGGAGTTTAAGAGAGACTTCTAAGGACTTACACAACAGACAAATAGAGCTACATGAACAGTTTTGGATGGAATCATACAGGCAATCAATTCAATCAGTATATACGAGTCGGAGTTAGATCATGCATGTAATTATCTGGATGAAGTACTGCAATGGAAGAACTTTAGGAAAGGTTTACTTGGTTAGCACATTGTTGTGGGCAACTTCAACAGATTGCATTTTTATTTAAGATTATACCAGAGCTTTAAGCACAGGATTAGAAAGACACCATGTTACAGAACTCCTCAATGAGACATGACTGACTTCAGCTCTTGGTTTTAATGTTGGAAGGTCTTTATTTTTTTGTAGGTTCTATAAACTGTTCAAAGCAAAACCCAGCCAGATAACTGGAATTAAGCCGTATGTCTTGTACTTTGAACAAAAATTATTAAAAAAAAATTGGGTAGAGAACAGATAGCTAGCTACATAGAACCAGAGGTACATGCACTTGAAGAATGAGCCAAGCACTCCCTACATGTAGCACATCTACCACAAGGAGACTTACAAAAAGCTTTAGAACTGTCTGTCTTAGTGTGTGTTAGCAGAGTATGAACTTCAGAGTACTCGGACTGAAAACAATTTGCCATGACAATGCATTTACTAACCTTCAGCGCCTCCAGTCCTGCTTGAATCACAGGTGCAAAAACAGTTTCTGTTTCTCTTGTGTCTGCAAACATTTCTGGAATCTGATCCAGCAAACTAGCAAAGAACAAGAAAAAGGAGGAATTCAAGATTCCATTTCATTGGAAAAGCCACACAGTTGCAGTTGATGACCCATGAGACAGAAGTCCCTACTGTGTCTGTAAATTTGCATAATTTTTACAGTATTCAGCATCTCATCATTTATCTGTGAAAAAAATGATGCTTTGTGATTCTTCATTGGCTTCTCTAATCCATATCCTCAGTGCTTGCTGTATAGCCTCAGCTGATGCCTACTTCAATAGCTCT
This sequence comes from Aptenodytes forsteri, assembly GCF_000699145.1. Lineage (NCBI taxonomy): Eukaryota > Metazoa > Chordata > Aves > Sphenisciformes > Spheniscidae > Aptenodytes > Aptenodytes forsteri. The sequence continues at coordinate 3,270,294 of NW_008795129.1, forward strand.
TCTGTATTCCTGCTCTTTTAATATATTCCAATATAAATTGGTACGTAAACTCTTAGGAAAGACTAGTGACTCTTGGCCTCTGTTCGCCAAGAATCCTGTGTTCTATTCAAAGATTAATAGGTTTAATCCACAATTTTGTATTTATGCTTGTTAATGCACAAAACAGGCTAGAAATTTTCTTTAAAAACATGCAATGCCAGGTCGTAAACGTAGTTAGCTACACACCATAGTTTAATTACAGTTCAAGTATCATGTTAAATAGTTTGCCAAAACTTTGCTAATTTCTCTTTCTTTCCTTCTAGATTTTATCTTCTCTATCCCACTCATTCAATTTTCTCCACAGAACCAAAATTAGACACCACTGTTGTGTCCGTTTACAGTTATTTAGGCAGCTGCCTTAAAGACAGTGATTCAGTATTCTTATGACTTTCACTCTGCATCATTCTAGTTGTGTTTTCTTCTTTCACAGAAATGCCCTTCTGCACTAAATCCTCTTATATATACCCTCTGCCAAGCTGGGCTACGAGCCAAATACACCCTTACCCCATGAATTTTCCCATCCTACTTTGCCAGCTTAATCTCAAAGAGTATAGGAAGCTAAAATACACAGAGTGACTTCTAGGTGAATAACATGGCAAATAAGCATGCAACACTTGAATCTACCAAACAAAGTTTACTACACACATTGTAAATCAATTTTATTACCTCGCAATAACTGTCCTGGACTCGTTCACATTCACCAGAAAACCATCAAGGAGTGGCACAAACATATCTGCCACATCTGAGACAACCATCATTTGTGGCTGTGCCAGTGAGCTCTTCACGTTATAGAAGTGTAACACCTTGTTGTAGGTGACAAAGCCTACTCGAATGGCTGATTCTTCCATGTTGCCTTCCCTGTAAGAGACATGCTTGCCTTCACATCTAAGTAGACAGTGAAATCATTACACAGAACCCAACACAAAAAGGGATACGGGAAAAACGAAAGGAAGGAAAATTCGTTTTCACCTAGAAAGGGACCCAGAAAGATGATGTTTTAATTTCTAGCTTTTTTTAAAGGGAAAAAGTGACAGTTTCCCCCATTTTGACTGGCTACAGTATATACAATATACCTACCTGGGCAGGTAATCTAGGAGTGACTTTAATTCTTCACATATTAGCCTCACTAAGCCACTCTTCACAGCATTGTAAGACACATCAATCATGAAAATGAAAGCAGGTGGACTGGGAAACTTGTTATTCTGTGGAAGAGAGGGAAGAAGTCACATTATGGCCACATAATACAGAGCTGTTATGTGGGCTGCAACGTGGACAAATGAATGCTGGTCAAAACTCTAATAGCTTTCATGTACTTTTCTACTCATGAGCACTAATTGTTTCTTCAGATCATTCTCCCATCCCTGCCCAACTAACAGACATGTAAGCACACTGTGCTTGAAATGGACCGGTGTTACATGCCCTAGAGTAATTTTGCCATTGCTCAGTGAAGAACAGGCTAGTCACAACTAAATCATCCATTTACATGACTAGGCCAGATAGGGGAAAGTAGACGGGGAAGTTTCCTGCCAGTTCTCAAGACGTTGGAATCTGACCAGACTTGTTATATTGATGAAAATCACCTATAAAGCAAAAGATTTTCCTCTCCAAGAACCGCAACCGTTCCCTTCTACTTAAATATCAGGTTTGCTTTGGGAAATAAAAACTTGTTTCAGTCAACAGTTTTCTGAAATCTCTAGGTCATATTGGAAGGAGCACACAGAAGAAAAGCAAAACAGAAGAACTTTCAAGAAATCTGGGAAGATCGCATCTCATTTGATTTAAAAATGCTTCTTACGCTGTTAGAAGCAAGATAATTGGTTCTTCTCTTAACTCAAAGTAAAGCTAAGGCATCAGAAGGTAACCAGTATAAAGTTGCAACATTTAGGTATTTATTTTCCCAGCATTTATTTCAGCAGATATAAGTTGCTTTAATAAACACCTTGCACATATTTTTCCTATTCCTTAGAAGTTTATTATTATTTAAATCTTTAATTTAAAAGTGAACCAGCTCTGACAATATATTATTTCCACAATATTCTTGTGTTTTTAACCACTATTGGAAAGTTAAGTTCAATAGGTAAAGTCTGTCTTAGGCAACAGATGGCACATTGCATAGTTACTATTGTACTTTTCGTGAATCTCTCCTACATTCTCCTTCCCCAAGGACTACCGCAAGAGAGTCCCTCCTGCAGAATTGCTAAGGTAACAGCAGCTATAGCTGCTTATATAGCTCCAGAAGAGAGTGACAGAGGGAGCCATAACAAAATTATATTATGTCATGTGTGGTCAAGACTTCCTCTACTTTGGGAAGTAAGCACACAAGCACATTACCTTACACAATGAAGCAGGTTGGATTAATGCTGTTAATTATCTCTGCCAGCTAGAAAGCAGCCCCAGACAATTCATGTCATTCTTACTTTTAGGAAAATAGGCTTTTTATTTAAAAGCAAAACAAAATACAGTAATAAACACATACTACTGTACCTTGAGCAAGTCAACTGTTGCTAGAAACTCATAAGACCCCAGTGATAATTCAGGTCGATCATAGAAATCTACTCGCTTTCCAGTATGATCCAAATGCTGGAAGTAGTGAGGTGGTACTGGGGAAGGAAGAAACATTAAGTTCAGTGACAAACACTGTGACTAGAGAGCTAAGATGACAACAGCTGTTTCAAATAAAACTCCAGGAAAGCTAGCTAGCACTCTGTGCTAGCATGCAAGTATTACTAAAAATATTCATGCAATTTAAGAGCATCATTAAAGCCAAGAAATACAGACAAACTGCTTCCAGTTTGTCATATGCACCAGGTGGCACACTGTATAGTCACTATTGTACTTTTCCTGAATCTCCTTTACATTCTCATTTTAAATTTCATATCAGAAACGTCACTACAACACACTCTTAGGATTCTTCTGAAGGATTTAGTTCAAAGGAAAAATATAAGAATCTTGTATAAGTAGTAACAAATGACTTGTTACATTTGAGTTTGAGGCAAACTACAGGCTACAACATTATTGTCTCAATTCAGGCCTACCAAAAGACTGAGCTCTGTATTTTGCTGTATGAGTTAGCTTTTTCCTTCCCTTCCCATGCCGCACAAGAGTAAATCCTTCTAGGCACTCTCGGGTGCAGAGACTGCCATAATCCTTTTGTCAGAATAGACAGGGTACTTCTTACAGTGGATTGTAAAGCATTAAGAAGGAGGAACCAAAAGTGTAAGCACATGCCCTGTGCTGGTACCAGGCATCGGAAGGTAAAATTGGAGTTAAGCTAAGTTTTTGCCTACAAAAGTCAGCTGCATAAACAAAGAAAGCACTTCCCTTGTGCCCCAAGAACTACCATGACAGAGACTCCCTCCTGCAGAATTGCTAGGGTGACAAAATGTATTCCAGCTATAGCTGCCTAGATAGCTCCAGGGGAGAATAAAGTGAGATTATCTGTAATGATAGTATTCACCACCTTTAAATTATTCTAAACATTCAAAGTTTCAAGTTCAAAAAAAACCAAAGTGCCATTGTTACGACTATACATATAAGCACCTATCACTCTTCTCCCCTCCAAGTACACATCCAGTACAAGCTAATTACCTGATTGTTTTTGCAGAGAAAACAGAAATTGTTCTCAAGTATGAGGTACAACTACATTGTATTTTCACAGCATTGCTTTCATCAGCAGTCTCTGAGCATCCCTCCCTTTTCTGCCCCTGCTCAGTTGTTACAGGTACAGCCATTCATACGGCTGCTGAGTAAGCAGGGACAGGGAATGCATGCAGGCTGAAAATCACCAGACAAAAAAAGTTTTTTTAAAGTTGGCCATTTCTAACCCCCGCCAGCTTCCCATTTTGGTTTGTACAAACAGTTTTACAGCATAACTGAGGTGATAAGAACAAACAGTCCATTAAACGCCATCAGTGCTACCAAATGAAACACTCAAAACATCACCATAAGGTTCGTTGTACCTTACATTCCACTGTGCCTTCAAAACACATCTATGGATATCATGCTATGAGCTGCACATAGTGACTTCTGCTTAAAGGAAGCATGTTTTACATTAATTTAGGAGAGCAACTAACATTAACTGGCATATATTGAACACTCCTGTTCAGCTGTAGATTTAGCTGCAATCTCATCTCTAAGCAGTGTTTAAACAGGCTTTGTGAGCAAAAAAGACAATCCTGTAACTCATGCTACTGATTAGATGTACATCTCAGTCTGTCATAGAAAAATGTAAGTTTGAAATACCCTAAGAAAATAGCATAAGTAATTTTTCAAACTACCATACATTATGCTACAAGTACCTCATGTTAGAAATTTGGTACAATAATACTGCAATGCATAAGCACCTACTTAATTTGAACATAATTTCAGAACTGAGCACTGAACACGTTTTATAATGATTTTTTTTTACAAGACTAAACACACATGAAAGCACAGTATACATAAGTGATCATAACATGATAAAGATTTATTTGCTTGCATCTTGTTCAAAGACCACTCCAATAAAGCCTAGAGACCGATTTCCAGAAAAAACCTTACCCTCAGTGACACAGCTGCAGAAACAACACTGGAACCTCCTTCCACCCTCAATGAATTGCATAAAAGGGCACATGTAAGCCTTGCACCTATTACATCGGACAGGACCGGATTCTCCATGGTCTACCAAGTAAGGAAGAGTCTGCAGAAGCAGGGGAAAAAAAAGAAAAGAAAGGTCACATGATGATGAGAAAGAAGTGATCACATGTATTGCAGAGCTTAAAACTATCTCCCTATACATTGCATAGGATTTAACATTTTGGCAGCTATGGGAGAGAGTGCAGGGGGCGGGGGAAGCCTGAACAAGTATTTTGTAAATGCTTTTCACAACTCAGGCTCTAGCACAGCAGTTCTTTGTGGGCTGCGGTCATTAATGGGCTATCCCACTTAGACACAAACAAGTACTTCCGCATGGTGCTGCACTACCTTACATAGCAGCCAGCTTGAGGAGCATGAGCTCTAGCAGGAGTACCACACTGCACAGCACAGATGTATCCCAAGTGAACATAAAAGACTGAAGCCATGCAAAGAATGGCTGTGATAACCTCATGGGAGTGAGCATACAATTTACATTTCACCACAGGTTGGGTGTTTTAAAAGCAACTCTTGACCTCTTGTATTTTTCCCTTGTAAAAAAATAGAAGCCAGTCATTGCATTCCATATATTCAAGAACACAGAGCATCCAGACTATCTTAAAAAATTTCAACTGATAAGACTTATTTTTGAAGTCCACCATGAAATACAGCATATCCGTAAGTTCTGCTTGTCTTGACCCCGGTGTATAGCCGGTCCTCAAAACTGTTATGCAGTGATACCATTTTTGAACTATTATTGATAATATATTCTTTTTGCAGCCAAACCAGAGTAAGATGCTTGGCAACTTCTGCAGCTTCTCAACCTCAGAACGAGCAGGAAGCACTTTAAAATTATTAAGACAGAAGTCGTGCAAGCAACAAGCTGCATTCATAGTTCAAAGTATCTTTCATAACTAAGAATCTAGCTCGAAAGAAGTTTAACTACTTACTTTTAAATTTTCTGACACTAAAGGTGTCCAGCCTTAATTCTTTCAGTCACCCTAAACCTCTGATCATGTTTAAGAGACATATTCATTGAGTAGGAGTTGAGCAAATTGCTCTCCACGTTTAAGAGACAACATATTCATTGAGTAGGAGTTGAGCAAATGCTCCAGTCACTTTCTTCCTCTTCGTGCCACAGATGTGTCGTGTCACATCTCTCATTCAACCCCACTAATCATTTATTGACAATACAATGGTTTTGCAGCCAGCATTTTCTCAGCTCCTGTTGCCCAGGCTGACCTCCTCAGAGGAAACAAAATTTCAAGTTTTCTGACTGCCAGGCAATGTCGGTATTGTACTTCCTCACAATAAGCTTTTTTCCTCAGCCTCTGCCCCAATAACATGCATGCAAACAAACTACAAGGGTAGTTTGTAAACATGCAGTGCTATGCATAACTTGTCACTAACCACTCACTCACAGAAGGCACTGAGATACTTCTTTCTGAAGCCTCAAGCTTTGCTTTCTGAACTGCGCATTAACATAGGGCAAAGGTCCTGTATCTGGCAACCAGGTGCTGAATTTTTATATAGTCTAGATTTATCTGAATGCTGTATTTCCATGAGACATCTATCCTCTCATTACTGATACGTTAAGCTTTAGCTCTATTTACAGTCTCATTGCTCTGAACAGCTGGGCCTTCATCTGTTGGAAGGGCCCCTCCACAGGGAGTTTGCCCTTGCCATAAAGAACTTTCCAATGCTAGAAGCTGACCAGTCTCCAGGGCAGTTTTTCGATTCTAGCAATGTTTTTTCTGGATATCACAAGTGTTTGTTCAAAGCATAAACACACCAGGAAACCTAACAACTAGTTGTTTGTAAAGCTTCTCTAAAAAATGTGCAGCTCCACGAGCCTCCAGGTTTCTCAAATGAGACCACATTCTCCTATTGCACTCCTTTTAAATTCCAGCCACAATATAGCAATACAGGAATTAACTTCAGAACTCAGTTTTATCACAAACCAATTTTCAAAATCCAAACCATAGTTTAGGAACATTAATGAAATGCAACAGCAAAAACACATCCTTAAAAGCCCAAAGGATACTCCTTTCCCTCAGCAGATGCTAAAGCTAACAGGGCGCAGAACACTGCAAACATATGTATTCAAATTTAACAAGCACATTTGTCTTTATGTCACTGCCCCAAGCAGGCTAACGCTACACAGTAGCCAGAGTAAAAGGCTAGCTAGCCACACATTACACTTAGAAGGAAGTAAGTGCTGCACAGAGCAAGGGCAGAAATACAAGCGCAGCTCAGCAGTGCCCAGTACTCAGTCTTGTGCTGTCACCCCACACAGTGCTATGCATGTACATGCACATTAGACAGCTTAACCAGTGCTGCTTGATACATTCTCATCCAATTCCACAACTTGACGTCCTAGAAAAGACTTAACATCAGTGATTAGTAACCATTTAAATACTTTAGGCCAAGAAAGAAATTGAGATCAATGGAAGTGTACGCGTTTGTGACCATCCTAGTATTTTGGTCATTTGATCACAGTGCTTGACAGTTACTGCAAAAAAGCTGAAATTATCATGGCGATCAAAATAGTAAATGTTTTGAACACAACATCCTTCTGCCTTACAGATCTCTACCACACGCTTGTGGGAGAACCAATGTTTACCTAGGCTTCATTACCTAAACATTCCTTCTCAACGTATCTGTTAAATGTTGACATCTAACAGCATTCTCCTGATGAGTTCAGAGTGCATACAGTGCATATGTAACTCTGCACACAGTTCTCACCTCCTCTGGGGGTAGAGTAGCCAGTGGTTTTATGACAGCAGCTAGTGGAACTTGGGACTGTTTGGCCATATCTGAGGTGCAGGGAATATTGTAAGATGTGCATCTTATGTAGCGGGGGCTTGCGTTACCTGGGGAACAAAGAAAAAATCCCCACAAATTTCAGTACAAGTTAAGTTTATATTCAAGAACAGAAATAAAGATACCTTCAGTTGTGTTGTTAAGCCGCAGAGACTAAAAGATTATCTAAACAATCAATTAATTTCAATTTATGCAAAACTTGAATTCCAAACAAAATGCCTCTTTATGATTAAGTATGTATAATAAAAGCCCTTAACTCAAAACAAATGAACTTGAATCCACATCAACTTAAACCTCTAAAAAGGCATTCCTGTTTCATTCTTTTTACAGACTAAAACTTACTATAGGCAGAAAACTCAACTCAACCATTTTTACTGTTTGATTTTGTAATTTTGGTTGAAAAATAAAGCATTTGATTGTAGAATTCAATTCTGAAGTTTTAAGGGAGCTTAAAATCTCCAAAAAAGCGTGGGAAATTAAATGATGAAATATCCTTTCTCTATGAACTATGGACCAACTCACATCCCACCCATGATTTAAAAAATACAGTTCCCAGTTCAATTCAAATGATAATTGCTAGTAAATTTCAGTTCTTAACTGTCATTGATATAGCTCTACAGAATAGGCTTCATTTGCTGCTTTCTGGTATCCCTGCTAACACTGGTCCCAGGTACCCACCTTGGAAAACATTTTTTACTTGCAAATTGGTTACTAGCTACCACACAATCAGGAGAATCTAAATTGAGATCAAATCAACACAGGACTTCAAACTAAGCTTCTGTTGGTAAGACATACATCCCCAGCCACTGAAATCATTCCTCAAACTTCTCCTTTAAAGACATAGACAGTTCTGTCACTGACTCTTCTTTTGTTTGTTTAGGAAAAGAAAAATATTTTACCTTGATCCTTGACCAAGAAATTTGTAGTAACAAGAGGTGGGACCTGCCCTCTCACTCCAGTGGCAAATGGTTCCGACCCACGGTTACTTCTGTCATCTTCAATCACTTGAATCTATGATGGAAAACACCACATTAATATTTGGAGGCTTGGTTTCAAAGTACTGTAAAATACAAAATTTATATCTGTAAGGCAGTGAAAAGGGGACCTGAGGCAAACATTACTATCTCTAAAAATAAGAAGTCTAAAGCAAATAAGTTTTTGTCAAGCAGTCACCTCTCAGTTTGATTTCAAATAATACTTAACGACTAACAATAAATTACAAGTTGCAAATAGTATTTTTCCCCAAGTATTTTGAATAGTAGCATATTTTGTGTTTTAAGGCCTGATATGAACTCATAAAAGCCAAACACAGATCAAGAAAGGAATTTTTGGTAGTATTCCCCTGTATACTGGTCCTAGCCGAATTAAGATTAGAAGCTTCTGTAAGCCTCAGGGTGAAGTTCTATAGATAACCTGGCTTTTCCTTTCTGTTATGTTCCCACTGGTTTCATAGTATGCGTTTATTTCTAACCACTGTAACTCTGACCTAAAGACAGATGCTTGCAAGCTCAGGTGGAAGTCTTCATTACTCTGTGGTGCTCAAGAGTTTATGATTTGAATTCTGCTGATGTGGAAAGTGAAGTTTCAGTAGACTTGTCAATGAATCAAGCTTAAACTTCACAAAGCCAGTAAAAATCTTAAATGTCTTAGTATTTCAATTTCTTCATTAATCCAAATATGCTTAAGATAATGGAAATGCATTAAACAGTTTTACTTGACTAAAATATCCACTGACCTTTGCATAAGAACAGAAAATTGTAATTACACAGTTTTAACTACATTTCCATACCGGTGCCTAAATGAAAGCATTAAAGCTAGCAATCATTCTTCTGATCTTACTTTGCCACAAAACTCACATGCCTTTGCTTAGAGTAAATTGTGAAATACAGAAGTTTGCATGGCAGAACTTCTACCCTGTCACTAAAGATTCCAAGTTGCCAGCAGAAAGCATCCCATAGCATCAGACAGTGACTACTCTAGGATAAATCTAGTTCCATTTCAAAAGTCTACAGACTGACTGACACTGGTTATCTCACCGCTGGTACCTGTTATATGACCAACTTTGGCTAAACGAGGAAGAAGTGATACGAGGGTAACAGAAAGTCAAATGTGGTTTTTTTCTTCCAATCCAAAAGGTAGCTGCTTTTTTCTTTCTTTAGGCAAGATTCTCTACACATAAACATTAAATTTTCAAATTCAAAATTTAATGGTTATGTATGAGCACAGATAATGAGAGAATGTTTATAGCTCCCCATGCCTCATATTAATCTACTAGAAGATTTATATCAGGAATTAACATCAAAACAAAACAGTTTATCTGCAATTTTAGAACTTCAAAGCATTAGCCCAGTACTGGTATAGCGACAAGAACAGTAATCAAATTCTGCTCAAAACTGGTAGAAAAGATGGCTACAAAGGCTCATGCTGTGTGTATGTTAACACGAGACACACATTGTATGGACAATGATACTGATGGCTCACACTAAAAACGCCAGTTGGAATCTGATGAAGGAGATATTCTAAAGATCAGACAAAGTGAAGGGGAGACATTCTTCATGATCTGTTTCCGAAAGTCTGCTTTCTATTGCCTCACCATTCATCACAGAAGAGAAGATTTTAACAACGTCTTGTGGTGTAATGTTACTCATTTTGATAAGGCAAGCAGAAGACAGCAAGGAAAGGGTAAAGGATTAATGATGGAGGGTTAGTGAGGTGAAGTTCAGGTTTCAGGCATGCACAGATGGTCACCAACACACAGACTACAATTGACATATATACAGCACTTACTGGACTAGGAATTGCATCAGGGTCTATTCTGTGCCTGGGTTTCTGCTGGGGTGGCAGCTCATTAAGTTGCTTTTTTAAAAAAAATAAAAAGTAAGAGTGCCACAAAAAAAAAAAAAAGAAAAAGAAAAAAGAAAAGAGAATAATAAAACAAAAAGTAACAGTGTTACTTCTCTCTCTACCCAAACCTGTAGCACTGGAATTAGATACATTTGGACATTGGTTCATGCAACAGGAAACATCAGCTTCTGCGGCATACACCGATCCCAAAACCAGTCTTGCCAGGATATTGGGCTTGGGCTCTGAACACATTGCTAAGAGAGGTGTGGCTCACATGCTCATTTTGGTTAGAAATTGGGGATTTATGCTTTAAGAACATGCTAAAATGAAGGCAGCTGACACAAGCCATTTGAGATCTCATTTAGCGGAAGAGAAGAGAAGCAGAGAAGCAATTAAAGACTTCTTATAGTCTACAAAAAAATATGGTCATAAACTTTACATAAACCTGGAGTCTAAACAGATAATCTTTTTTAAATAGCAATAACAGCACCAGTCCAGATCTAAGATGTAACTCAAGACTAAATTATTTTCATAGTTTTGAAGTAAACTGATTGTAAGCACTGCCCTGGAAAGGTTTCCTGTTATCAAATGACTGTGGCCTTCTGAGGCAATTACAGAACAGCATCAGCAGCGGTGGAAGGAACAGCACAGGAGACTAGCGGCAATAATACTGCCAGGCTTAATATTACTCATCATTGCTAACCATTACACATCACTGCTCGTCCTTTCTCAGAACCTCCATTCTGACAGATGATCTCAATTTGAGAAGTTGTCCATATTTGACCAAGATAGTGTCGTGACTTAATGACCCAAAAAAACGCTAACCAGCTTTCTGACAGATTATAGGAAAAGCATTACAATCATCTCTTATTAACCATAGTTTAAACTTGGATCATACTTGGATCATACAGTCCACAGATTGTCACCTCAAAACCTGAAATTAGTTCACCTTGGAAAGTCATTAAGCAAGAATCCAGAAATGGAGAAAGAAGCTTAACCAAAGCCCTCAAGGATTCTCAAAATGTAACATAGTACAGAAAAAGACCTGAGGAATTAGAGCATTAATTTGCATATGCAGTGCCTTTCTTTAGTCACCAAGAAAAATACTGCTTCTGGGCTTATTCATAACAAAAGACTGAAGCTGGATATACGAGACAAAAGTAAGCAGGAAAATAGACTGATGTTCTTTGGATAGAGAAACCTGTTTTCAGCTTTGGTCTTTGTCAGTTCTGTTTTATGTAAAGACACTATGGAAGAGTTCACACTGGTAAGAACAAAGTAAGCTTACAGGGCTAGGAATGGAATCTGGATCCAAGCGTTTTGGTGGAGGTGGTTGTCCGGGTTGACTTCCATAATTTGGTGTTCCTGGATAGGCTCCTCCATAGTTTGGCTGGGGACCCCTCACCTGCCCAAAGGAACCTTACAAGAAAGGAACAGCAAAATCAAACAATGGCTAATACCAGGTGTTTCCTCATTAGGCACTTCCCACTTTCCCTGTCATCATCAAAAAACAAAAAGAAAGTCACATGCTTTTCAGTTAATTAGGATTAAACGTATTTTTCACAGTGTTTCAGCTTAGACCTGTACATATCTAACCACGATCCAATAAACTGATGGATACAGTTCTCCTTAAAACCAGACTTAAGGAAACACAGGTTTTTAGACTGACATAACTATTTTTAGAATAATATGATTAAAACACACATTAAGATCATGCACTATGAACATTTAAGTTAAATTGCAGGACCGCCTAATAGAAAGTGCACACAGAACAGCCAAATAAGATAGTGAATGACCCATAATTCCTCAAACTAAAGGTATGCAAGGATTTCTCTCAGGCAGTTTTGGCTTGTCTGAAATTACAGTAATAGATTAATGTGTGATTATCTCTTGTTTTGTAACTACCTGAAGTTATTTCATATTACTTTAGACAATTTCAGTCAGTTATGGAATAACAGCATGATTTACCCCGTTTGTTTTTACAGTTCAGAGCAATTTGGACAGATAATTTTAAGTAATTTACCTGGCCAGTTGTGCAAAGCTGCATGGGGGACAGGATTCTCAATTCTGACACTTGCACAGGATTACTTTATCCTAGCTATCTGTAAATGTTATTAATTATAAATCAGCCCAAACTGTTTGTAATCCAGAAAGCTTAACTGATATTACTTCTAAGCACACACAAAATGTGAAACGTTCTACAAGGAGAAAATATACACAGTTTTGTGAATTAAAGAAGGAAAAGTAACAACTCCTTTTCCATGTTTAGCAACTCCTCTCATACACATTGTATATGCACTCTGGCCACAAATTTAAAAAAAAAAGACAGGAAGGCTTTTCAGGATTTCAAATCTCTACTTTTGAACAGATGAGGTTGCAGACATCAAATCAAAGTTCATCATAAAATTCTGATCACAAATCCTCGTAGTATTATGGCACTAATTATTAAACAACTTTTTGGCCAAGTAAGCTAGGGTTCCTTTAGTTACATTAATCTGATTAAAACCCGTATGACAAATATCTTAGAGTGAAACATCCTATTGTTTATCTTGGATTTGTCTTTCAGACACGAGCACCGGGAAACAAGAGGGAAGCTTTGAAGTGCAGCCAGGAGCCCACAAGTAACAAACCTGTAATCCAGTTCTCAGTTTGCAGCACACAGAGAGCACACATAGCTTACAATTCCTACACTAGGAATACTCACCGTTCTGCTGCATTTGGTATCCTGGCTGAGGAGGATGAGTGGGAGGAGGTGGTCCATGGAGGCCACTCATGGGAGGCCCAGGGTGCGGCCCTGACATAGCTGATGGAGGTGGTGGTGAGGATACGTGATTAGGCTGGGATGTTGGTGGTCCAGCAACCGTCTGCCCAGGCAGTGGTGGGCCTGGCATGGTAGGTGGCCTTGGGGCACCTGTGGTAGGAGGGTAAGAGGAAGGTCCAATCCCTGTAGAAGAGGGAGGTGGTGCAAAACCAGGGACTTGAGTAGGTAGGCGCTGAGTTGATATTGGTTGACCAGGAAACGGAGGCTGTGCCAAAGGAAGACCCTGAGACACGCTGGTAGGAGGGGGTCCTTGGCTCGCAGTGTAAGGTGTGTAGAGACCAGATCCTGTTGCACTAAAGCTTCCTGAGACTGGGGGAATTGATGTTGGGGGACCTGATAAGAAGAAAAGATGATAGAACATAATTTCTTCTATCCTCAAGACAATCAAGATGCAAGCAAAACCCATTTGCTCTAGATCATCTAAGTAGGTCTACCACTTTCTCATGGACACCCTACTAAATTGATCAGAGAGCTGAAACTCCTCCAAGGGATCTGAAACTTGATAGTTCATTCATTGTCCTCTCTCTCAAAGTCTGAGCTTCTTATTTTATATAATCAGAATACATTTCAGGATTCAGGGCCAGAAAAAAGGGGCAAAGCCAGGAGTATGCAAAACAAGAACTGTCTGTCTACTGATTTCTTGAACTGAAATAAGTTTGTATCTTAAACTCCACACTAAGTTGGAGTTCAAGAATGGTTTTGAGCTTCATGGTTTTAATAGCACGGAACTAGCACCTTCTGTATTTACCACTGTACTATTTCTGAGGATAATTTTAGACAAACACATTGCCAAAAGGCTGGAGAAATCTGCATCCCCTACTCCTAATTTTCCTATAAAGTCTGTGTTAAGAGTATGAGAGATGCTTGTCAAAAAGTACTTTACCAAAGCAACTAAAAAAAAAAAAAAAATCACAGTCTAGTCAGACCAGCTTACACATACTAAAGACAAATCTCTAGTCTTCAATTAACTAAAAAAAAAAAGTCCTGTAGTCTACAGCAGTGGGGCTGTAGATCTAATACAATAGAACAAAATACCTAAATTCAGTTTATACTGTTTAAGTTTCTTCTCAACTTCTAGCAAAACCCTTCACAGAATCATTCAGAATAATTTCAGCCCTTTGTGATTTACTGAGCCCTTTTTCCTTCTTTTTTTTGACTGGGCTGCTGCACAACAGCAGCAAGGCATGTAGACTCTCCAACAGCTTCCTTAGGGATAGATTGTTTTTGTGTTTCACACCAAGATTCACCCAGTTGAGGAGAAATATTGTTACTCTCTTTTGTTACTCGCGACCTGCAGTACTTCCTGCACTGTTCCCTACAATAGTCTCAGTTCTGTTTTCCCCAATGATGACCTTATTAGTCAAGGAAACTACCATTTACTATGGCAGGCGTCAACACCCAGAGAATTCCCATCACCATATGGTAACGAATCATTGACAAGAGCAAATCTTTTCTGAAATTACTAGCATAAATGAAAAGCAATAGCATTATTTCTGTAGCCAGGAAACCTCACCATAGCCCAGTCCAGCTGGGGGAGGAGCAGAGGCTGTAGTACTGCCAATTGTCATCCCTGCCATGTGATTGCTGAGCTGCTGTACACTGGCTGGGGGGGGACCATATTGCTGAAACGTAGACGTCTGGCTGACAGGCGTGGGTGCTGAGCCTGGCAGAAACGGCTGAGAAGCAGGTGGCCTGAGAAGGAAGATGAGAAACTTCACCGGATTCCCCATTATACAAGCAGTTACAATTCTCTGTGCCTTTTAAATTGTTGTACCACATAAACACTGGCTGGGTCTCAATTAGTTACATGAAGCACTGTAGCTCAGTTTTGGAAAAATAATTACATATCCTGCATGGATCTGAATCCCTTTCATCAAAAAAACTATCCGTTCTTAAAAATACAAATTCTATGTTTATAGCATTTTTTTGTTAATTCCATTTTAGTTATCGCAACAAATCAGAAATACTGCAACAGAGCCTACAGGGCGAGCAACGGTAAGGCCTGCACAGCTACGTAAGAATGCTCTGTTGCTCAAAGGATTTGGGCTCTCCAGCTGATAGTGCTGAGCCTAACCAGAAGGAAACAAAAAACAACCACCTTCTCCCATAACCAGTAACCAGAATGAAGCAGTGAGGACTGTTGCCACTTTCACCACAGAGGTAATGGCAATATCGTTCTGGAGAAGATGCCCAAGAACTTTAGATGAAGATAACTCAGGGACCCATAATGGACAGAAAAGGACCCAGAACCAATGCTAAGGAATTACTCAGTAATGACAGACAGCAACATGCTCCAGACAGAGATCAATTCACACTGCCAAGGAATCGAATACTACAGCTGTTGAATGCAATTGTTTTAAAACAAGACAGATTATGGGAATCAGAAAATTCCTTATGGGAAAACGACTACCACAAGGAAAGTCTCTGGAGGAGAAGTGGTTTTGATCAGTCACTGACATCTGCTCATATCCTTCCAGAAGTTTTTCATCTCCAGAGATTCTTATTGTCTAACAAATACCCCTATGGCAAAATGTTCCAAAACAATAAGGAAGGAATAAAGAAAGTCAATGTCCACCACAGGAAAAACAAAGCATTTCATTTGTTTTAGATCCTAAAAGGTCTAGACCCAGCATAGATCTACCAAGGCAGATCTTTGTTACGATTTGCTCTTGTATGTATGTATGTACCTCTGCATCGGGGCTGCTGAGGCTGGAATCCCATTGTGCACATCTCCGTGTCCAAACTGACTGTATGCCAGGTGGCTGGAAGGAAGAGATGCTCCAGAGGCTGGAGGGGGAGCTCCAGATGTTGGAGGGGCTCTTAATGAAATCTGCACATCTCCGTGTCCAAACTGACTGTATGCCAGGTGGCTGGAAGGAAGAGATGCTCCAGAGGCTGGAGGGGGAGCTCCAGATGTTGGAGGGGCTCTTAATGAACCTGCAGACATGGGGGGGGGGAGATAAAAAAAATCACAAGTTACTCACAGAAACAAGGGCTTGAAACAACTACCATGAAAAATCCAGGAAATTAAAAAAAAAGTGCAGAAACAGTTTAATGGTGGCCAATTTGATGTATCAATACTCCATGCGCAACAAATAATTTATACAACTATATTAGAAGTAGCAAAACCAAAAGCACAAATATTTTTAGCCAGTGTCACTAGTCACCATCTCCACACAGACCAAGTAGAAAATACGTACTGTGGTATTGTCTTCAAAAGACAATTTCATCTTTTGGTGAAGAACAAAAACGTTATCTTGTCAGTAAGGTATTAAATTCTTCCCCTTCCAAGTCCAATTATTTTTATCTAGACCAAGGAGAGCATTTGCATGGAACCTGATATTCATTACAGGTCAGTTTTCCCTACTTGAAAGGTAAGCAGGTTATGTGAGTAGATTCAGTTTTCAAAAATTACATTTTACTGCTTATATATCAACCTCTCAAGGTTAGAGGCTAACATGAATACTTTCATCTTTCAGACTGAGCTGGTTCAGTCACAGCCCAAACAAATTTTGCCTCAGAAACAAGTCTTCACACTTTCCACAGACCCCACAATGCTGGATACAATACCAGCAGACTAACTGCAGTGTCTGCTTCAAAAAAAGAGACTATAAACTTCTATTTTAATAATATTATGTTAAAAACACTGATAATTAGAACAACCATATGACCATGCCTGCTAACCACAAAGGAACATATTTCATGTATAGGGTATTGTTAAATACAGATGACTAAATAGAGTAAACTGCCCCATGAGACCAGGGCAGCACATACACACTGTTGTGTCTCTCTGACAGTGACCGGCCTAAGTTTAAAAGGGACTCTGAAACTTTCTTGAGAGGAACCATTATGAAATAGGAAGTAAGAGAAGCCATTTCTCAATTTTACAGTATAATTTATACAATAAAGCATCAGGTTTCAACTCATATTTTTATCTTATCTGCTACATGGAATTCTTAGTAAGCTTGTGGATGTAAATTCAAGGAAGGAATTAACTAGACCTTGTATGAATAATCCGCAATTTTTTGGGGCTTTTTTCTTTATTACTAAACCTCCTCCTGTTCTTCATTTTGAGACTTAGCAATCTATTTCCAGAGACATTTATTATTTTTATATACCTTCATCTCATTAAATCTTGTCTTTTCTAAACTACTGTTACAGCACCTTCGTCTTACTGTTCCTCTGGCTAAGCATTTCCTGATCTCTAACTATTTGTATGTTGTGTGGTATTTCTATTTCTGAATGTCTTTTGTGAACCTTTTCAGCTAATTTGATATACTTTTATCTATTTTGGAATCTCTTTCCTTTGATAGTACACAAACTGTTTAGCATTGTTATCTTTTGTCTTTGAACGCATATTCCAATTCCTGGAGGGATCCTATGCTTTTTTTTTTTTTTTTTTTTTACACATTAAGTTGGCTTTTTTCCCCCCTCAACTTTAACAGGCATACAATTTGACAAATACATGCTTACTTCAGAAAAAGCTTCTGAACTCTTCTTTTTCTAGTTCTTGTCACAAATATACTTCTGTAATCATTACTACAGACTGCTCAAATAGCCATTGAAAAAAATTCACTTGAACAGGTATGAATGTCTAGTGGTTTATTATTTTGAGATTCATTATTCTTGAGGAATCCTGAAGTTCCCCTTCAACACCTTTGAGATATTGTTCTTACTCACAGACCTCAAAATAGAGGTAGATTACAGCAAATGGGAAATGCCTGTGATTTCACTCAAAGCCCCGAGGCTATACGGTCTTGGCTCAGTTCTGACACCCTACTCTTCTAAACAAATTGACACCGCTGGAAATAGCTCTTCCAAAATACCACTAGTTGGAAAGGAGGAAAAATACAATATGATTTCTTGCAGCGCTTCTAATTCTTACACCTTGATTGCTAGGTTTGCAAAAGTATTTCCTTCTTCAAGCCACAGCTTTTAGAATCATAATTATTCCTAACATACGTTTGGTTTCCATGCTATAGCCAAGGAAGCTAAAAATGTCTTTTTTCCCCTTAAACAAAAGCACAAGTTACAAATACCTTGCGAGTTCCAATAACAACCTCCTGGTGCTTGGGGAGATTTTTCATTTCTTCATGGCAATGCTGTCATTTCAAACCTCATGTTTTAGTTCTCTCTCAAGTGGAAGACTGCATTCTTTTAAACTAAGGATTCTCCCTGACAGAACCTGAATGGGCCGATTCAGGTTTTGAAATCAGTCTTCAGAAAACATTAGTAACAAGTCAGGTTTTAATCTATGAATCTGCAGGCATAAGGGATTTCTACTAGGATTATTTCTTCATATCCTATTTATGTTTCTGGACTGCTGCCTACAAATAGATTGGGAAGTGTCCCACCCACCTCTGCCTGAATAATCAGGTACCCACACCTTTGAGTTAAATATCCATATTAAATGGAAACTTGGCACAGAAGAAGCAGCACAAACACTCCCACAGAAAGGACACCATTTACCTATGAAATTAGGTGCAAGAGAAGAAGCGTCAGAGTTGAGAGATACAGGAGAGCCCTTCGAAGGGAACCCCAAGGAAGGAAAGTAACCTGGAAAGACAGAATACACCAGTAAATCAAGCCTGAGAGAAAGCACCAAGAGACAGTGTTTCCAATGCTGAGGACAGTCTGCAGTGCAGAAAATATCATATACATAACATCCATGTCACATTTATCACGTTATTCCTTAAGCTATACTCCGTCTCACTGTTCTACCATGCACAACATACACTACCAACATAGTTCACATATTAACATTAATACAAGTGTTAACAGTATTGTAAACTGAGTCTATGTAAAACAATCCAGCAGCAGCAGCCGCCTAATTGTTACTGGTATTCAGGTAACTGTGTGTGTACTTTCAACTGCATGATCTCATCAGAAGGAAACCAATAGACTGACTGAAAGATCGGTGCAAAATCATCCCGGTTCTTTCAACGTTCTCATAGCAAGAAGCACCTATTTTCAGCGATAGCAGCACAGTACTCCACTTTTGGTCCCAAGCAAGACTAGCATCACTGGCATAGCATTCCCATGTTTCCATTAGTTAGAGCTAGGGTTTGTCACATAAATCAGATGCGAAAGACTCCCTGACTGAGGATGGCACCTGCTCCCAACACTTCTCCACTCAGTCCTCCAAGCGATTTTATTGTTATTTTTAAAATAAATCCCTAAGACAACTACTTTGAGATCACAGAATAACATTGGCAGTTTTCCTTTTACCCCTCAGTGTTCACTAAATTCCTGTCACTCTAGTGCCTCTGAAATTAATTCTCTCTCCTCTATGTTACACAGCTACAACAGGTCTTGCTACAAACACCTGCAATAAACATAACGTGTTGGAGATGGGGGTAGAAAGGATAACTATCACTATCTTCACTATCACCTGTCTGCTCTCTTTGACAATGCATTGTTTGTTTGCTGCTCTTTTCCACCTGGATGTCATATTCAGCAGCTACTAACAGGTCAACTTCTGGCTGTTGTGCTAGTGCTCCAAATTTTACATTTCTTCCTTCTAAAGATAGGAATCCTGGATTTACAGTAACAGGTCTAAAATGCACAACGTGACAACGGAGATTTCCTTCATACAGTCTGCTAAATCTAGGAAGGATAGTCTCAGAAGAAAAGACGGAAGAGAAATCTCCACAAACCATGGGTGGCCTTTGCCTGATATATCAATAAGGTACACGAGATACTTAAGAGTAGTGCAATATACTTTTGTTGTCCAAATGAGACCACCTTGTTGCCCTCAGTGTCACACTACCTTTCAATCATTACTGGCACAAACAAAATCTGCATTTTTAATCTGCACAAGTTCATATGCATGTTATGAAGCTTCCTAGGTATGTCCTTACTGAGCTGTCACGAACCACATTTCTGTTGTTCTGAGATTAAAAAAGGCAAACCAGAAATAATACAGAAGGAAAAAAGTTAATTCCCTTAAAAAGAAATGCTTTTCAGACCTGTAAGTAATTCTTGAAGTATCTGATGGAAGATGCTCATCAGTTTCTTCTCACAAACATCCTAAACATTCTTCGCACTGCTAACAGCCCAAACCTGTTTTCTATAAATAGCTGCACTGATGAAACGTCCAACAAATCTGTAGTAATCTTTGTTGTTCTTTAATCTCCTTCTCTCCCTCATTGAAGCAAGTCCAATTTCTCCCCATTCCTTCCATGGGACAGGAAACACCAGTCAGTCAATGGCTACATTGAGCAGCCAAACAGAGCGCTCAATGGCTGAGCTCTGCCTCTGTCTTCCCAGGAAACAGGATTTCTTTCCTCTGCCCAGTGCTGTTTTTCATTACTTTTATAGGAATTCAAACCCTCTGTGAAATTAGTTCAAAACTCACAGATTAAAAGTGCTGTTGGAAGAGATTTATTGAGAGGAGGGGAGGAAGAGGATTAAAGAAAGAAAAGGAAGATAGAGCAACTGAATAACCCGTGCTTTACCACACCACACTAACTCTTCTACTCCACTGCCCCGCTAACTCCAGACAAAAAACGCAACAGGGTAATCATTCAGCTCCCAAATTTCAGTCTCCCACTTCTGTTAGTTTCAAGAAAACTACAGGCACTTTGTTCTACCCTTCTCGTTGAGTTTGGTTTAAAATTCAAGAAGTTGCAAAAAAATGCAAGATGTATTTGGAGGGGAGAATAATACAGAGACCATTAGCATGATTAGCGTATTCCTCATTTCCTTAGAACACCGATCTGAAATCCAAACAAACATTTCAGAGTGAAAGTTCATGTTGTGCTTATCTCAGCAGAATTAAATTCATCCACACGATTTTGAAAGGCAGAAATACTTCTACTCAAAGCAATATTATTTTCTCCTCTACATTTCAGATGTTAAAGTCACTATTAATCTCCTAAAGCAATTCAGGTACTCAGAAACAGAGACTCCTAAAATTCTTCAATAATTTTAAGTTAGCCTTTCTTTTAAAAACAGGAAAAAAAAGTTGGACTATTTTTTTTTTAAAACAAACAAAAACAACAAGTGATATGATCCTGCAGAACCAGGGAAATTCTGGAACACGTTAGCTGGCCCACGTGTCCACGTTCTATTGATTTTAAAGGCATTAGAGAAAATAGCTCCAAATATGCTTTCTGCCTAGAGTTGTACATCTTAATCTTTCAGGAAGGAGTGCAGAACTTTCTACATAATCATGTAAGGCAGTCTCAGTTATAAATCTGTTACAGTCCCTAACTGCTGCCCCTCAACATAACCTCATCAGGAAGACCGTCCTAGTCAGGTGCTTCAGTACCACGGGGGCAGGGACATACAGAAAAAAAGCAGGCTGTGCTTCTCAGTATGTTAATTGTATGAGCTATTAAAAGAAGAGTAAGCCCTACTAAAATGGACAAATGACAGAACAATAACCTCAGAATGTACAGGAAGAACATGATTTTTAACATCATGTAAGCTGCATACAGAAGAAAAGATAATTGCTACCACAAAATAAAGACTGACAATAGGAAGTATACAGAAACAATTCCATGCACGCAACAATTCACAGGTTATCAATCATTAAGTTTTGACTGAGAAGTACCTTGTGGAGGGACTGGCTGTTGATATCCTGGCATCGGACCATTATAAGCTCCATATTGCGATTGAGGAACCCCTGGCAATGGCTGTCCTCCGTAGGCAGGCTGCTGGTATCCCTGATATCCAGGCTGAGGTTGCCCGTAAGGAGGCCCTGTGTGAGCTTGCTGGTTTACACTCATTGTATTCACATCCCCAAACTAATCTCACCTGCAAAAAGGGGGGGAAAAATGGCTTTTAGCAGACAAAAAAACCAAACTGGCCAGCTTCTCTACTCTTTTCACAGAAATGAGAGCTCCCGAGATACTAGAGAAAGTAAAACGTTAATGGTTATTTACTCTTGCACAGCAATTTTTTCAAGTAAGATAAATGCTTTACAAGAGCTAGTTAGAAAACAGTATTTTCAGAAACTATGTTTTCTAATCAACTTATTCACCGCTTCATCCTGGTCAGACTTGTTATCATCTTCTCAGAAAAAAAATACCATAATTTGCCATTCCATAGCAGATGATTATCAAGCTTCTTGAAACACCTTACAAACCACTTCCACCTCACAGAACATCAGACCAACAGAAAACAGATTTCATGACAGAGATGAGAGATTCCTTAACATAACACTTCAATAACACTGAACAAGTTCAGCTTTCATCTCTACGTTAGTCTACTTGACCATGCTTCCTTGCTACAAGCAACACACACTTCACCATCCACAAAGGCTGCTTCTTGAAGCGTTTGATAGAATCCAGAACAGGACCAATATAGGGTTTTTTGGCCTTTTTTTAAAAAAAAACCCAATAGATGATTTAAAGGCCTTGTTATGTACATAAATTTCAGAAAACTAAGATATTCCAAAAGCAGCATGTTCATCTAAGAAAGATGTTCAAAATGGAAAAGCATCACAGGCAAAGATGTCACTAAAGTAGTTATACAAAGGGGAAAGACCTGAAATGGAGCGTCAGAGACAGGAGAGATGTTTCTTAGCAAAGTTATGCAAGAAATCTTGCTTAACACACACATTCCCCATTCCTCTAACTAACTCTATAAAGAGGTTGACTAACTTTATAAACAGAAGAACAGAAACAACATTGGGAGACCCCAAACCAAGCAGGCAATTCTTACAGTACCACAGTACCAAGCAGGCAGAGAAGCCACAGAGCCCTTGAGTTGTGGAGAGCTAAGGAGATGACTTCACAGGCAGGAGATTCCCTCATGGTCTATTTCCTCAAGGATATTTTGCATCCCCTGTACTCCTTTGGACACTCCATATGTCACTGTTACCCTCTTCAGCTTAGACTATCTACACTAACACTGTAAAGAAATGTGTGTTTAGAGCAATTTAATTTTTTATTAAAAGACTGCAGTTTATATAAAAATGCAAAGTTAAGGTGAAGCAAATAACTGATTTTGCCCTCATATTTTGCACCAAACCCTATGATGAACTTGTGCGTTAAAGATACATAGTAAATCTTAACACAGAGGAGACAGAGCTGCAACAGCCATCAGCCAGTTGAGGCACATCCCAACAAGGAATCTACAGCTTAACTCAAGCAAATAACAAACACCTGAGCTGTTTTGCCTACACATTGATTACAGTACACCAACCAATGCTAAGGTTGGTTCTTCACATTACCAAACATATGATGTCAAAGAATTATTTCAACAACTGACACAATAGTCGTACAGCAAAGGTACTAAAATAACTACAGCTCTGTAAGAACCATCCATGCAGAAAGAAATTCTTTCAGATCCATACATATATAAAATAAAGGGAAAAAATATATATCATAACAAAGCGATCTATTTATTTACAGAAGAAAGCTAGCATAATACATACATACTACATTTAACCTCCTATAGGTAGTAAACATGACAAATGTCAATACTAAGAATGCTAATGCTTACTGTGAAATTAGATATTAAACTTTATATGAAAGGAAATAAATGAAGTTCTATATTTTTATTCTTCAAG
Source organism: Aptenodytes forsteri (assembly GCF_000699145.1). Lineage (NCBI taxonomy): Eukaryota > Metazoa > Chordata > Aves > Sphenisciformes > Spheniscidae > Aptenodytes > Aptenodytes forsteri. Next base: position 3,293,948 of record NW_008795129.1, read on the forward strand.
CTGTATAAAGGTAATGATAGAGCTTTTGTTTAGAAAAAGAACTTAAAATATTTAAAGGTAATTGGCTCTTGAAAGTAACATGTTATTTGCAACAGCTTACAACAGCGTGACAGAATTTTTGATCAGCCTGCAGTGTTTTTAAACATGATACACATGAGAAACATGACAGCAAGAGAGTCATTGCTAAAGATTCTGGTTTCCCACACCACCTTTGACTTAGTTCTGCAGAACAGTCTAACCTGAGCAGCCATGGGGCCAGGAAATCTGGACTTTGGGACCTGCTCCCTTCCCAAGTTCCCCTGAAGGTTAACCTCTTCCTCCCCAGGTAGGCAACCAGTGTCACCACACTGCAATCACAGACCTACCCCCAACCACCTCCTGTTCAGTGCAAACAGTAAACCAGGAGAGTTCCTCCTGCAAAGGTGGGGGTAAAGGGAAGGGAGAACATGGCGAGAAGACTGCTCTACCCGCACATCTTGGAACATCCGGGCAGGGCTCCTGCCAAGGAAGGAGAGTTGCTTTCTCCTCCTCCTGCCCCTGACTATTGCTTATTGAATTGTGCATGAGAAACTTCGCTTCTAGTCACTGCTCCCACAAACAGGTCCTTCCTCCAGGAAGAGCTGCAGGCAAAGTAGCAGCATCCTGCAGGATACCTCCTGAGCTGCAATCATTAAGACACTCTTCACAAGTTACACCTACAGAAATCTTTGAAGAGGTCTTTGGACAAGAAATTACTACAGGGCAGGAGAAGATCAATCTTTCACGCTTTTTTCTTTTTTTTTTTTTTTTAAAGTATGCTTTTTTTCTTTTTTTTTTTTTTAAAAGTATGATGGGGCGAGAACTCAAGCATGTCCCTCGCAAACCACTTCTGACTTACTGTCGTGAGGGTATACTCAATAAGTGACCTTACCTGATGACCTTTTACTATTCTCTTTTCAGCCTTCCCTCCCCTCCCTCATGTGAATATCAGTATTTACCGCTTGAGCGGGTAATATCTGTTGGCTTGTTGCTCTCTCTGCAATAATACTGAAACCAAAAGGTAAGCTCATTTAATGCAAGTCTTACAGAGGAAAAGAGTTCTGAGATAATTTCCTACCCTTTCTATGGAAAAAGTAGCTACACAAAGGAGATGGTTCTAACTCAGTGTCCCAACTGACAGAAAGGTAGATATACCTCAGGCCTTTAGCTAGCTCATATGGCAGCCAGCACAGGCTAATCTCCACCACAGCACAAGCTGATGCTTGCTCCATACTGGCAGAAGGTCAAGGAGGGAACTGGAGAGGAGGAGAAAGACTCAAGAATAAGCTCAGTGTTGAAGCTGGGGACAAGGCTGCTTTTCATTACTTTGGTTGCTTGACTTGCTCTAAACGTAAGGCTAGTGGCATGCTTGCTCATCACTGATGTAGAATACCATAAAGGGCAGGGCCAAGAGAATCTACCTCTGAGAAGGCGGAAGACAGTTGTCACTGGATGAGTCCATTTTCCTTCTCCCCCAGTACAAGTAATTTGTATCAAACAGCATTCATTTTGTCTGCACTCAAAAAACATATGTAAATTAGAACCTGGTCACTTGAAGAGATATGGGGAAAGGGAGAATTTTATGCTGTTGTATGACATGAAGAAAAAAAAAAATCACAGAAAGAATGAAATATATATGCCTGATAGGGAGAAATGGAGAAAATAGGCTGTTTCACTTGATAAAAATACTGAGGGTATTCCTTTGCATGTAGTAACGCATTACCAAAACCAGTATTAAAACATGCTGTTGAACATCATATTACTAGTCAGCAGTTACAATACACAAAGCTCAAATAAGCAGGACTCATGCTATTGGGAAAATACTATGACAACAAGCAGTCATTACTATAAATAACAAACAATTTTCTTGCAAAGCACAAAGCAGTCACTCTATGCCGTTTTCTATTCCTCTGTATAAAGGCAGTTGACCACGTTTTGGTCAAAATAGTTACACAGCTAAAATTCATACTGGAACAGTTATACAAGACAGACAACCAGTGCTCATCAGCAACAAACTGATGGGAGAAAAATACACAGTAATACTGGGGGGGGGGGGGGCAGGCAGGGGACAGACAACCAAACTTCTAACTTTTACAATAGTTTCCAGATTCCTTAGTATCCAAAACAGACTACAGTGCAGTTTTTATGGACTGTTTTTTTAAAAAAAACCCTAGTGATTCATGAGAGCTTGTTTCAATCAGCAAATCTCCCAAATCACTAAAAACTGCATATTCATCATTTTTTATGGTCTGCATTCACTGTTAATTCCCTTTTGAAACCGAAAAGCTTGATCTCATCAGTTCTTGGTTGCTTTCTAAAGGAAATGCACACAGCAAAATTACTTTCCTTCAGAAAGATACTAGCACCTTTTTTACTGGTCCCAGAGAAATAAAAGGCTTGTTTGTTTTAACTTCTGAGAAGACTGATCCTTAAAAAAAAATGTCAACAGCGTGGCCTCCTATATTATGCTGAAACTGAAGGAAATATGTCTACTTAATTTCTGAACACAGAAATCAAAACCATTTCCAAGAGATGGGACAGAAGGGGACAATCATCATCCTCAGAGACCAGTTCAGAATATTACCTACAGTGCTTTTAATGCTTCTGTTCTGCAGCTTTCTGGAGAAGTAGCAAAGTTATGCCATTCTTACAAAGACCTAGACTCTGGAGCTAAGAACACTCTTCTGAAAGGCAGATGTCCTTGCTTTTGTTCCACTGACAGCTTGACTAGGTCCTCTACAAGCACTCATGAAACACTTGGTTCTCTTCAGATACAAGAAACTCCTGGTTTGTTTTTCTACAGAAAATCCTGTAAGAGAAGCCCGTATCCTGGAAGTCAGAGACTGCCAACTGATCTGGAAGCACTCAGGCCATTATAACAGGATGCCTCCCATACATTTGTCCAGATCAATCCAAACGGCACTACTGGAACTGGCCCTCCAATTCAGTTGTATTTTTGTGGCGCTCTGTCTTTCCACCTGGGCAGATTCTCAACTTGTCACACCGTAGGTAATATTTTCTTCACCTATGCATTTGGAGTCACCGCCAGAAAGATCTGTTTTAACAGTTCATGAGAGGTATAAGACACACAGTTTTCAAAAGGAAACTTTACAATTCAGTATCAGCGAAAGTCCAGAAGCCACAATATTTTCACTGAAGATATTTTCAGGAGAAGAAAGGATAGATTAGCTCCTAGAACTTCTTGATACAACAGGAACTGGAGCAGATTTTTGCAGCCCAGTCTTTCCTGTGCTGCTTTGAAGAGGTCTTTCAGGCTTCAGGACGTAAAAACCACGGTTCACATCTAAGGTGTGATCACTTCTATGTTATTCTAAAGAAGGGCCACATTAAATCTTGTTTTGTTAGGCTGATTCATCATCTTGGGCAAGGTCCAATACAACATACAAGTTACCAGACAGTGAAAGTGGTTAAAAACTGAATACAAAAAAAGCTTAGTCTTGACCTAACCTTAAACCTACCACTATTTCCAACCCCTGCCACCAGAACCAGATTTTTTACTTAAGTCAACAAAGAGTATAAAATGTGATTGAAGTCTCCTGGTGGGACTGATTTACATCTCTGTAATAAAGCTCTAAGAAAAGATTCCAAAAATGCTCAGTTATGGGCAGAGAGTTATGGAGAGCAACCCTGCGGAGGCAAAAGTCATTGAAAATGCAACATCGACAAAATGGCAGTGAAAGATTTCTCTCTTCCTTAGCTACCTCCACATACATGTTACAACATGTGAAGTCATCTAGACTCATTTCTGTGAACTTTGCACAAGTATAATTGATTAGAAAAAGTTAAGAGAGTGGTTTAACGTTTAGAGAAGAAGCCAGAAGGAAGAATGGATGAATAGGCATATATAGAATAAGACTTAAAAACGTGTTATAATGCTAAACAATTTTTCTTCACATACATTGTAACACTGACCATCTTTCATCCAAAATGTCTGTATTCTGACTTCCTCTACACAAATACTCATTACACAATTCCCATCACTTGCAAGAAACAAAAAAAGCTCAGAATTAGCTTTTCCTAAGGCATACTGCCCAGTTTATACTGTCTTTTAGTGCTTTCTACGTTAACAATGAATCTTGCTGAACATATAAGAACAAGCTCTGTCTTCACAATTCATTGCTAACAAAGCTTTTCAAACCTAAAGAGCAAGGAACATCCACCTTCTCTCTTCTGTGGAGACCTTGTTGTTGATCACTTTTAGTGACTCTTTGTACCTTGCCCTTCCTTTGCCAACCATCAAGTCTTTCTTGGATTTTTGACCCTCCTTCTGATAATAAGTGTTACAGGAAGAAAATATAGTCCCTACAGTAGCAGGAGAAAACATTCAAAGAGGTACAAGCATCAAACGACTCATCAAAGAAATAATTCTTTGGACATCTGTTCACTGCTATAACTCAGCTTTCAGCCATGAAATTAGAACCTGGAGCAAATGTCCCAGCGTATTAAGAAGAAATATTCCTTCTATCAACGTCCACTTCACAGTCTGTCTATAGCAATAAAGAATCCTGAGTGGTACAGCTTCAAGAAGAAACATCCAGTTCCAGAAGCAAGAACCTCTTCCACACAAAAACGGATAGAAATGCTTATGCTTCCACAGATAGCGTATATACATGATTGAAGCTAAGTCCCCTCTGAAGAGAGAGGCTCTGGAGTTTTAGGCCACATATATTTCTATCCACCCCTAACCAGAACACTTACTCTACGAGAAGGGCCGGGGGGGAGGTTAAAGCCAAAGCTCCCTAAACCTACTCAGGACAACTTCATATTAATAAACAGTAAAGACTTCAGGACAAAATCAGCAACAATTCACCTCCCATTCTAGTGGTGTGATTTCACACTGCTTGTAAACAACAACAACGACATTGCATGTTATGTGTCAGATGGCAATTTCTCTCCCTCTAACATCCCCCCCCAACATTTGGTAAAGTTGACTAAGGAACCTCGTAACAGAAAAGGATCTAAAAATATGTTTATGGAGCTGTCACATTAATGACTAAAAACCAACACTGAGTACCAAACTGGAAAAAAAAAATAAATCTGTATTTTAATGTGACTGTACAAACGTTAACTCTGGTGGATAACTTCTGATGTGGGTGTAAGCAATTCACCTATGTTTCAGCGACCACTTCCATCAGCCAGTAAGTTTAAACAGAACTTCAGCTACAGCGTGACAATTACCAAGGAGGCCCAGTTTGGAGGGTTTTACAAAGTCTTTCTGAGAAATATTTCAGAGCTAAGACACCACACACACATATTGAAAAACACTCAAGTACATCCCAAGAATAAAAAGAAAAGAAACTAACCTTCCTTCTACTCCAAAGAGGATTGCTCACAAGGAGCGAAAGCAAACTCCAACGATACAAAACAAACATGTTTAAAGCACGGTCTACATGGAAAGAAAGAGTCCATCTTGCATAACCACTTTTCAAGACTACACTTGTATTTTGGTCATACCACCTCCATTCCTTTCCTCCTTCCTTTTCCAAAGCCACAGGCAGACAAATCGCTAAGTTTTACTACCAAATCCAACCAAACTCAGTCACCGGGTCTCCGCACGGGAGGACCGTCCTTCACAAGCCTCCAATGAATGGAAGCTTGAACAGCACAACGCGAACACTGGGGGAAGGATCCGCGGATTACAAGAGATCAGGGACGTTGCAGAGGGGGTATCTGCCTCACAGCGCACCCGGGCCGAAAAAAACCGCCCGGCTTTCCGGGAGGGAGCGACGGCCCGACTCGTAGCCCTCGGGACTCGCCGCACCACACCGGGACGCGGGGGGCTCCCCTCGGGGCAGCCCATGCCATGG
>NW_008795129.1:3300763-3319225 GCF_000699145.1 Aptenodytes forsteri
TGGGTGGTGGACTGCGGGCATGGCTGCGCTGCGGCACGACTGCTCAGCCTCAGCCCGCGCCCATCATGGTGCCCTTGGCCGTCTGTCCCGCCAGCGGCCTGTGGAAGACCACCACACAGGAGCACCCGGGGCCGGTTTTGCACCAAAATGCAACGGTGGCGCAAGAGTTGTTCGCTGTCTGGTAGCGTTTTGTTGGTGTGCGCCCGCCAGCACCGTGCGATGGCACTGGATGAATGGCGTTGCAACACTGGCAATGGAGGAGTCAACTGCGCGATGGTGTCACAGCAAAACTGCGTCCTTTGAATGTTAGGGTACAAGGGTATCGCAGAGATTGGTAAGGTACCTGTTGGTCACTGAGAGCTAAGCACATGCAGAATAAGGAAGAGATGTTTGTCCTCAAGATCTTAACAGAAAATTACGTTTTAAGCCCTGTAGCAAAAGGCGGAACATGGGTTTTATTTCTCCTATAGCTCAAAGGGATCAAGGTGGCTTGGGATGGCCAGGAGGTCTTGTCTGCCATGGTCCTACAGAGAAGACAGTGAAGGACCTGGGTGCAAAGCTGTTCTCTTGGCCACTGGGGAGTCTACATATGCGGTGCCCCGCAGAGAACTCTTTGAATCCCATCTGCGTAGCTAATCCTGGCTATTCTGGTCCCAGTGTCTAATTAGGAGTGGCTGTAGGGGATGTCAGGGAGCAGCAACCTGCCGAGGGAGCACATTACATCTATAGCCTGCCTGTGGTTTTCAGGGCTCCAGGTAGTGCTACTGTGTAGTAACACTAGCCGCACGGGGAAAACAGGTGGAGAGCACACCACTTCCAAGCTGGTTTTGTTCAATTTCTCAGGGTCAGGTGCTGTCACCTGATCTTGTACAAGTTTGTGCCTCTATCATGCCCTTGCCTGAAACTCATACTAATGAATCCTGAGTGCTGGGTGACTCCGGGATTTGCATTTGGAATGGGAAGTGGAAATAAAATTTTCACTTAAATGCTTCCAGCTTTAAGAGTGTCAGACAAAGCTCTGAAGAGACAGGAGGTGCGCTATTTTCAGCCATGCTCCGGTGTGAGATCCATGGTGTGGGGGGGGGGGCCACAGAGGGTGAGATTGACATGACACGTGTGTAGGACAACTCTGGCCCCTTACCAAGAGCAGAATCAAATGTCTAATCATAGGCAGAGCAGCAGCTGAGAGTCCAGAAGAGCAGAGAAGGCTGGGCTTGACAGTCTCAACTCCCTTCTTGTGTGTGTGTGTGTGAACTTGAAGGAGAAAGTGAGCAGAGGGCCTTTTGGGGGACCGGAGAATTGTGGTGTGAATTGTGACGATGGGAGTAGAAGATACTGCCTGTTAAGAACTGGAGTCTGTTTTGAAGTTGGGAAGACAAAATATCCGAAGTGCAGAAATCATGGGAGCTGAAGAAGAAATGCTCATCACTCTGTCTGGAGGTGCCCCCTGGGGCTTCCGGCTGCAAGGGGGTTCAGAGCAGAAAAGACCCCTTCAAGTGTCAAAGGTAGGACCTCGAGATGTGAACTGTGAGGGCAGTTGTTCCGCTGAACTCGGATATCGCTACCGAGTTGGGCATCTTTCACTACTGTTAAGGAATGCAGGAACTCCTTGCTGTGGCAGCAGATCTTAAAAGGAAAACTTGGGTGGAATGGTCAAGCAGGGTGTGGGGTGGGATACAGGTCCTGAAATAGATGCCTTTGAGGTAGAGACAAGTGTCAGGTGAAGACCTGCTTCAGTGCAGGTCTGTACAGCTCAGACACTTTAGAACGTGTACAACTCTCCCCAGTTGTCAGCAGAGATATAACCGTAGTGACAGTGCAGGAAAAAGGGCTCAAATGTGGAAGCTTCAGTAGTTGTGTAAGACATCCAACTAAAGAAAAAATAATTTAAATCGAAGCAAAAAAAGCCATAGTTGTAATTCAATTCAACTGTCCCTAACACTTCGTTACTATATTCCAGCTTTCAAAATAGATGCACATTTCTTAGGGTCTCTTCTGTTGGTGAAACTTTCTCAGTTCTGCTGAAGTGAATATTTTTGATGCTCTAAACAGCAAATACTGGTTCCATTTTAAGCATTAAAGGCAAGCAGTTGTTTGGATGGGAGATGAAATAATAACAAAGGAATAAACATGAACCTTGGCTGCACTACTTTTGATAAACAGCTGTTACTGTTCTCTTTTCATAAAGACTACTGAGTAGCTTAAAAATTAGGAAAAAAAGTCGTCTGTTTATTAAGCTCATAGCAGCTGCATTAGCCTTGACACAATGATATCTTGGGATGTCTCACTGGAAGGCACCCAGCAGCAGGAATGAAAAAATGCTATGCCCAGCTCCTTCTTTTACCTTAAGTAGGCTCTCTCTGACAGAGAATTTTAAAGTTAAATGTTCTGTGTCATTTGGCTCACGCCAGGTCAAGGAGTGTTTGTCTGTAACTTCTGCCAAATGGTTTGGAATCCCGTAGCTTGGCCCTGAAGTGGATGTTTCTTACGTAGAGAAAGATGATGATTTTTCTCCAGGAAAACAACTACTGTGCACACTTGTAGAGCTTCAGGTGCCGAAGAGAAAGAATCAATATCCTTGAAACAGGTATCTGGCATCAGTGGTTGTTAGGAAAATGGGATTTTCAGTGGCCACATAAACTCTGTAGGGTCTAGGATTATTTTGACTCTTGTTTTTACCCCAATAGAGGAGAAACTGGGACTGAAGAGGGAGGAGATACTGTCTTACAAAGATTACTCAGGATTGAAGAGCAGCAAGAACTAGCCATTACCCAGGCTAAGTTGCACCCTAAGGTGAATGGAATATTGCTCAAGGATTAGTAGCACTTCCAGAAGGGTATTAACTGGAAGTAGTTCTCACCCAGAACCTGGGTGTCATACCTTAAGTCTAGCAATACAAATATATTTTACAATACTTGGATATTGCATAAAAAAGTAATTGTGGAAAATATTATTAATACAAATCCAGTTGAGGCTCAAAGTATACATCATTCTTTAAGCAGGACTTTGAATTTATCATTTGGGGCTATTATTGTCCAGAATTTAATGGCATCCAGGTGACATACATACTCACATCTTAAAGGCAATACCATTTAAACAGTCTCCAAAGAAAGGATTTACGGATCCTTACTGGGAGCCCAGTAAGATCATATCTGAATGTAAACTGCTTAGAAGAGAATAAACACCCAGGAGTCATGGAGTAACCTAATTGTCCTCCTCTTACCATGCAGAGAGTAGAAGTCTGAATCTCAGTTGTCGGTTCTTTGAGTTGAAAGATCAACTCTTCATTCTTCTGCAGTTAGGATTCTGCTACTGACACCAGCAGGATGGAGTCTGGGCCAAAATACTGCCTGCAAAGCATCTTCCAAAACTCTTAACGTCATTAGCACTGTCCGTTTGGCTATTTTAGGAGCCAAAGATGGGAATGGTCCCATCGCTAAAGAAGCCTGACCAGAGACTGTGGCCGTATGATATAGCATAGAGAAACAGGGCAGTATTGTGTGTTTCCCTATTGGTTTGTTAGAGCTGGGACTGAGGTGGATGAGCAATTCGCTCCGTTCGGCCTCCATCCAGGAGATCAGTGCCACTGGGCAGCACTGGGAAGCGTGGTCACAGGGAGGTGTCACTGAGATTGAGCCTGCCTAGCAGAGGTAAGCTCAAATATCAACACGATGTTCATTAGTACGATGAAGAATGTGTTGTGCATGTATGGAAAGACAGATTAGATAAATGAGAGGGTCTATTAGTAAGCTGATTGCTGTCAAAGAAAGGACTCTTGGGGAGAAAGCGAAGTGTTCATGAGACCAGGAAAACTTTGGCTTAGCAGAACAGAAATATTAGCGCTTTGGTTCTTTCAGCAAAACCTATTTGGACAGAATGGGGAAGGACAGAACAGGAACATGGATGAATCTGGACAAAACCTGGTAGGAGATACAGGCATGAATATCTGGTAGGTGCCAGATACTTGAGTGGATACAGCTGGTGTCTCAGGGAATTCCAGTGCTGTCATTTTAGGCAATTTCAACGTCTAGACTAGAAAAGTTATAGTAGTAACACTAAGGAAAGATGCTTACCCTTGGATGCCGAGTCAAATTGTTTCTATATACCTTTCTGGATGAAAAAGCGATAAAAAGCTAATTTGGGTCTAGTAAGTGGAAAGGAATCAAGTATAACAACTTATATATAAATGATATACATTGTAGTTATGTAGATAATTATTTGTGAACCGCTAGTGCTTTACTTGTCTCACTAAATCTTACATGGTTTCCAAATGAAGATTTGATAACATCAAGCAGCCAGGCGTTCCAAAGACTAAATGTTGCACAAAGTAGGATTTTGTGTTTGAGTTGCTCTTGTTGTATTACAAAGCCTTGCATAATTCATCATCTTACATGATCAATTTACACAGTTACAAGTCTTCTTGCCTTTCCTCTTTCTAAAGTTTACATCATCATCATCATCATCTTTTTATTGTTTCTCTATATGGAGATTATGATAAAATCAATCACTAATTGTTCTTGGTATCTTTTTTTTTCCTGAAAATTCTTCGGGTCTGCCGTATGCTTTCTTTTTTCTTTTTTTTTTCTTTTTTTTTTTTTTTGAGACAAGATGGTATTTAATGACATTAGAACATTTTCAGCATTATTCTCTATCCTCTTCATTGGTGCGCCTCTACTTGATTGTTCTGTCATAAGCTGTTCACAATGATGGCTTAAATTATTGGCTTTTTTCAAGTTGCAGCTAACTCCAAATGTACAGTGAGCATACACATTTTAAACCGTCCTTTCTAGTGCAAAGTATTCAACTGGCCGCAACTAAATAAAGTAAATGAACATGTTGGAAGTGGGGTGTGAACCCATTTTTCTACAGACTGAAAGGGTGCATAGCTGTAGTTTAAACCTTTTGACCAAGCAAGGGATCAATTCTAAACCTCAGTCTCGCCAACACAAAGGGGTAGAAAGGCAGCTGGATCTTCACATGCTGGATCCAGCTGCCACAGAGCTTCTGTGCCATCCGACTCCCTGTGGGTTATGGGTTCAGGGACACGCCTAGAGCAAGATGCTGGAATTATACACCTTGTGGACAGCCTCTTGGGCCACACATAACTAGCGTCGTGTTCAAGTAACCTTATGGAGCCAAACCAGCTCTGCCTGCCTCAGGATCAGGGAAACACACATTGCTTCTTCCAGCAGTGCCAGCGGATATTGAGGAAAAAGCTCAAATTTAAATAACATAAGCGAGACTGAAATGCTGGTATTAACGCCAACTGACTGTATGGTTCCAGGTCTGTAACTGCAAATGTCTATTATTTCTTTCGTCTTAAACTTGCCTACAAGAGCACATAGTGACTATTTTGTTCCACCCAAACAATCATTTGCAGTGTCTGGGTGCTAAAAATGTCATGTGTATATGAAGGATACCATACTGATGAGTATAAGAAAGGGGTACCATAACAATTCAGTCTCATAAAAACAGATACTGTAAGAGTGGAGGGTGAGACAAAAGAAGCAGCAAAAGAAAATTTATTAGTGTCTGGGGAGCCCTCAGTGAGAAAGAATGGATGATTTTTAAATTAGGGTTGTATTAAAATATCAACTCAGTAATGAGTAAGCTGAAAGAACAGCAGACATTGATATGCTCAGCAGGCAGATAGACAGCAGGATCAAACATGAACAGAGGACATGAATAATTCTGCAGAAATTAGGAAGGATCGGAATATGGAGAACTAGAGAAACAAATAAAGGGGAAAATAAAGAGTTAAAGAACCTAAAAAGGAGAGGAAAATCTCCGTTTTGTTCTTAGTTACAGCAACGTCCTTTTAAGTAAAATCAATCAAACTACTGTGCATTCGTATTTGGCTTATTGTGATTCCTAATGAATCTTATAACTCTTACCCAGTGAAGCAGATAAAGTATAGTGGGATTTTACACTACCCCTTACCAAAATAAAGCTGATATGGTGTAGCTCAGTTGCTGTGGTGCACATGGCACCACAACACAACAAATCCTTGGTCAGAAACAGTCATCAGGAAAGAAAGAAAACAAGCATAAAAGCAAGAAACAAAAAGTATCCATAGATGGCAAGATTTTTATTTTAGAAAGGCTGAAGGAAAAGTACATGGTCCTGATATGTACAGCATTCCTTGCAAGGAGAGGCTATAAATGATGAGAAGGTTCACCCGTTCACTGTTCTGAAAAGAGAGTAAGGGAGAACAATACCGTCAGGTTCCTGGAGGATTTCTTTGCAATAAGGATATGTGCATCAAATGCACTTGAAACTAAACAAAATGTAAAATAGCTAGTCTGAAAAAAGTCATAAGATAGGACATAAGCATTAAGCCCATAATCAGCCAAAGTAGAAACGTGACATGGAACTATATTAGGGAATGATTTTTATGAGATGAACAGGGCAGCTTTAAGATGGTGCAAGTGCATGCAAAGCTGCCTTTAGGGATCCTGCTACAAAACAAGATTTATTCCATGAGAGGGAAACCCAGTTACTTACTATACAAAGCAAGGAAGGCACTTGTACCTCCAGCATAGTCTGGTGCGCAAGTAATACTGAAGAAATAAGTGGAAACTGGAGGCTTTCCAGCTGGTACTGATAGTAGAGGAGAAAGACCTGGGCATATCAGTGCATCACAAGAGGATAATGAGCCAGCAAAATGATGCATCTCTGAAAAAAAGGCAAACGTAATGAGCCTCGGGTAGCCGTATCTAACTGAAATAGGAAGGCATTGATGTTACTGTCTAATGCACAAGTGGGAATTCACTGGAAATACCATCACAACTATGGAGCCAGCCACTTTCAAGAAAAATGAATTTAAGGTAGAGCAGCTATAGAAAAGGAGAGGAGGAGAGAAGGCTTCCTTCATCTAGCAAAAGGTTGAAAGATACAATTGCTGTCTACAAATAGATGTTGGGCAAATACCAGCAGCACTGCTCAAATATAGGACAGCATGTCACCGATGAAATGTGCACAAAAACGACTAACCAGGGAGGTTCAGCAACAACTTTCCAATCCAGAAAAAGAACTGAAAACCTTTTGCAATCAGTTTATGAACTGGAGTAAAAAATATGGCATCTGAAACAATGGGGGATCGGCCGTCATAACTCAAGAGGCTCCTTTCAGTTCCCTGTTCTGTACAAATACTGTGCAGCAATGGAGTGAATTGTTCGGGGAAGCAGTGACACAAGATTGGATAGCTTCTAAAACCAAGAATTGTTTTGTCATTTAAGAGCAGTTCATCGCAACCTCCTTTTTATCTCTTTCTCACATATCCCCACTTTCTCCTGTATGTTTCTCTGCTGACAATTCACTGTTTCTACTGTCTCCTCTGCCAGATATCCTTGCTGCCTGTATGCTGTGCCGCTGGTCCCCCTGACCCACGGCCTGGCTGCTCTGTCCCGTTCACCTTTGCTCGTGTGACATTATTCCTGCTGGAGGTGCCACCTCTAACCCAAACAGGTCTGATGGCTTCCAGATTTGCAAGCACCTTCTCTTCCTCTCCCCCTTTCAGTGGGCAGGCTGTTCTTTATCTGTTTTCACAAACGTTTACTGTCACACCTAAAAAAGCACTGCTGGCAGCCTAGTCTATAGCAGTCACTAATGCTGGTGTTGGAGGGCCGAATGTATCTGCCAGCACTGTGGAAGGAGTGCCTCAAGCAGCTTTGGGAGTGCTCCTGGACGTGTTTTATGGCCTGTCGGCACTTAGGCAGGTGCCACCCTTGGCTGCCAGTGAGGGAGCGCAGGCTGTGGCGCTGGTGGAACTTTCCAAGGAGCAGCTGGGCCCGACAGTCACTGCGTGCTGGGAGAATGTGGCGGGCTCCAGGGCTGCTGTCCGGCCGAGAAGCTGCAAGCTCTGCACAGTGCTGGGACAGCAGTGAGCAAGGTGCAGAGCTTGGAAGGGGAGCTCTGCCCTTCCTTCCCAGCAGAGATGGGGGGATAGGATCTCCAGGACAATGATAAGAAGGTGTCCTAAACAGAAAACCATATTATCACGGTTGCAAATCACCATTGCTGACTGTATCAGCTAATGATCTGGTTCACAATTCCTTGTGCGTCACCGGGGCTTGGAGCTACCCGCAAGCGAAGTAGCCTTACACAGGAACTCCCTCCCGAAACAAGTACAGAGAGCAGACTGTGTGGATGGACTGGATCGGTGGTTGTGCCATTCCCTCTATTAGAATCTTGATTTATACTCTGTGTTTACTCTCAGGTAATCTTTAACCATTTGTTAAACTATTCCTTTCTCACTGCCCAAGCCACTTCACTCTGTGTTTATTCTTTTTTTCGCTTCCTACCTTCCCTCCAAAAGACATGAGGCAATCATGCCTATGACAAAGTGTGATGTCAGCTCCTGGTCTTTCACACGTTACTGTCCTGGATGGTTCCTCCTCGGCTGTGTGATCACAGCTGTGCTGCCCCATGCTTTTTGCTTCCACAAGTTGTGTAAGACTTCTGTTTGAAGGACACTGCTAGAAAAGCTTTCCCTCTCCTCCTTGCAGAGGTGAAGAGTCTGGGCAGTTTTGTGTTTACATCCTATTTGCCCATTAGCAGGCAGGCATCCTGGAAGAATCTCTTGACAGATGACTATCAGCAGTTGTGGTGAAACCACACAAGCTACATCTATACCTGGTGCATTAAATGTACCTGGGACCGCTCTCTGGCACTGATGCCAGCTGCTACAGAGTGGAACGAAGCCCAGCAATTAACCTTTTCTATTCTCCCAAACAAGATGGCCACATGCAAGCTGCCCACAGGCAGTGGCTCTGGGAATAGCCTGTTCTAGCTCCGAAACTGTGCCTGGGAATTTTCTGGAGAGCATTAGCTGGCCTGAGCCAAAGACGTGCGAAAGATCATTTCAACAGCTTAATGCTACAGGCAGTTGCAGTCCAGAGCCCAGGTTCATTTGCTGGCATTATCCAACCTGCTGCTTGCTACTTGCTAGAACTACTGAATACATCTATGAAGGCTGAGCCTGTTTTTTCCTGTACGTTCATATCTACATGATGCCTAGAAAGATGCTGCAAGGCACAGGAAGGTCTCTGTACCAAAGTTCCCCTGGAATCCTTCAGGTGGATGGGGTACTTGTCTAATCCATACCTGTGGCTGATCCTACCTTGCTGCTGCAGAACAGTGGTGCTTATCCTCCTCAGACCATTGCTGAGAGGCACTCTTAATGAGTGCTGTGTTTTGGTACAGTAACCCACACTTGCAAATATCACGAATGCTGTGTACAATAACTTTTTGCAAACATAATTTTTTTTTGTCTTGGATCATATCCTCATTCTATCGAAATAATAGTAGGTATGTCTTCTTCTAGTTTGCCCTCTCTCAGCATAAATACTGTGGAGGCATATAATACTTAAGGCTGCTGCTGTTCAACAATTGGTAGCAGCTGAAAAGAGTCCTCTGTTCTGGGTAAGGGTTTTGTTCAGAGCTTGCATATCCTCGCTGCTCTTTAGAGCACAGTACCAGCATGTAGTGCTAAGGTTGAGAACACCTTGTTCTGGAGGACTGAAGCCACGTCTCTGGATGACTCTGCCCTGTGATCAAGGCTCTCTCACTCCTTCTGTCCCAGTACAGTGCCTGTCCCTGTAAAGAGACATTTTGGTGGCTGGATTTGCTTATGAGATCTAAGTAAGTCCCTTAGATTTTGACCCTAAAATCTTTTGTGTCAAAAGGAACAAGGCTGAGCCTCTATAAAAGGACCTACATGGGACATGTATAAGCATGTTTCTTCTGAATGCTCAATTCCTTTTGTCCCAGCAGCTAGATGTGGGCACTGGGACTCTTGCTTTTTGACAAACATATCTGTTCCTTCTGAATCCTTGCTTCATATTAAAAAACCTTGATATCCTGCTGTTTACTGTGTTGAGAGTAAAATGCTTCTCAAGTACTTTTAGTATCTATTCCAGTACATGTGGCGTTACTCCTTGTCATTGGCGTTACACTTCACTTTTCAGCTAATCTCCCATCAAGTAACAAAAGGCCATGGAGATAAAGCCTCTTTTTACCTACCTGCAGCCAACTCTGGCAAGATACTTGCTCCCAGCAACGATCCCTGTGCTAAACTTTTTGCTTAGGCAAAGAAGGTGGATTGTTTGTGGTTGTTTTTCTTCCCCCACCCCTCCTTGTACCCCTTGTATTATCATGACAAAATGCTCTTTTTAAGGCACTTGGTTTCAACAGAGAGAGAAAACTAACAAACCCTGATTGCTTGCATTTGTTTTTTATCACCTTGTACCCCCTGGTACAAATCAGAATTAAGTCTAGAGTACCGAAGAAGTTGTTCTCTCTTTCCACACTGGGATAGCAATATCCTCCTCATCAGTACACTCTAGACAGTAACATATTACAGTAGTCTTGTATGCACTTAATCGATTGGCCAGCACCAGCATCCTCTGCCACTACCAAGTTTCATCTCTAAAGCCCTTGCCCAGAAGCCACCCAAGTCTGTCCTGCTACTCGATACCTTCTTTCACCACCCTCCCTTGCTGTGTTCATCCCAGAAAGTGTGTGTTCTCTCCCTTCTTTCTCTATATAAAGACTCCCTAATTAAGCTTCACTGTGGATGACCTGTGAAGTAGGCCTGCAGAGACACTGGACCTACTTTACCAAGAGGCAAGTCATCCAGTGTCACCTCTTAAACAGGAATACGGTGTTTGGTCAGGAAGTTATTGGAACTAAAGAGAGAAGTGTAATTGTAATGGTTACTGTAATTATAATGGATTAGAGTAAATATTCTCCTGTAAAATAGCTTCCAATAAAAATATGGCATTGCCATGACGATGTAATGTTATTCACATACTTAATAGAAGGCATAGGAAAAGTATCTTAATGGGTCTCTGTGTTTAGGTGGGCAGATGAGACAAAGAAATCTAAGAGCCAGAGCAAAAGACTGTTGAAAAACTTCCTGATTTCCAGGCTCCTGTCATTTATGGCTCAGTCTGAGTGTTTTCTCCAAGGTCACAGAAAAAATCATCCAGGTCTCCTGAATCCCACTCTAGTGCTTTAGCCACAGGGGTATCTTTCCTTGCACAAGTAAAGATTAGGCCCTGGCCTTGGAGGAAAAACAAACTGTTCCAGTAACCAAAATGATGTCAACATTGATGTTCAGAGAGAAGAAGAGATGGAGGATGTTTGTTTCTGCTCTTGCATCTAGCAACTACTGCATTTGTGGTTCCGCTGAGCAGAAAGTTCTGGGAGGAGCCGACCCAAATGCTGGTTGGCTCCTGCCTGAATTCATTCCCTTTTGGTAATGCTTTATACTGCTTTATACTACAATAAGGCAGTTCTTACCTCTCCATGGGAACCCTGTGACAGGCCTACATTTCACATAAGGCTGGGAATGAAATTTAAACACTGCCAGGTTGCCATGGAGTGTTGGACCCCATGGCATTGTAGCTGCTGAGGGAAGGGGGGCAGCTGTGTGATGAGAGGTGCAATCAGAGTGGAAGGGACATTGCATGGGAAGATGAATTGTATTCAATATACAACTCTGACTTGGCCTGAGTTTGCTAGGTTGCTGCTGGAAAGATTTTAAGAGATTAGGGGAAGACTGATAATGTAATTTGTCTTCCTACCTTACAGACTGAGCTCTCCCGATGAGAGGAGGTGGGAGGTGCCTTGGGGAGGCAAGGGGGAAAATGGCATGAACCTATTACAGCTTATTCCTGAAAGGCACTGCAAACCACTTCTGATTACCCACAGTGTATTTCCTTTCTTAAGAAGAAGCGGTGCTGGCCAGCATGGAGGGTGGTTGCAAAGTTTCAAGACAGGTTCCCTGGGCTGTACTCAGGCAAGATGTGAAGCCACTGAGTTACTATCAGGATTACTCTATTCTTAGCATCCCAGTGTGTGTTCACCCCCCACATATCACTATCTAAATATAGTCCCTACTAAAGGACAGATGCTGCCAAGTTGCATCTGACCCCCTCCTCTCTTGCATTCTGTTCCCAAAAGCTAGGCCGAATTCCCCGAGACACGTCCAATAATCAGCATGTCCTTTTGTCTCCCCAGGGCTGTACAAGGAAACCTCTGTTAAAGCCTGATCCTAGCTCTGGCCTTCCTGGCCTCTCCTAGCACTGGCCTTCCCTTCAACACCTTTTCTTCTTCCTTTCCTCCTCATTTGTTGCCTTCACCCTTTTCCTTTTTTCCCCTCAGCTGCTTCTGTCCTTTCCTTCCTGTCTGATTCAATATGATCAATGAGAGGAAGAGGGCAAAGTAATGAAAGAAAACATGCACATGTATGTGCACGTACCTAGGTGCGGCAGATACCCAAACCTCTCTGACAAGAGCTCTCTTGTCACAACAGAAGTCCTGCAGAGAGGCCAGTGAGGTGGAAAATCTTCTGAGTAAATGTGTTTCATTAATTTATAGTTCCAGTTTTCCACACTGCTTTTTATTTCCAGTAGCATAAATCAGTAGGGCCCTGAAATTGGGATTCCCTAAACCCAGCTGAAATCTAAGCAGGACTTTCCTCCATGTGAGCCAAGGTGTGCCATGGGGGAGCGTGGAGTGCCACTGAGGCACGGAGTGGTAAGTGTAACAGGCAGGCAGTTATAAGAGGCTCAGAGAATTTGTGAGGTTCCCCCCCCCAACAAGGAGAGGTCAATTCTCGCAGTATGTGCTAGGAGGTCGGACAGCGCAATCCCCCAGGGCCAGGTCTGGGGCTACCCCTGACCACTTGTCAGAGTCCCTCAGTGCTGCCTCTCACTCGCACAAGAAAGCTCTCCAGGGATCTGCTACAGGAAGCAGAGAGGATATATCTTTGAAATGCCGCTTTTCCCATCCTTTCCTATCTCTTCAGAACAGCTGCTGGGTGACACCTTCCATCCTGTCTGCAGCCTAAGCAGAAGCTCCCTGTTAGTGACGCTTCATGTGGCTCACTGGGTGCCCAGGAGAGGGCATCTTTTGGACATGGGGAGCAAGTGGCTGAGCCTGAGGGCAGCCTGACCTTCAGGGTGGGCAGCGAGCCTGGCCTTTAGACTGGGCAGCCACCCTGGCCTGGGGCCTCAAAGGCCCAGTGCTGCCCTCGCTGTGAGCGAGACATGCAGTCTATGGGTTGTCATGAAAGGTCTCCACAGCACCGTGCTGGCAGTCATACAAAAACTGGCAGGCTCATGCTGGTCTCTGTCCAGAGGCTCTCCAGCCTCTGGCACACTGCACCCTGCGGACATGGTTGTGGATTAAGTCCTGTCCTTTCTGTATGATGTGCTTTCTTCCTTCTATCCCTGCACAATCCTCTTCTGCCTTTAACCCCTTTTCTTTCCTCCCTGGCAAATGCAGTGGGGTAGGGGTTTATCATTAAAATGAAGCTGTGAATAGTTTGTTTCCCTCCACCCCTGGGAAGCAGATTCATAAACTTCCAGGGAGGGGTTTATAAACCTGTGGGAGATTGACAGCCAGGAACATTTACATGCTATTTTCAGACTCTGGTCCTGTTTTCCCAAGGAGGAATGGAGACAGGGAGAAGTCCCCTCCTGGATTGTAGAGCTAGTTTGCAGGCTCCCACAACAGCACTGAAGTAACTACAGTTGCTTTAGTGCGTGGGCCTTCCGCCACCCTGGTAAAATCTGAGCGCAGACCAAGCCAGAGCCAGCATCTTTACTAACCACAAAAGAAATGCATCGCCTGCTCACGTTGCTTAGCCCGTGTGGGGCAGGTTGCGTCCCACCAGCCTACTCTGATCTAAAGGTGCCTGAAGCAGCAGCAGGCAGTGTTGTGAGTGCAGCCTGACCTTCCCTGCCTGGGAATCCCAAACACTTGCCTGCAAAGTCCTGCAGTACTGTGGGACCAGAGGATTTTGGGAAGCTTACTGGCTCTGCTCTGGGTGGTCACCAGCCCACATCCAGTTGGTTTCAGTGAGCATGGAGGAGTACGATGGGATGCGAGGAATGCTCTGAGCACCTGCTGACAGCCTTTAACCCCCAGTCCCCTCGCTCCATAATTGGGAGAGATACTCAGCAAGTGTGTTCCCATCCAGTGCTGAGCACCAAGCACTTGGCCATGGAGCAGCAGTTGGCCTTTTGGGGAATACGAGAAGGAGACCCTCCTTCTAACCTCTCTGCCACTTCCGAACTCTCTGCATTAGCTGCTGTGTCGGTAGGCAGCACTGGAAAATGTATCTGCTATCTCTTCTCATTTAACACCTGCACCTTGAGGGAGTATCAAGAAGCAGCATTTATACTGTAACAGCAGAAAAGTGGTTCTTCAGCAGTAGTTCATTACAGACCCACACGTTCTCATTCCAGGCTTATATTAACAAGGAGGGAGATAAAAGACTAAGATGACAGAGGCTGATGGATGTGGCAGCTGGGATGAGCCAGTCCCTATTTTAAGCATGCAGGCAAAATTTGGGGTCAAGCTGGAGAGGCTACAGAGTGATAAAGTGCCAGTGAACGCACAAACAACTCAGAGCATAGCCCTCCTCTTTCCATCTTCTTCCCCAACACCTCTCAGTCCTGCTGACAGGCTGACCTGGGAGGAGTGCTGCTCTTGCCTGCTCAACACAAGCCAGCAGGGCTGAGCCCTGGGCGTGCATACACCCCATGGGTGCAGAGGGCCTGGGCCCTGACACCAGCCAGCCGTACCACTGGACCTCCTCAGGGCTCCAGCTTTCTCCTTTCCTGCTCCCCTCCTGCCCCTGCAAGAACAATGACAGGGCAGCAATCCTCTCACATCCACTTCTCTTTCCCGGGGCTGCTATGGGAGTGCGGGTAAAGTTGCTTGTGCGATTTGATAGCTGAGTCTGGTTGCTCGAGCAGCAAGGCTACAAGATATGGGAGAAGGTGCCCTGCTGTGATTACCTCTCTGCAGGGATCTGCCACAGTTCGTTCACTGCACCCTCTGTTAAACAGCTCTGCACTGATTTGTCTCTCACTTAACTGCAAGATCTGAAGAAATATTCTAGAAGCATCTACAAATCCAGCGTATTGCTACCTTGGACCTGATTTGCCCTGACCCAGTGTTTTTGCCCAGCTATTCTTTTATGTGCAAAATGAGTGCATTATGGGTGCCAAGCTGTCCTACAAGACTATCCCATTGCTTGCCTATATGGGAGAGGTCTGTGGTTTTGGGCTA
Source organism: Aptenodytes forsteri (assembly GCF_000699145.1). Classification (NCBI taxonomy): domain Eukaryota; kingdom Metazoa; phylum Chordata; class Aves; order Sphenisciformes; family Spheniscidae; genus Aptenodytes; species Aptenodytes forsteri. Next base: position 3,315,851 of record NW_008795129.1, read on the forward strand.
AAAGTGGGCATTTGGTTTACTTGCTTGCCCTAAGAGAAAGGCTAGGCTGGGTTGGGGGTTTCAGTAAGAAGTTTAACTGATGGATGATGGAACAAAAGGGAGAGGAAACACTTGGTGTAAGATGATCCAGGAACTAGCCTGGAACTAGAGACCCAGACTCCATTCTCAGCTACAGCAATGCATTATCTTGCACAGCTCCTGTTAAGGCTAAAGATTTACTCCGAGTTTACACTTGTGTAACAGGACACCATATGGCCTGATGCAGATGTCCAGAAATATATTGGCCAAAGCCAATAGAGCAGGAATGCTTGACAGCAGGAAGTGCCTCGGAGCCACCATCTCTTCCCAATGTCAGCCTCCCCGAGGATGGTACCTGCAGGGGCTCTGTGTGAGCGTCAGGGATCATACCAAGGAAGTACAGTAGGGGCGTACAGAAGGACACACAGCCATGTACAAGGATAGTCTGGAAAGAGTTCCTGTTCCCTTTCTGAAACACAGACTCCCTAAGCAACTTAGGAGATAGGGAACTAGAGGAGAAGAGCATGTAGGTGCTCTTGAGTCTTTCATCTGCACTGAAGGACTCGAATTAGGTTGGTCATCAGGTCAGGTCTATGCTCAGCAGAGTGACTCTTGGAATTAACAGGAATTAATGGGGTGCGGTCGTCCACCCTGGCAGCACAGTAGTCATAGGCCTTATTTTATTCTGTCAGAAATGGAGCAATAGAAGGGCCAGCAGGAGACAAGCAACTGAGCTAAATAGCTGCTGTTCTTCCCTTCATCCCTATCCTCTCTATTCTGCTTTTCCAGATCCGAAAGAGAAGCAAAGCGTGCCGTGGAGGCCTGTGGGAAAATGATGTGCTAGTATCTATCAACGGGAAGTCATGTGCTGGCCTCTCCCATGCTACTGCCATGCAGATCATTGACTCCTCCAACGGCACGCTCAACATCTGCGTGAAAAGGTAACCTGCTCCCAAGCACCGGTGCTGCGACAGTACAGGCAGCAGGGCAGCTTCATCCAGTGTAGCAGCTATCCACACCTAGCAGAAAGAAGGCAGGCAGGAAGCCTTTGGTTTCTCCATACTGCAAGGTATACTAGGACTTCCCCATGGCTGACATGTGGCCATCCAAAAGTTTTGCACTGTCTCTGTGCTGCTTTCCAGAGTGCCTGGCCCTGAACTGACCCCAGACCTCCCTGCCCCTGCCCCTCAGGCTGGAGGGAAGTGTTTGCAGTGTGAGGGCCACATTGCAAAGAATGAGCAATTTAGACTCCAAGCAAGCAGATGCCATAGGGCAGTTCATCTCAGCAATTAACAGAGACTCCAGTTCATTCCGGCTAAATAACTGTTCTGTAGAAATGGATTTGACTACACATTGGATAATTGAGCCAAGGCAGGATTACCCGAATATTCACTACAGCAGGCCATTGCAGTCCGATAGGGTGTGAACTGACTTCCACAGAGGTGTGTAGCTGAGTGCCTTTTTGCAGGAAGAAATATCTCTAGCAAAGTCTCTAGTCCAGCAGAATACTGGAGACCAGGCTCAAATTTAAGCACAAAAATGGTCCCAGTAACATCCCTGGTTCTACCTGTGCTAAAGCTAACCCAGTGCCTCAATGCATGCTGGATGAGGCCCAAGCTGTAAATGAATCATATAAAGACAGAGGCAGCAAAGCTGTGTCCCAGCTAGTCCACACTACTCCCAAAACAGAAGTCACCCTCAGGAAATAAGGCCCTGGTGAAGGGAGCTGGGAGATGTGATTTTTACAGCCCTGAAAAGACAGAGCACTGTGAGCAGTGGGGAGGGAGAGCCACGCTGGTTGCTGTAAAGTAGGGGCAGAGGTGGGCAGTGCTCAGAGGAGGAAAGCCTGAGCATGTAGGATCTCCCCCTTGGCTTCAGGGAAAGCGCCGGTGCCTTCTGATGTGCTCACCCCATACCCTAGCTGTGATTAAGAGGGATGAGTGAGCCCTGCACAAGGTGTCCAGAATAGCTCCCGGTCCCTTGCCAAGGCCTTATCTCACCCCATTGGAGCCTATCTGCAGCCAACAGGTGCCTGGGCAAATTCCAATGGGCCAATATCAGCACACTTTGAATTAGCAAAATGACAAAGGCAGGCTTCTCGCAGCCCTCTGGGTGCCAACATCAGATGGTTTGGAAATAACGTAACCAGTTGGCTTCATCTTGGGGTAGTGGAGAAGTCATCAAATACTGCTTTCTGATCACATCTCTATTCCCACTTCATATTTATGTTCCCAGAGAAAACACCAATCAGTCCTGTTCAGAAAGGAGAGGTAGCTGGATGGCTCTCGAGTATGCAAGGTCATATGTGTATGTCTGTCAGTGTGAGATCTATGCGAAGAGAGAGAGAGAAAGATGGGGAGGGAGAGTGATTGTGACCTGACAGTGCAGAACAAGATAAACTGGCTTACAAGCAGTAATGCTTTTCAGTTATCTGGTTGAGTATTTAAAGAAGAGGAAGGACTGCTCTGTTTTGCTTGGGGAGCTTTGAGTTTGCTCCCCAGTGAGAGTTCGCAACAGAAAATATTATTAAAAAATAAACTGTCAGAGAAATTGCCCCACCCTTAGCTTCCACAAAGGTTTGCATTTGACACGAGTATAAATTTTTCACAGTTCAGAATTGGGATCCAAGTCATGAATTCCACAGCTTTACAGAGGCAATGCTGTCTGCCTGGCTTCCCAGTATGCATGCTCAAAAGGCAAATACTTAGGGCTCCTTTATAACTCTAGTGACTCTGGCAAGGGAAGGAAGAAGTTCCCTGCCCCATCTGTGTGGTCTGGAGTCAAACTGCTGTTGAAATCCAGACTCACTCTTGAGGAGAGGGAGGGCAGAGCTGGCTCTTTTCCCATCAGCGTAGCCAGTTCTCCCTCCCTCTGGCAGTCAGCAATCGGCCTCACTGCCCCGGTCTGCCCTGCCCCTACTTTAGTCATCCTTCCAGCTGACTTACAGGCTAGAAGTTGCTATGTCTAAGCCAAAGGCAAATGCCACCATGGATTGGGCTGGCTGGCATGACTGCAGTACGGTCGTCAAAACCCAGGCACTGGTAGCTTGCTTGCGAAGCAGTCCCACAGCGAGCAGGCCACACACAACAGGGTGGACTCCTACCACAGGATAGCAGAGTCCTACCCCAAAAAAACACTTGGGCCTTTTTCTCTTAAGTATTTGCTATTTACTCCCACATAGAGGTCAGGGCAAACAAACAGCACCGACTTCTTTGTTTGGAGCCCACTCTGAACTAAAGCAGTTTGGGGAATGCCGGGATCTGCAGAGCTGGCACAGCTCCATGGTGCAGTCCCAGCTGCAGGAGCAGCTGGAGTGCAGTGTGGTGGCTCAGGTGCCTCCCTCCCCGCCACCCCCCA
>NW_008795129.1:3319895-3334688 GCF_000699145.1 Aptenodytes forsteri
CGCAAGCGGCAGGCTGCAGGGCTATGTCCCACTGTCCTGGGGAATGTTTGCTATGCAGGAATTTACCTCCCCAGGATAAATGCCTGGGGAGCTGATTAAGCTGTTTTATGCTGATTTTATGCTCTCAGGGCATTCTGATTTTCAAGTGTTTAACACCTGGTTTTCAAAGAGTCGTGAAGCAGAAAATCAGGGATGAGAGCATGTAGCTGATGTCAGAGATGAGTCTGCCCTTGGTGTCTGCACTTCAGGTGTCTGTACCACCTGAAAGACATCTGAAACACCAGCTCAATCCTTACTCCTCTCTCACATGTGGGAGTTTCCTTCCAGCTCAGCCTCACCAACCAGACCTCGCTCACCACTTTTCCTTCTCTCCACAGGATAGTTGGTGGGGACCAGACCGGCCCATGGCTCCAGCGCTCCCCTTCTCCAGGACAGCGAGTGCTCTCCCCGCCATCCCCGCTCAGCTCCCCAGCGCAGCTACTCAGCCCTGAACTGGCAGGAGCCCCGGTCACCGCACAGCCCTTGCAGCCACGGAAGTCGCAGAGGCACCTGGAGAGCCTCACCTCCCCACCGGACAGTGAGGCCTACTATGGTGAGACAGACAGCGATGCTGACAACATGGCCCAGGAGAAGCACCGCCGGGCTCGCAAGAAAAGCCCGCGCTCCCCGCCCGACAGCACCAACAGCAAGGCAGATGCGCCTCAGGATGAGGTGTCCCTGTCCGAACAGAGCGGCTATGAGAGCATGCCAGAGGCTGCTGTGCAGGGGGGACCCGAGGTGGCCAGCTCCGTCGGGGTGGCCAAGAGGGAGATTGCCTGCCCACCTGGCAGCCGCACAGACACTCCATTCTCGGAGAGCGAGGGACAGTTGCGGCCACCGTTGACAGAGGGACGGGAGCCTTCTCCAGAGGCGATGCTCCTGCCCCATGCCACCAAGGCTATCCGAGCAGAACGCCATCTCATCCCCATGGTGGGGCCAGTGGAGCACCCGGTTGATGAAGACCTAACCACCACGTATGCGGAGAAAGCCAAGCAGGCCAGTAAGTCCTCTGCACGCTGCCACTCACCCATGCCCTCTTCCTATGCTGGATCTCCTTCCAAAAGCCTAATTCCTGCAAATGTCAAGCGGGTTAACTCCTCTAGCTTGGGAAGAAGCAGAGTCAAGTCAGACCTGCAGGGACTGGGGCTTCCTATTGCAGCTTTGGCACTGGGGTCTACCTCACCCAAGATGTCCCAAGGAACAGATGAGAGAAAGGGTCTGGGATCTGGGAGTCACAGGTAGAAGCTGCAGCCACACAACCAGCTGTGCTCTAGCACCTATATGTGCTGGAAACAGGGTGGAGGTCATTGGTTTCTTCAACGCTTTGGGCTGAAGAAGACTCAGGGGAAATGATGGTGTCAGGGAAGAAGTTGGGGATTAAATTTCCGAGGCCTGGCCTTTCAGAGATCTCACAGCAGCTCAGTTTGCTCCTTAGCTATCTGTGTGTCCAAGCACAGCGTGCTCGTTCTGAGGGCCTCCCGAGGAGTCCCCTGTTCAGCTCTGCTCTCCATGGGCACAGAAGCATGTAGTATTACACATGATTAAGGACTGAGTAGAGATAATTTTCAGTCAGCATAGCCCTAAAAGAGTGTTGTCAGTAGCTCATTTATTTCTCTCACCCTGTCAAGCTCAGGGAGGGGCTTGTCTACATCGACTTTCGGAGGATGTTTTCTCTGCAGGCACTTACTGCAGCAAGGGTGTCCATGTCTGGAAGCAGCTGGTGAGCTCTGGTAGGATTTATCACTTTTTAGGTATCGGCAGTGGAGGGCTGCCAGCAAGGACAGGCAGGAGCTGGTAAATCAGCTGTTGGAACAGTTCCTTGTAGTGGGACCCCTACTAGTCAAGACCTCTCCAGGTGGAATAAAGTACTGAAAAATGTAGTGTAGTACATGGGTGATGGAGCTGAAGCAACCTTAATTGTGAATATCTTTCCTGGTTTCTGCTACACGTGGAGTATTTCAAACCCAAACACGAAGGCAGAACAAGATGTTACCTGACTTCACAGTTGTGATCTATTCAATAATATTAAAAACAAGGTAATCAAGAACTTGTTTTCATATGAGTACCTCAGTGTGCAGTATGATTGATTAATTTACAATTCTCTGAGCCTAGAAATAAAGCAGGTTTTAAAAAAGTGACTTAGCTGGGTGACAGAATGGAAAACTGAGACACAGAAAAGTCACTAGACTGAATGAGAAATAAAGCACACAGATTCTAACTTCTGATTCTCTGCTCCAAATGCTAGACATTTTTCCTCAGACGAGGTAATATTGCAAGACAATTGTTAAGCCTCTCTTTTCTCTTTTCCTAAGGCTAAACATTCCTTTCTCTGTTCTGCCTAAGGGATCCTATAGAGGTAACTTTCAAATCTAGACTGCTTCCGTCAGACAGGGCACTGTCTTACTGCTCTGCCCTGTGTTGAGAGGACAGACTCGGTTGGGTCCCTTATGTCAGGCCCTGCTAGGCGGTGCAACTAATCTGGTGCCTCGTACTACTTCTTCCTAGTCTTTAGCACTCACTTTCCTTAGAACAGCAAAGAAAGTAGCAATTTCAGCCTCCCTGAGGATGAAGCTATTTTTTCCCCCTTTGAATAACGTACAAGCATGAGGTGAATGTTGAGAAAGGCATGTTCAGCTGCTCCCTGCCACCTGATAGTCCTAGCAGTGGAAGAGTAATTGCTTTACATCAAGACTTATTTCCATGGACAGCGTCAGTACAGAAGGCTCCCAGGAAAGCCATGTATTTAATGCAGAGCATTTCTGATGGCAAAATAATATCCCATGGCAGAAGGTGATGCAACTCTATTGCCAGCTAGAGGTAGGGTTCCCAGAAGCACTGCAGACTGAGATAATATTTTATTCTCCTATTACCCCTCCACCGCTCACACCACTTCTGGATTATGTTTGGCCATGGGTGTCCTTATGTAAGAGTTACTCTGCCATGGATGGCAACTCACATGGCCAGCTTGGCCCTTCTTAGGTTAGGAATCTTGGCAGTAAATGTGAAGGCAAAACGCTATGTCCTGATCATGCTGGAGCACAGCAGTCATTAAAACAAAAGTCATGATCAGCAGCCAGTAACTCTGTGAAGGAAGGAAGCAAGGAAGGAAGAGGGGTGGAAGGTGTTCATTATGTGGTAAACAGAGCTAAGGAGCACCTATACCTGGAAGAAACACAGGAGGATGTGGGACTGCTGAGCTGCACTGGCTCTGTGAGGAGGCTGCCTGCAGAGAAGCTATCGGCATGGGAGGCACATGGTACAGCATCTCGTGCCAGGAAGATGTAGCTTTGGCAATGATGTTTGGGCGTGCATTGGTTCAGCTCCTACAGCTGCTCCATGCTTCCACGGAGCCAGCAAAGTTTAAAGCTCTGTTTCTCTGCCTTTCCTTGGCAATACCCGCAGCACAGTAGCCTACTCTGGGACGTGGAGACTCCTGGGTTTTGCTAAACAGAAATGCAAAATCAAGCTCATGGTTTAGAAGCTAGGCAAGTTTTTAAAATCTGAGTTACCTACAGTAGGTGACTTGGAAGATCAGTCATGGGAGCCTGGGCCTCAATATATACGCAGTAGACATTTAAGGGCCATTCTGACTACCTAATCAGATGTCTGCCTTTTGGAGCACTACTTATTTAAATATATTCCCAGTGTACCTGCTCAGCACACCCTCCTTGCCTTGCCATGGCCTTCTCTACTATAGCTCCCACCACTGCACCGTAAGAATGTGAAAAACTCCTTTTTTGTTTGTTGGGACTGTTACCCATATGGTTCCTCACCTTTTCTTTCTAGAACGTGCTCCTTTCTCATGCCTGCTCTGATGTTTTCTCCAATTTTGGAGGTATTTCTCTTGTCCTTTGTATTCATTCTTTCTAACTTTTCGCTGTCTCTTTTAAGCTACAGAGAGTTTCTCCCTTTCCCACCTGTCCCTGCACCTCAGGCAAACAGAGTTGCAGGTATAGTATTTCTAGATGAGTATCTAGAAACATCAAATTTCTAGATGAATAATTGAAATTCCTGTACAAGAACAGAGACACGTAATAATTCTTTTGCACACCACCAAGAGTAGCAACTGACATTCTTCACAGCTCTATTGCCCTGCAAGGATCTCAGTAAGACTGCTATCACCTGTCAGCTCTTGGGTTTTCTCAAACTTAAGATCTGTAGCTCTGCTCTTTATTTCCTATCTCTAAAGTTTTTGTAGACCTTTGTCCTCACTGCATGCTTTCCAGAGCTTTGAACTTTCCAGATCATAGGCAAGTTGATTCAGCCCCCCTACCTCCCCTTTTCTGTATGATTTTCCTCCGTTTCTGATGTTAGCAAATCTGATCTGGGCTGACTGTATGCTGTCCTCAAGATCATCAATGAAACTAGGAAATGCTTCCCATATTTGCCCACCATCTTTCCTAGTCTCACCATGATGGGTGATCAGTCTTTATGCTCTGATTGTTACTGATTCATTTTCTCTTAATTTTCATCTGACTGACATTTCTCCAGTACATGTATTTTTTTGCATCAACTCCACGAACTCCTGACAACTACAGCTGCTTTCCCTGCCTTTGCTAAGAGGATACAAATCACGTGGCAATTGCCAGAGGTGTCACTGCTGTCTAACACCTGCTTTGCACTGCAGTAACACAGGAGCAAATGGAGCTCAATTATTTACACTAGGCAAGGATTTGACTCTGGGAGCAGAACACAGTGTGGTGGCAAGTACCAACAGCCCGAGATGAGGATTTGGCAGTGGGTGGGGTGGAGCAAAATAAGCACAGGGAAGAGGGGGCAGCAGCTGATGGTGCCACCTCACGATGCCCTGCATGTTGTCAGCTGCTGAGCTGTGCCTCTCCCTCCCCAGCAAAGACACAAGGCCTTAGAGCTCCTTAGAGAGGCAACAGTCCTTGCAGTGAGGTTTGGGCCTGTCTCCTTCCAAAGTTCCTGCCCTATCACAGTTTGCACATTGGTATTGGCTCATTTTTTCCAACCTGTGGGATGAGCACGTACATCATCCCAGCCCTCCACAGGACACACGACTTGGATGTGCCTGCTCAAAAACCACTCAGAGCATTGCTGATGCAGACTAGTGAGGCAGTGTGGGGAGCCACACATCTTCCAAATGTGGGGAACTTGCCCTACAGGTAATAGGACTTCAGTCTTCATTGCTACCTAGTGGCTACTCTGCACCCTGGTGTTTTGCTCAGTGGGGCAAGAGAACAGCCAGCAAACAGGGACTCTTTGCTGTACTTTAAATGAACTACAGGAGAGCATTCATACTTGTGAATAGCCAGTATTTTGCCTAATCTGAAGAAATGAAAGTACAAATTTGTTTTCTTCCCCCTAAAACAGTAGCTTGCTCTCTTTAAAGAGGTGATTAATCTCTGGGGAAACTGGGAATCTTTAGGTCCTCAGTTTGTCATCACTACTAAAGGGCCAAGCCACATCCCTCCCTGAGACGATTTCTGTGCTGCTTGGACAGTGCAGAAGGAAAGGAAGAGATAACAAGACAGAAAATACGAATAAAAAAATCTGAATGAGTTTCAGGAGGTTAGTGGAAAGCAGGAGCTTGTGGCAGAGAGAATCAGACTATAGTTGTCACAAGTAATTGCTAGTGAGGTTCTTTGGTTCCCCGTAGCTCCTGCAGTGTCCTCCTCTGCTCACACCACCCTCAGAGGCTTGGAATCCATCTGTAGCCAGGGCTGCTTCTCCTCAGCCACCTGTGCTCTCTAAGGTGCAATGTATGTTCACCCCCATCCTAAACCATCTCCCAGGGACAATGGGGTCAGGGTTTCTCACAACTGGAAATACCAATTGCTAGCAGAAGACAGACCTACCAGGACAGCCGTCTAGTCCTAACTTGCTATCACACTGTAGGAATTTGTATCAGTGCAAGAAGTGCTTCAAAATATCTCAATTTAAACTGGACTATTTTTAGTTCTTAGGACTCAAGAGCCTCTCCATGTACGGTAGGGGAAGGGAGGGAAAAATGGGTGGGGAAATTTCCTCCTCTGCTTTATATGGGCCTGGCTGCCTGTGCAGAGTCATCAAAGTTACCACATTCCATATCAGAAAAGGAAATCCTTCTTGTTTAAAGCGGATGTACAGCAGCATCACTTGATGAGATAGGATGCTTATTTATAAGTGGCCTATTCATTGGAAGGTCATACAGATTACCTCTTCTAAGAGTGACTGCAGTCACATTTCTCTGCAGAGAGTGTGAGTGCAGCAAGCCATCTCTCAGCCTATTATAATCGGTATAGGCCACAGGAGCTGTGAACAAGATAAAGTACCTGAATGGCAGTTTGAACTTACTGCACCACATTTTCTGCTTGGCTTTCAGCTTTGACACTTGTGACTCTAATGATCACAGTTGCGTGGTTGTTAGGCTAGCCTACTGGTTTTGCCATTCACTGCAGTCTAGAAGACCAAAAGGTTTAGGATAGTAGTCAACTCTCCCCATCCTACCTGCTTTAAAGTAGAATAGAAAAGCATTCTGCTCAGGCCAGGAGATTAAAATTAATTGCCTGAACGATTGATCTTACAGGAAGTCTGTTCCTAGCAGCATGAAGCAATGCTGAATAAACCTTGGCCCTTGCTACTCAGTGAGCAGCCAACCACTAGAAAAACAAGGACAACAGCCTCCATGGCTGAATCACAGATGGAGAGTCTGATCTCGCTTCAGCATACATGAAACTGGAAATTGCCTCCACTGGGGCAATCAGTTTACATACACTGGTGTATGCAGTCTAGTTGTATGCCTTTGCTTAAGAATATCTCACTTAATAACTAACATTCAGGTTTGAATTCTCTGCAGCTTGGAAGGCATTTATTAAAGAAGGCAACAGTGAGATAAACACTGCACATCTGGAGCCCTCTTCCTCCAGTTTTAGGCTTGAGTATGGCATCTGAGCTTAGGTCTTTGGTTTATGTTCTTCTATCGAAAGCACAGAGGTAATATTTTCAGGCTGATGTATTAACTGTTTGGGCAGAAGATAGAGATTATAAGCTAGTGTTGTCTGTCTTGGCTAGTGTGGATGAATTTTTCCTTCTTTCTTGAGCCATCTCAGGAATTCTCACAAGTAATTGGCCATCTTCTTCAGGTATTCTTACTGGAGACTTCCAGCATTGTTCCCTCAGGCATCACTCTTGTCCAGCATTTCCATGCAGATGCTGTAGGTTGCAGCACTGGAAGTAAGGCTGATAGAGCTCTGCTCTGCTTCACCTTTGTACCTCACTGCTATCCTGCTGCCCCAGAGCCTGACAGAGACATGGATTTAGCTGAACATATGTTAGCGCAAGATGAATCTAGCTGCATATAATATTCTCTGGGAGAGGAAAGATCTTTGGTATTTAAAGATGTTTGGAAGAAAGCTGTATCTGATTCCTGAAATGAAAAGGTATATACTAAGATACCATTTTGAGCATCTTTTTTAAACTATCAGTTACTCAGACATTACTTCTCTGTGTTATTATTGTCAGCGCAGGGACTCTGACTCTGGGTCACAGTTCTTCAGACATGGTCAGAGGTCATTCATCATCCTGCTGCTGGTGAAAGAGTGTCAGCAGGTCTCTTCCGAGCTCACGCCTCCATGGTCCTTGCACAGCCCCAGCTAGTGATTTTTCAGAATATGTTGCCACACACATTAAGTTAACATAGCCTGTCCTTGCACATGCACTTCTGGAGTGACTTAGGATGTGTAGGGCTGATGGGGAACGATGGGATTAAGCGAAAATTTTGCCAGTAATTCAGATCTCAAGGTGATTAGAGCAATAATCACACTGAAACAACTACATATATAGATATAACCCCATAGACTGTCTTAGCCAAGCTGATAGTTTCTAGGTTCCAGGATTTTGAGAGCTGAGTTGAAAGAAATCATAATGCAAACAGGCAATGGGAATCCCTCTCCCTGTCCGATGTTGTTTCCATCAGTTCTGAAAGTGAAATGGGACTTACTGAAAGGGTTGGGACAAGTCTGCTCAGAGACAACACTGAAATGAGACAAAGTGATAGTGATGGGGGAGGGAGAGGCATAAAAGGGTGAGGCATAAAAGGACTTTGACAAGGGGTAATTAAACAACAGAGTCATTGCTCAACAAAAGTGAGAGAAAATTATAGCTAGGAAGGAGAAAACTGTCAACGTGACAAATAATCGTTCTTCAGTTTCACTTAAATCCATCGCAGGAAGGGAGATCAGTTTGTTGTGAAATCTGTAAAGCTTCACGGCCATCAGTGCACCTACCGCTTATGTTAACCAAGACTCCAGCCCTCTTGTATAAAAGAAATAGGAGCAGGAACGGGGCGGGGAGTAGATTCAGCATATCTTGACACACTGACTATACTAAAAGGACAAGGCTGAATCATATTCTCTGTAGAGGTGAAATGTAAGGAATTAGTGAAAATTGTATCAGAATGGCCCTCAGTCCTTGATAAATACCCTGGAATAATGGGAAGGGTCTCAGGGAAAAAGACCAAGGATAGCACCGTTCTTATAGACACAGGCTCTGGGGATAAGGAAAAAAAAAAAAAGAAATATTTAGCTTCAGTTAGGTGAACGAAGTAGTTCTTTTGAGCACACTTTGTGGAAAGCAAAATGATCAGTAAAAACAACATGGACTAATAAAAACTAGAAAAAGAGATAGTCTTTGACCTGTTCAGTAAGATAAGACTTCATGGCTAAAGAAATAAGGTGGACATAGTATATGTGGGCTTCTGTAAGATATCTGATATGGTTCCACATGACTTTTCCAATGAGAGAAATATGGATGAGATAGGACTACTGTAAGGTGACTGCACAATTGGCTAAGAATAGAACAGAAAACATAACTATTAATGGCTCATGATGTCAGATTAGCTAACTAAGTTGGTAGTAGTGTTTCACTGGGCTTCTGAATCTAACAGGACTACCTCTATATTTTCACCCATGGAGCTTTAAACACTAACATATGTCAATCAAATGTCCTCTCCACCTCAATGTTATATGACTGGTGAGGAGACAGGTGATTAAAAATCCCAACCCTCCCCTCTTCTGTCAGTAGATCTTGTCCTCTGGTTGCATCTAGACAGAACAGGCAGTATGTGCTGTGGGGCACCCCACAGCCCCGAAACTGCTGCTATTGAGAACTGGGACCTGGCTGGGACACCCTGCAGCTTTTCTCTGGTCTTTCTTCCCACAGAAACCCAGGTGTGTGGGGGACACAGGAGAGGGAGGCGGGTTAGCTGGATTGAGGAGGTACACCACTGTTGTCTTCCTATCTGCTTTTTCAACTGCAAACTCCTGCTAGTGAAGCTTTTTAAATGTTTTTTGTTTCCTTGAGTGTGTTGTACCTAGCAAGCAGTAACAGGAAATAGCAATAATACCATTTTTAATGGATGGCCTGAGGATTCAGCGGAGATTGCTGTGTATCAATCAGCAGATGACATAAGGCATGGAAGGTATACAGTTGTCTCGTGAAAGGCTGGATTTTTAAATGTAGTAGGAGCTTGACTAGTTGCAGAAAAGGACTAAAATCAATTGGATAACAAGAATATATGGCAAATGCTACAGGATTAATCAAGTCCACAGACCCAGATGGTGAGCATATGCTTGTCTGTATTACTAGAGAGTGGATGCTGGAAACACTGAAGGACAAAGAGAAGATGAATCAGTGGTATCCTGCTGTTAGACATCAAGCAATTTTGTGAACAGCAGAGTTAACAGATCCTGGTGTCCTTTTAATTTATGTCTTGTATTTGATATCTCATTCTCTCATGTCTAGTAAAATGCAAATCTGTCTGATGTCTCTCACATTCAAAATGAGAACCCATAATTTCTCTGTTGTGTGTGTTCTTCAGTTTTCAGTGCCTAATTAAGACTGCACTCAGGCTTCCTGCTTCCTATGGTGGGGTCTATCATCTCCTCTGTCCAGCCACCTATTTGCATGTAAACTTGTAGGAGCATTGTATCTTTGTGACTTCAGACTCTTAAAATTAGCAAATAGGCTCAAAAGCTATTAGCATGAAACAGGTAAGATCGAAAGACATGCAGCATGACTGCATAAACCTTTCTTAGGAAATCAGGCTAAAACTGCAAAGGACAGATTCACTAGTGCATTCAACAGGTGCTGCCCTGGCAAAAGAAAGCTCTCCTTTGGCAGTCTTGTTGCAGAAGACTATGTAGGGAATATCCAGGGCCCGAGTGTGAGCTGTCAGCACAGGAAAGCTGGCCATGTGTGCTACCTTTTGCACTGAGGACACATTTCCATCCAGCTCAGGAAGAAAGGCAAATTCTCACTCAACTGAGGGAGATTTTTTTTGAGTGAACAAGCTATTCAAGTCTCCAGCAGGATACCATGAGACAAATACATTGCAGCCACACACAGCAATGTCTCCACACCCTCTCTGCCTAGCAGAGCTCTTCAATAGCAGTGTGGGAGTCGCAGCCTGGCTAAGAATGGTCAAAAATCTACAAAATGACTGGGTATGTTTTTTCCCACGGGCTGTCGATTCACCTGCAGGGAAGTTTGATTTCTGTTTTTCCAAAACCATTAGATTGCTGTGGGGCAGGGTCTCACTGGGAGCTCTTAAGAAGAAATACTGGTTGACAAGTACTTAACTATATATTTAATTTCAGATGCATGCTTAAGTGTTGCAGACTTGAGTAGGACTGAAGCATTTACCTGTAGCATCCTAAATTGCAGCTGAAGGCATATCTATGTTTTGTATTATGCACAGATTATGTGATGGAAGTGTGCAAATATCCAAGAATGAGAAACAAGTTTTCTGTCCCAAGAGTTTTACCACTTCTTTTAAGTAAAAGAATATATACTCCTCTGCTTTACTGTTTGCAACTCAAACATTGGTTGAAGTTTGAAAGGTTGAAGCTTTCAACAGGGAAATACTTAGAAGGCAAATACAACCTATCCAAATCTTATTTTGAAAGGACTCCAGGTATGAAAAGCATGAGATGTCTATAGCCTGTAATGACTTACTGAGATATTTGCAACGTTAGCCATGGAAAAATGACCTTGTCTAACATAAATAGCTGGAAGAACAAAATTCTAGTTGATCCCATGTGAAGAAATAGTAGGCAAGTAGTATTTCATCACAGAGGAACAGGCTCTTTATCTCTGAAATTAGCAGTGTGCTTATTTTCTATGGTAATGGCTTTTCTAGAATTTGGTCTTCGGTAATAAAATTTACCGTTGTTTGTTTCCTAGTGAACATGAACAGTATCTGACATCACGTAAACCTGCTTATTCATTAGCTTTCCTGAGCATACATGAAAATGCTTTCTTTTAAAAGGGCCTGATCTTGAAAAGATTTATACTTTTTACACTTCTCCTTACTGTAATTAGTAATGTAATTCATTTCACTTCAGTGAAATTTAGTTAAATTAAGTTAATGGAAAAATCTTTGTAGGCTTTGCTTAATAGAAATTTTTCCTTTTTGTGGATTATTCCAATGGAATTTAGTGCTTTAAAAGTTAAGAGAAATTTTTCTGTAGAAATTATCCACCATACCAGCATTTAGGAAAGTTTTATAACCCTTCCATTTACTCTTTTATCTATTCCATTTGAATGTTCTTAATTGAGATTTTTTTTCTGTACTGCAGAGCTGTATTTTCATTTCCAATTGCATATTGTATATATCAGATTCTACAAGGCTTTCCCAAAGAGTCTATATTCTTATATGTGTAAATATTCATCAAAGAAGAAGAGACTGAACCACTTTCATTGCTCTATGCTGCAAGAGCCTCTGTATGAAGCATGACAGGTCTCTCTTACAGCAACATTGTCTGTGGAGGTTGTCTTCCTTGGCATGCAGCGATGGCTGGTGGATTTCAGGAGGCACGGTCAGACCTTCACTTTTCTAGACTCACTAACACTGGAGATAGTCTGCTCCAGTCTCGGGCTACAGTGTTGCTAAGGCTGGGACTGCTGGGAGGGAGAATCACAGGGCAGTATCCCTTGGACGCAGCTCTGGGATTCTCTCTCAGGACCTATTGCTCGTGTACAGAAAGAGGCAGTAAGACGAGACCTAGCCAAAGTGTGAGGAGATGCTGAGCAGGCCACAGCTGTGAAGATCTGTAGACTCCCAGCACCCTCTGTTCCCTTCCTCCCTGTCCACCCCAGTCCTTGTTATCTGCATCTCGTCTTTCAACACCTCTTAGTCTCCAGCACTAGAGCTCTGAATGGTGCTGCCAAAACACCACTCCTTGGCCTCCAAACGCTCCATCACCCTCCCTGGGCACAGCCACACTCTTCAGTGGTGTAGGTAACAGCCTCTGCCATTTTAATTCAACTAAACCACTTCACTACAGGCACCCAGGATCCTAATGCTCCTCTGTTAAATGTTCCTCAATCCTGGTACACAACAGGAATCTGTATCATGGACTGGCTCTCCTCAGACATGGAAGGAAATTGATACACACAGGAAAAGAAAGCCTCTCCTCTCTTTGCTTCCTTGTATTTACCTGGAGCTGGGTGCTCTCTAAGGGCTTCAGGCAAGGAAAGTTGCTTTCCTCCTGGGTGGGTTTCTCTGCCTGTCCATGTTGGACATGAGCACTGTGTTAGTCTCATCTCTTTGAAGGGCTCTTTAGCACAGAAATGCTGGACATTGAGGCATTGGAAACACTAAGCTGAAGCTTGCACCTTTCTAACCTGAAGCTTGCACCACAGAAGCGGTGAGAGTATAGAGTATATTTTCTTAATTTAATATAAAAAAGAGGAGTTTCTCCTCACAGGGAATAGAGGGTGGGGGAAAGGAGGGTGTTTAAGTGGCAGGTGACAATGTCCATCACACTGCTCAGTGATAAAGCTAAGAAGACAAAAATAGACAAAGTGACCTCATGGCTTTCGGCAGCAATGCCTACGAGACAAAAGAGGGGCTTTAAAAGGCTTGTGGAGCTGATAGCAAAGGGCTTGGACACCTCAGAGTTTTGGTTCTGCTCCAGCAGGGAGCTGCTTTGCTTCTCTCTCATTGCCTCTCTCTGTTTATGGGGAGTTGTGAATTAAACGGGCTTTGTGACATGCCCAGCTCTCCAGGTCTGGACTCTGCCTTCTCAAGCTTGGATCAGCCTTATGCAGGTACAGATGTCTTCTCTTTTCTATTTTTTCTTTTCTCTTTTCCTTTTTTTCTCTTTAATCTTCTTTTTTCTTTTTTCTTTTCTTTTCTCTTTTCTTCTCTTTTCTTTTCTTTTCTTTTCTTTTCTTCTCTCTTTTCTCTTTTTTCTTTTCTTTTCCTTTTCTCTTCTTTTCTCTTCTCCCTTTCCTTTCCTCTCATTTTTCTTCTCTCCTTCCCCTGTTGTTTTGCCTGTTCTGATTTCACTGCTCTTTACCTTCAGCAAGTAATGTCAGGAAGATTTCTCTTTCCCTTTTTTCTTAAACTGTTGTGGGAGATTGTAGTTTGAATACCACGATCATTTTTCTGTTGGGAGGATCGGTATAATCACTTATGTGCTTTACCCTTTGATGAGAAGGAAAGGAGGAAGAAGAGAAGAGGGAGGCGAGTAGCAGGTCGCAGGGGGCCTTACTTGCCAGCTGCTTCAGAGCACAGGGCAGTTCAGAGCAACTTCCTAGGGAAGTTGTGCCTGGATGTTAATGCTGAGCCAGGACAAAGAGTTGGTGGAGGCATAAGCCAAGACTGTCTACTGTTGTATTTTCTCTGACAGTATTTGCTAGCCCAGAGTTGAGCGCTTTCATGGTACTCTGCTGCCGGAAGGGGCTGCATAGACACTCACTTTGGGTGGTGTAGCTCCCTAGCTGTTAGCTCCCGATGCCAGAAATCTTCCTGTGAGTCACTCGGGGCCCAGAGTTTACATATTCAGGACTTGACTAAGATTCTGTAGTGCTGCTCTTCCTCCTTGTAAATTTAGAAGCAAAATACAAGCCAGGTGAGGTGTAGTAGCTTGTAGCAAGGATGCTTGTAGCAAAAAAGAAATCTCTCATTTCCTCCATTGTGAACAACCCCCAGAGGCACATGCGTGCAGATTTCTAAGTGGAGTGGACAGACCTTCAGGGACTGTAGTTCGTTTCCATCATGAACAGGAGGTCTTTGAGGGCAAGTCTACGACTGCCCTGAAGAGCAGTAAGTCTCCACAAAAACCTGGAAACAACTTCAGTCTTGGTTCAGCAAGGTGGAGTCATTCTGTAAGGAAAGTTTTGCAGAGAGCCTTCCCTTTGCAAGTGGGAGTACAAATAGTGAGCCATTTTTTCAGCATTGATTTTGCTGTTTCCAGTTTTCTGGGTGCAAAGGGGAGAGAAATGGACTGTGCATCCACATGAGGTGATCTCAAACTGCCGAAGTCCCTTTGTTGAAATTCCAAAGCAGCAGCAGCATGTGCTATGGAATGGCTGCAAACCTTGAGAAGAGTCTTTCCTTGTATTTATCTTAAGCTTCCTGGAAGGATGACTGCTCTGCAAATCAACACCTTATTTTCAGCATGGGGTGAGAGAGGGAAGCTCTTTCTGCTGTGGTTACACTGGTGCAGTATGGAGTGATGACACCTGCCAGAATTGTGCAGCCTAGCCAGGTTTTGGGGGGGCATCTGCAGCCCTCAGGAAAACTAGTATCCTTCCTAGCTAAGCTCCTTGTCCCCCACTGCAGGTAACTGTCACATTAGCAGATCCCCATTGAATGAATGCTCTGTGATAAAATGGTCAGAAGTCAGATCCCGAGAGGACTGAGCAGCTTCCATCCTCTACTGAGCTAACACCATCCCCCAGCACTGCCTGCACCTCCTCTCCTCTCCTCTCCTCTCCTCTCCTCTCCTCTCCTCTCCTCTC
>NW_008795129.1:3334901-3379166 GCF_000699145.1 Aptenodytes forsteri
CCCCTCCCCTCCCCTCCCCTCCCTTCAGCAGGGCATAATTTTGTACCTCTTTCTGGAGAATGTCAGGGCTGGACAAGGTGCTACACAGTTTTTTGACAGATTATTAGATGCAGGCAGTGAATGGATGTTTCATCTGTACTATCATGCTGGGAAAAAGACAATGGGAGTAAGGAAAAGGATGAAATGCAAGAAATCAGAAATTAGTCTATGGTTTAGGTATGTTCTTTTTTTCCTGTACAAGGTTAGTGCTGATTTCTGTCACTTGAACACTGATTCAAGGCATGTCCATAGCTTCCTTAGGGCAGCTGAGTTTGGTTTTACTGTTGAATCTTGTTCACCCCCTGCTTTCCCTGCACGCAGGGCAGAGAACACAACGTTCCTCCCTGGGGCTTTACTGATGACTGGGCTGGCAGAGCAGGTGGAAAATTATTATCCCGCACTTTCATGCCAGTGTCCCAACAGGTGTTGGCTTTTCCAAGCAAGCCTGTCTAAGTGGATTCCTTCTGGCCTGGCTGATCAGTTGTGGAGGTCTGGGATTCTTGCTCAGGAGCAAATGCTCTTCTTCCTTGCTGGGCATGGGGCACAGGCAAGGGACTGCAGCAAGGGTGAAAACATGCCTCCTGCTGTTGCAGGGCCACTGCAGAGAGCAGTGAACAGCCCTACACGCAGTGCTGCTGCAAGACACGCTGACTCTGTAGCTGGCACTGCAGGGCCCAGAGCAGGAGCAGCCCGGCTGTGCCTGCAGAGCACCTCTCCCATTGCACATATGCATGGGTGCTAACAGTAGCAGCGGCTGCTTCCCAAACTCTCAGCGCCAGAGGGATTGCTTGCTCCTGGGAATCCTCCATATGGGAGGAGGAAGGGCTACAAAAAGCAGGGCTCCACATTCAGGGTGATAAGTAAATGGTAAAAATTCCCAGGAGCAAGGGCATGCACTGTAAAAACGCTGTGAGATACAGCCTGGGACTCTTGGCCACACGCTGCAGAAACGGGAAATCCCAGGTCTGACCAGGAAACAGAGACCATCCATCAGAGTGGGGGAAGTTCCCTCCCCACACCTGCACGGACTTCTATTGTTTGCAGGGAAAGAGAAAACTGCACCTGGGTTTCTATCAGCAGTTCCTAAAGACACTATCAGCAAAGGTAGGAAAGAAAAAGAAGGGCAGGGGGTGACAGTGTGTTTCCTCGTATGGGCACTAGAATACCTATAGCCATATCACTGTCCACCTCTGCCCACCCAGCCTGTTGCTGAGCAATGAGCTTGCCTCTTTTTGTCTCTTGCAGAGCTCAACCGCCACGAGAGCATCCAAGAGAAGAACGTGAAAGAAGCCAAAACCAAGTGCAGAACCATTGCATCCCTGTTGACAGACGCACCCAACCCCCACTCCAAGGGGGTGCTGATGTTCAAGAAGCGGAGGCAGAGGGCCAAGAAGTATACATTGGTAAGCTTTGGGAGTGTCGACGAAGACCGCTCCTACGAGGAGGAAGACGGAGTTTTTCCAACTAGTGAGTCTGAGTTTGATGAGGAAGGTTTCTCTGATGCCCGAAGCCTAACTAATCACTCAGACTGGGACAACACTTACCTGGACATTGAAAAGGCCAAGTCTGACTCTGAACAGAAGGAAAAGAAGCAAAAAGGTTTGAGTGAGGCCTCAGGTAAAGGAGCACGATTATTTGAGCAGCAGAGGGAACGGGCTGGGAAGTACACAGTCGAGAAAGTCCCTGTGCAGAAGAGCCCCCAGCTTGTCCCAGCTGCCCAGCCACAGCAGGGCACGGTGAACGGAGATATGCCTGTGCCACAGAAGGCAGACAGCGTGCCCCTCAGCATCCACCTGGAAGGCATGCAAGTGCCCAGCAAACAGCCAGCCACCATCCCTGCTCAGCTCCTGGCTCCCCCTAGCCCCACTTTCTTCCCGCCTCCCCCAAGCACCCCCGACCCCTTCTCTGCAAGCACAAGCAGCATGTTCAACAGGTCTGCACGGCCCTTTACTCCTGGCTTTTCTGGCCAACGCCCAGCAACATCCTCTGTCATCTTCAGGCCATCTGCACCCAAAAAACCTAGTGAAAGTCTGGGTGGGCAAAGCATGGCGGTTCCTCCTTTCTCGCCTCTGGCTCCAGGAACACCTGCCAATGCACCAGTGCCAACACACCGTGGTCCAGTCAGCTCCTCCACATCTCTGTATATTCCTGCACCAGGAAGGCCAACACCACCACTGGAGTCACAGTCAAGAGGGGGAGGAAGTCCTCCAGAGTCTAAGCCTTCTGCCAACACTGCCCGGACATCCACTACCTCTATCTTTCTGTCAACTCCCTCAAAGCCAGGAGGGGAGGTGGCCTCCGCAGCATCCCAGCCACGAGTCCCTGGAACTGCCTCTTCTTCTCTGTATATTAGTCCAGCACCATCACAGCACACGGTAAGCAGTTCCCCCATGCCAAAGCAGCCTTCTCCTGCCGTCTCACCAGCAATGCCACGACCTCCTTCTGAGCCCTTAACCTCCAGGGAGCAGAGGATTGCCGTGCCGGCTCCCCGCACAGGCATCCTGCAGGAGGCTCGCCGGCGGGGCAACAAGAAACCCATGTTCAGTAAGATTGAGGAGAAGAAGAAGAATTCACCCAACCCTGAGCTCCTGTCTCTGGTGCAGAACCTGGATGAGAAACCGAAAGGTGACCACCCCGGGGCAGGCTTTGAGTCTGGGCCTGAGGAGGACTTCCTCAGCCTGGGTGCTGAGGCCTGCAACTTCATGCAGTCCTCTGGCCGCAAGTTCAAGACCCCACCTCCAGTGGCTCCTAAGCCTCAGCAGCAAGAAGCTGGACTGGTAAATGGGGCCCAGGACATGCCTCAGCTTAAAGGCAAGGGGGCAGAGCTCTTTGCCAAACGCCAGAGCCGCATGGACAAATATGTGGTGGAGACACCACCGAAGCCAGAGTCCAAGCCCAGGACCCCCTCTCCTTCCCCTTCTCTACCCTCGTCCTGGAAATATTCACCCAATATCCGTGCTCCCCCTCCAATAGCTTACAACCCAATGCATTCCCCTTTCTATCCCCTGGCAGCCAGCAAATCTCAGGCTAGCAAAGCAGAGAGCAAAGTGAAAAAGGCACCTGGCCAGAAATCAGGGATCAAGGTCATTGATTTAATGCGCCACCAGCCCTATCAATTAAAGTCAGCCATGTTCTGTTTTGGGGATCCCCCAAGCCCCAGCATTCAGGAGTCTCCTGGTCAGCCAGCCCCACAGGCTAGCTCGTCCTTCATGGCAGCCAAGCAGGTCCCCGTGAAAACAGCCAAGACCCAGGAGATTCGTCGCTTCTCTACTCCGGCTCCCATGCCAGCCTCAAGCAGCCTGGCACCCACTGTGCTTGTGCCCCGCTCGGCCACCACGTTGGATGAGCCAGTGTGGAGAACAGAAATGGCCTCTTCTGCCCCCACTACACCGGCGCTCTTCCAGGTGGAGCTCAGCCAGTCCCCTAAACCATACCAGAGCTCCCCAGAGCCCGGTCAGGCAGGCCAGGGGCCTTCCCCAAACCCAGCCTCAGCCTCTCGGTTTCAGGTGGCCAGGCCCAAATTCTCAGCAGCAAGAACGGGGATGCAGGCCAATGTGTGGAGGCCGAGCTTTGGCCACCATTGAGGCAGGCACCCCTCCCATCCCGTCCGTGGCGCCGCAGAGGTAGTGCTCGTTTTGTCTTTCATGTCAGCTCAGTACATTGGGATGAGTGACACAAAATGAAGAAAACAGAAAAAAAAAATTACGCCCCTTCTGCACCACCCTCTCCCTCAGCCTCCCCTTGCTCTCAGATGGGCAGCTTCATGGCAAGGCTTACTGGCTGTGGCTACAGCAGGAGGAAGAATGTGGAGAGAGAGCACATGTGTGGTACACAGAGACAGGGAACTTGCACGCAGCAGCAAAACCCACCTCTGGAGGGGGTGAATGGCAGGGGCTGTCTCGCATGAGGACATGTAGGCAGTAGTGGTTTTCCTTTCCCAAGGGCTTTGGAGTCACCCCTGAATGGAGGGAGACTGGGGGGCAAGAGCTTTCCAGGAAGAAAGGGTGAGCGGTGGGATTACAGTACAGAAGCCCTAGCTTCCCCATTAGACTGCTTTTCTCTGAGCCTGTCAGTCTGTACACACGCACCTGTGGGTGCACACACACATGCACACAGCAGCACTCAGCAGGGAGTGAAAGTAGAAGTGGGGCTTCGCCCTGGACACTTCTCCCAGACGCCCCTCCAGAGGGGCATGGGAAAGGAGGCGAGAGAGCAGAGTGAGCAGGGGTGTTTGCGCATACATGCGTGGGCACCCACCACTGGAGGGTGGCCATGTGTGCCCGTTCCTCCAGTCACCAGGGCTGGGGGTAAAACGGAGAGTCATCCTAGCTGGTGCTAAACATGGCTAGCAGGTCTCGGAGCAGTTTGCCAAAGAGGGGCATTGAACGGACTTGATGGGGCTAGCACAAGCTGGAGGAACCGCAGAAGGAAGTATCAATTTTTGGGGATACGCAAAGACAAAGCTAAACTCGGGCAGTGGCTGGTTGGCGCAAGGAAGGTCCTGCAGCATTAGTCCCACTGGAACAGGATACAGACGCTGTAAGTGCAAAGGAGGATTGCGTGGGAGAAGGTACAGTTGGCTTTAAAAGGAGACAGGATTGAATACGCATTTGCACATCATCTTTTTCTTTAGGTTAGGACAGAACTGTGGCTAGATTGGCAATGGGTCATGACATAAAACTTGCTGAAAACTCTGTGATGAGCTGGAAAACGGAGCCCCTTTACAGACGCTGTCAGTATGGAAGTGGAGGACAGCGAAACAGAAAGTCACAAGTAGAATTTCATACTAAATAATTTAAGTATCCTTGGGGTCTATTTGGTAAGAACTGAAGTGCTCTGAGGGTCCCAAGGGATCTGCACTCTCACACACATACAAAGCTCAGTTTGCTGGCGATGCTGGGGAAACAGGACTGGTTATTCCTTGAATGTCCCAGGCTAGCCTCAGGCTTAATCCCTACACTAAAGGCATACAAGAAGAAAGCATTCCCTTTCTCAAGGAAGAATTCAGGATATTAGTAGGGACTGTGCATGTGTGTGTGCATGTCATTTGTGCTCTGGTTTGCACACACCCCTGCCATTTGCTTTCTGCCTGTGCTCCCCCTTTTGCAGCAGCCACTTTCACAGTGTGATTCCACAAGTACACCAAGAAAGCATTGCTCCTGAAGCACTGGCTCCCAAACACATCAGATGCCCCAGCTGCAGGGAAGGGGCTTGCCACCTCTTCTTGGGCAGGGATTGCCCAGCCTTTTGCTAGACCCTCAGGAATGAGTACTGGAGGCAGGATGAGGGTCTCATAGCCCTGCTTGAGACTTGTCTCCATCTCATTAGACTTGCTTCTCTCCTTCAAGCCATTGTCTGACTGGACTGAGCACAAACTTTGGATGTACAAAACTGTAGGTTCTCGGGAGAACAAATGGAGTGCAAATGGGGCTGATGCCACGTCTGTAAGCAGTGCAGCTAGTGTGGTTTCATACTAAGTTCAAGCCAACCTTCCTCTGCGCAGCTGGAGCTTACAATATGTAGCTCTTTTCACAAAAGCTGGGGGCTCTACTTTTTCTTGGCGGCTCTAAAGTGCTTCTCTGTGAGCACCTGGAGATTTTGCACATGTGCTCTCCCACGAAGAAAAAGGGGGCTGGAGAACCTAGCTAGCAGCTCTAGTCCCAGACAAGCTTGGGGGGGAGAGAATGAGAGAAAAGGAAAAGTAATACACAATCCTGCCTTTGAATCCTTCACACTCTGGCTAGGCTTGTGTTTGTAGTGCACATTCCTGGGGGCCCTGAAACATAGGATGAGCATGCTGGGGAGGGAGGAGGACAGCACTTACATCTCACCTTGGCAGACTATCAGCCATGGGAAGAGGATGGAGAGAAAACCTTTGGGAATGCCTTGAGTTAATGAGCAAAGGGGTGGCTGAGCCAGAAGAGGTGCTGCACCTGGTTGTATGACGTAGGAGCAGCCGACCTGAACTGATGAGGTGATTGTATGTGTTCCTGGAAAGCCCCAGATGGGAGGTCTTAGGACAAGTCATCACCACAGAGTTAATTCAGATCACCAGAATCCACTTAACTCTGGTGAAGGGGAGCAGCCATGATACAAAACCTAACTTGGATGATTACATTCTCATTCATCCTGTGCTGCATTGCACTGCCAGTGTTTCTGGAAAAAAATCCTGCATGCTGTAGCAAGCTGAATCTCTGTGATTCTTCCCAAACATGGGAGGAGGAGTCTTCTGTTTTTCTAGGAAAGCTGTGGGAAGGAACTCAAGGACTAGCAGTGCTCCAAAAGCTTCCTCTCTAGTCTCCTTGTGGAGTGCTGTCTGTCACTGGCTAGTGGTTTTAGCCACTAGCCTTAGACAGACAAGCTAGCCCAGGTTGAAAGCATTACTGAACTTGGGTGTAGAGAGGGGTTGCGTGGACCAGAGAAAGGGTGCTCAAGATAATTCTGCAATGAAGAAATAACCTCAGAAAGTCTGAATCTTACTCCAGTGTCCCTTTCCCTCAGGCCCCTAAAGGTAAGTAAAAGCCTGAGTGTCTTGGGAAATTCATTTTGCCACTGGAAAAAAAGAGAGGTCTGGCCTTGGCATGTAAGGGAGATTGCATGTGGTTAGTATTTCAGTGGTCCTACTCCAGACTTCTGGGAGACACTGATACAAGCCAAGGAGTGATGGCCAAACACTGTTGAGTGTTAGATGTCAGGACCCAAGTGAGTAGAATAACTGCATTTGGCCCATCATTTCTGATAATGTAATGGGCAGGAGGTGAAATAAAGTTAAGTTGGATTGGAGAACGAATATTAAACATCAGAGCAAGGAAAAGAACCAGGAGGCTGGGGATCCTGCACTTCACTTCTAACATCCTTGGTTCAAAGCTATGTTTAGAAGCAAAGCCAAAGTAGTCTGATGGATCTCAGCCTGTCCTGATCTTTTCTGGATCCTATGCTGACACAGGACTTGATCTGCAGAAGCAGAGGGTGTTGCAGATGAGGCCTACAGTGCTTGCGGTGTATCCCAAATAAGGCCTGTGGCTGCAAGTAGCATGAGATGAGAAATAATACTGAGATGCATCTGCTAAGCTATAAGGAAGAAACCTGCACTGCTCCTGGCTTCAAGCAGCTCTGCTAGTGTCTGCTCATTAAAATATTGTGGCTGGCCTGTTAGAAAGGTCACAGGTGAGGTTATGAGGAATACTTTTGAACCATGTAAGCTTGTCTTGAGCCTCTCCAAATTTCTAATTCCTCAGCTGTTGAACAAGCACAGACATTAACAGTTGTTTGACAAGTTTTAGCTCCCACCTGCTAAGTTATAAGCTGCAGTGGTAGGCCAAACCCCAGTGTCCCCTTGTTAAGCATTTGAAGATGTCTGCGTGGGTCCTGATTTAAAACTGCCTATCATCCCTCCTCTCTAGCATGCTGCAGGTTACACATTGCAGCTATGGCAATTCTGGGGGTTTACCTTTGCTTCAGAAGTATCAGTCCTTTCCCTCTGAATATATGGGAACACTTGCCAGAGATAACCTCAAGATCCTGCAGCAGCTGAGAGGAAGAATCTCGGAAGAGACTGGTGTGATGAGGAGTCACTGATCACCAGACATGAGCACAGTGCAAGCCAAGATTATCCCTTGGAAAGAATATGCTCCCTTTCTGCTACAATATCCAGCATCCCCTACTAGACCCTCTTCCTAGAAGAGACTCGTCAGTGCTCTGAAGGTGGGAGCCCAGCAGCAGTGCTCTGTCTGGTGGAAGATGTGACCCCAGAAGAAGAACAGAGTTGGCATCTTTGTTTATGGAAATACCTTTTTTCCTTTTCTGTTTTGTCTTTTTTTTTTTTTTCAATTTACAGTCACTTTCTATTTGTTTGTGCAGAAGAATAAACTTGTGATATGCACTTTACATGTGGCATTTTGTCACCTTCTTTGCTTGGCACCCAGGAGGAACTGCTATGTGTACAGCACATGCAGTTAGCACTACCAACTACTAAGGCCAAGAGAATAAAAGGAGTCTAAAAGAGGATGGAATGTCTAAACACCTAAGTTGGACTTAAAACCCCTATACATTAAAAAAGCCCCATGCAAGCAAAAACTTAAGTGAGATCCAAAACTTTGCTACTACAGGCTATAAAACACTCACTCACTGACAGGGTGAAGAAATTTATGGACCAGCCCCAGCTGGCCTGCCCCAGCCCTGCCCCTCAGCCTGCTCTAACCTAAACCCTAGCCTCTGTTTGTAAATCTGGTACCAATGGAAGTTTGTCAGCTCTGGTAAATCCAAATATAAACTCACATTGAATGATTCAACTTAATATTAACCAAGAGATCAGAAAACCAAATCAGCCAGAAAATCAAATATATCCCATTGCATACTCAGGCTCCAAGCCTAATCCTAACTCTAACCCTAACCCAATTCATGTTAAAGTCTACTCAATTTCTGGGTCCTGAGGGGTTCATTGTGCTCAGTTTAGGACAAGCATTAGCAGGTCGCCTTTCCCAGATGCATGTCACTCACAGACAGCAATTCCTGAGCACTGCAGGAGACACTGGGGTCAGCTGTAGGATTAGGCTGCAGACTCTGGACACTTGTCCAGGTACAATTTTGTGGATGCTTTTCAGATTAATTACAAGGAGGGGTCCCTTGTGCAGTGGTCTGGAGGTGGGTCTTGGGACTATCCAGATGTCGTAGTTTAACCCCAGCAGGCAACTAAGCACCACACAGCTGCTTGCTCACTCCCCCCTGGTGGGATGGAGGAGAGAATCGGAAGGAGAAAAGTGAGACATCTCGTCATTTGAGATAAAGACAGTTTAATAGGGAAAGCAAAAGCTGCGTGCGCAAGCAAAGCAAAACAAGGAATCCAGTCACTCCTTCCCATGGGCAGGCAGGTGTTCAGCCATCTCCAGGAAAGCAGGGCTCCATCATGCATAACAGTTACTTGGGAAGACAAACGCCATCACTCCGAATGTCCCCCCCTTCCTCCTTCCCCCAGCTTTATATGCTGAGCATGACATCCTATGGTGTGGGATATCCCTTGGGTCAGTTGGGGTCAGCTGTCCCAGCTGTGTCCCCTCCCAGCTTCTTGTGCCCCCCCAGCCTGCTCGCTGGTGGGGGTGGGGTGAGAGGCAGAAAAGGCCTTGACTCTGTGTAAGCACTGCTCAGCAGTAACTAAAACACCCCTGTGTTATCAACACTGGTTTCCAGCCAAATCCAAAACACAGCCCCATACTAGCTTCTATGAAGAAAATTAACTCTATCCCAGCCAAAACCAGCACATCAGCATATTTCTGATTGGTTTGCGGACAGGAAATGCACAAAGGGGCAGCGATGTTTGCTGATGCCAAACCTGAGCTTCTGTCCAACCAGAAGCACAGCTACCAAAGAAGTAAGTTTACAGATGCACAGGCTGCAGATTAGGATTGCATCTTGTTTTGCTTAATAAAGCTGACATAGTAGGATTATGAGCTACTCCAGATGGTTTGACACATTGCAGGACAGTTGCTGTGTCCAGGGCACAGCAACTCTACAACCTTCTCAAGTGAAAGTCATTTCTTCTCACAGCAGATCGTGTCAGAAGGAGCCAGACAAACAGACTTTCAAAGGTGGAATGGGAGCCAGCCCTGAGGCTCCTGGCCCAAAGCAAAGCCGAAGGATTATTGAACAGCTATGCAGCAGGCTAGGGATGAACTTGGACTTCAGTGCCCTACTCAGAGAGTAGGTTAAAACCAGAAAATAGTAAGGTGCCTAGTGGGGATATCTACACCCAAACAATCGTACCCGATGGAAGGAGAAGTGTCCAGCAAAGAGCACAGCAGGGCAAGTATGTGGCATGTAGGAAGCATAAGGGTATTCCCAGGCAGTACAGACCTATAGCTTCAACGGCCACTAGATGTTGCCACTGTTCTTCTCTGAGTTACCTGGGGTTTTGGCATTCACCTGATGTGGTGTTAAATCTGGAGGGTTTAAAATCTTAGGAAATCCTTTCTTCCTAATCTATCCTCTTTTGGCATTCACATATGGCGTTGCTCAGTCCCACATACCAGAGGAGAAGGCCAGGCTCATACCAGGGAGTTTTGGCAGCGAGAGGCTTGCTGTAGCTTGGAGGGGATTCCTGGGTGGTAGCATGTGGGGCATGCAGGCAAAGAGGCTGCCCAGCAAATAACACACCATGGGCACGCCAGCAATTTCAACACACACTCCAGCTCTGTGATCAAATCCTACATATTTCTGTCCCAGTCCCACATCTCATAGTGCATTAAGCCCACTTAGCGGCAGGAGGGAGCCTGGCATTAACTGTGTGGTGCTAGAAAATACTGACAAGTCTTCCTGACGTCTGTGTAAAAGTAGAAGAGATTAAGCATATATGAAATATTTTAAAGTAACAAATATTATATATGATGTATTTCAACATAAGAAACAACCAGAAAAAAAAGCCAAATCAAGAGTTTTGCAACTTTTTTTCAGAACAGATTGAATCATGTTGAAATCCGCTGCTTATGAATACTTTCAGCACAGATCAGTCCTGGGCTCCAGGGAAAAAGGGGAGCAGCGTCAAGGTTTAATTCTCTATCTTTGGAAAATTAAAATGGTGAAGGCTATTTGCCAGACTGACGCTGTTTGCCAGACTTCCACATGATCAAAATGTGCTGAGGAGACAGTCCTGCTGATAACGCCTGTCTTAGCTACTGCTTATGTCCATCTAGCACCATGTAACGAGGCAGATCTCATCTGCTGCTCTTGAAATGATTTTGCAGACATCAATGATTTGAAGGTAGACCATTTGAAATTAGGTGCACAAGAATGCAGTGCAAAAATAAATTAATTTTGAAGATACAAGTCAGAGAAAGCAAAGCTTTGTGCAGGCTATTCCTAAGGCCACTTAAGCCAAGGGTATATTTGGAAAGAGGGAGGTGGCCACAGTGAGATACAGACAGTTCCTTGTATGATTAAAAGCTCCTCCCTGAAGTGCTGAAATGTTCTACAGGCGGCACATGTACTACCCCGCTGACCTAAGTGGAATCTCCACGTACTCAAGCAAAGATTGAATTTAGCCACCAAACCTCACCACACTCCAGGTAAACCCCTCCGCCCCAAACCAAAACTAAAACAGCTCATCAAGCAAGGCTTGTAATGATGTAAAACCTTGAGCACTGAGTAGCATGAGTGGGTAAGATAACAGTAAGAGCTCTACGTAACTTCTTATCTATGCTGAGTTCATCATATTACTTATGGCAGAGATACCAGATTGGCACAATATTCCCAGTGGAAAAAGCCACTGAGCTGCTGAACCTGGCACCATGGCAGGGCACAAGTGAAGTCACTGCTAGACCCACCATTGACATTTCTAGACTAGTGAACTAGACATTTCTCTCTCTCAGGAGAAACTGCATAGAGAGGAGAAAGGAGCAGGATTTAGTTCTCAGCCTGGTAACTGAAAATGGAGACATATAATTTTATTTGAAGGTAGAGTAGGAGGTGAGAATCTCAGTTAAAGATGTGCCTTGGTGCATAAGTGTGAGACTCAAGACTGCTTTATCCAAATCACCGTATAAATCCTGGTGCCACACTAATAGAATAAACCCTCTCTTATATTCCTTCTGGGTTCAAGGCTCAGGCTCTGTGCAGTACACTCCAGCTGCACTCTTAGGTCCTGTGTCCCACCCAGTGCACATGCACATGCAGATGAAAATAACCTCTGGAGGATCAGGGTTGCAAGGACAGAACGGGACTTCACATAGCACTGAATGAGGGCTATGGATTATCTTTCAAAGTGGAGGTGGCCAAGGTCTCTTCAGAATTTGAGCCTGGTGACAGCCACAGACACAACAGCACTGAAAAACCTGGACAAGAGGCTGATCTAAACCTTGGATTTTGCTACTGGAGTTTCTGAGGAGTCCGATGATTGGTCCAGGAACATAAATACTACCCACCAGCATCTAGGGAATAAAGGAATCTCCCCATTTGATCATTTCAGCTTCCAGATACTATTTCTGAGCCCTGGATAAAGATCCTGCCCTGTACTCTCTACTCCTAGCTTACTTTCCTTCATATGGCTGCTCAACCTGTCTCACTTCCAGTTCCTCACCACCCTGCCTACTTCTCAAATGAGACCTTGACTTGGCGTACAAATGCTTTGCTCCCATCAGACCACAGTTCCCATCAGTCCTTGAAGCTGGACTTCAAGGTCCTTAGCCTTGCCCCTAACCCTGCTTGCCTCTTGCCCTTTGGGCTGGGGATCCACAGAGGAGTCCTGTCTCCTGGAGTTGGCTCACCCTGAATTGCTGTCAGTGCCTTGTTCCTGGTCCTAATTGCTGGGCATGCCTGCTCATATCCTGATTGAGATCCTCACATGCCATGCTAGACATCTCCTTGCTATTGCTTTTCCGTAGTCTCTCTTGAGTTTTATAAGAGGGCTCACATCCGTTCCCTGCTCACCTCCAATTACCAACTAGCCATGGGGCGCTCTCTCCCCTTCCAGCCTGCTCAGCTCCTCTGTCCCTGCAGCTGCCTGCTGGAGCAGATGTGAACCCCTGGGGTGGGAGGAAGCAGAGGAGCAGCTTCCTCGTGGTCATGCTCGTGGCAGGGAACAGCAACCACATACTTCCCTGCTACATCATCTTTTGGAGCTACACCATCTTTCGGAGCTACACCATGCCTCAAAATCCAGCAGGTTTCCACATGATATCCATCTGGCACAAACTGTTCCCCTAAGGTGTAATTTGTGCTCAGGAAGGCACAGGAGGTGACTGGAGAAATAATACAGCAGCTATAAATTGGTCCAAAAACAGCTGCTGGAAGCAAGTAGAGAGGAGGCAGAGTTTAGCATCATTCTAGTGACTGCAAGAAGGTGCCATATAGTGTTAGCTGCATTTCTCAGCTTCTCACCCCATAATATAAAACACATTCATTTCTTAGATGATTATCAAAATGGAGCTAGAAACTTCTTAAAATTAAGAGGTAACTGTACCTCATGCCTTTGGGAAAGGAGAGGCAAAGGGCTGCTGATTTTAAGCAATATAGCAGCACATTGTGTCTGTTCTCACTATGCCCCCCCTATATGCCATCGCCTTGTGACAGGCAATAGCTCCCTTGATAAATAGGGTTTAGAATGCAGGGAACTTGAATAGGAGAGCAGCTTCTCAAAGAGCACAACTGAACTTCACAGCAGGCACTGGGCACTCTGGGCAAATGCCCAACATGGTGCTAAACCAATCCAAGAGAAATAAATGTGGTGAAAAAATACTCCTCTTTGTACAATCTGCAGTGAGTAGGGCTTGGCCAACACCAAGAGACCTGCTCCTCTGTGGCCACCCGCACTTGTGCAGAGTGGGTGTGAAGTGTGGACAGATGGTCAGTTGTAATAGTAATATTTGACACCCTCCAGCTTTGTGCAGATGTAAATGTCTTCACCAGACGGGAAGCTCTGTGATGGTGCCCAGAGCAGGCAGTGGGTGTTACAGTTCAATTGTGCTATCCCCTACTCCTGTTTTACACTAGCACAGCTCCGGGGAGTTACTCCCAGATCACCGGCACAGGAGTGTGGGGGCAGGATCTGGGCCATCCGGCCCCCGTGGATCATTTTGGTGTATCTGCTGGGCTCAGTGAAGGACGCAGCACTCTTTTGGATAGTGGAAAGCTTACAGCATGGCGTTACGGTAGATACGAATGAGGGACAATAAGAGCTGTGCTATAGGCACAATGTGAGGTATACATAGTGGATATATGGATGCAAGAGAGAGGAAAATGGGAAACTTTAGGCCAGGACATTGCCATACATGCCCTTACTCCAAGCAGGGTATAAAGGCCGATTGATTATTGCCCATAGGTATGTTACAGCACTCTTATGGAGGATCTTCCAAACAGTACTGGGGATTAACGCTTTGTGCTTTCAACCCACTTATCACACTGGGAAGTTTTATATGCCTTTGGTGCAAGCAAAAACAACTCTGCAAAATCTAGGAAAATGGGAAAGTGACTGTCCTGATGTTTCTTTATATCAACTTTGCTTGCAATTCTCTGTGCAGATGATTTTCTACTGCAATCACAGCTGTGTTTTGGTTCCCCCCCCCCAATAGACTCCAGGTTCATTCAGTGGACAACTTTTTGATCCAATGTGGAATAGGAAGACAATGTTTTCTGTAGGATTTCTGCTTTACATAGAAGCTGAAAGGTATATGCATCTTTGAGTAATCCAGTAAAATGAGATATGTTCCCTTCATCCTAGAACAAGAACCTGACTGGGTATGGGGGAAAAAACAGGGAGTTGCCTCATAATGAACAGGAGCTAAAGGAGGGGAGTCATTTGCATGTACAAAGCTGCACCAAATACATGCAATGAACCCTATTTCTGTCATGAATCAAGAAATTAGTGTCCTTGCTATTTGATTTCTGTTGGGTTTCCCATACACATTACACAGCTACTTCCTAGAACTCTGTAAATAGCTTTCTAGACTTTGTGGTTTTCCTACTACTTCTTGCTTCATGCATACAATTATTTTTCTTCTGTGCTTTCTGATGTATTATTTGAATGCCTGGCATTTTAGAAATTATGTATGATGAGAGCCTAGAGGACACTGGGTTGAATGATGGAGTGAGGAGGTGGCAGAAGGAGAGTGTAAAACAGAGCAAGACCCCAGAGAGCTTTTGAGGCATTACTGACAAACAGGATATTGAGAAGGTTTTATGAATTGCATTAAAATGCAATAGGAGGAGGAAGGGGAATAGCATGCTGATTTGAACAGAGAGGAGGAAGAAGTGAGGCACCTACAGAGTGCCTGGTCTTCCTGGGAACTGAGACAGTGACTGCAGGAGGCCTGAGGAGCAACCTTTTCCTTTCCCCTCTTCTTGGGGCTTGCAGCGTTGCTATCTGAGACTCTGCCCTCTGGGCCGTTGGCTATTAATAACCACAGGATGCCTGTATGAGCAGCCTTCAGGAGTCAAATTCACAGCACTTCGCATCAGCACTTTGTGCTGGGCAGAGCTTGCCTGTGCCCAGGCACCCTGGGTGAGCGGGGCTGCTGGACAAGCCTCCCCAGCAGCACCCAGAGACGGGCTGGGAGGAAGCAGCCTGCTGCCGAGCTCTGGGGCAGGTGCGTGAGCTGGTCTGAGCCTGGCACTGCAAGCCTGAGGTGAGTTGACCGGGCAGCAAAATAGTTTAGAGCAGGTGCTGGAGAGGGTAAGACTGGTTTGGTGTGCAGCAAAAACACGGAAGTGACTGCTGCAAAGACCGATGCAGAAAAAGACAGAGGAATTGAACCAAGGGATAGAGCTTAGGGGAGGAAAGGATAATTGTGGCCCTGGCTTTATGTATGGGATAGTGGGGAGAATGGAGACTGAGGCTCCAGCAGCCTCCCCGTGGTGGGGTGGTTGAAAGAGCAGTAGTCCCAGTGTAGCTCTGGACCCTGTCCATAGTGAAAGGCTGCTGCCCCTTCCCTTATGCTAGACCAATTGCATGCAGCAGGTTTTCCATTCCTCAATCCTGCTGGATTAGTAAAGGAGGACAGCAGAATGGGATGGACTTGCCCTTGCTGCTCCTTGGGAATGGGTGTGCTAAAGGAGTACGGTTCCCCACCAGGGCCAGCCTTTTCTGCCTTACCCCAGGGAGTCCACATTTGGGGCATACAGATGATTTCCCTCTGTTTTGCCAGTCTTATGACCCATCAGATGGGCCATAACCTCCCACCCCCCCTGTCTCCTGGCAGCATTGCCCTTTTCCTGTCAAGCAGGGCCTGCTTCTTTTACATAGCCAAGCAGATGTCTGTCTGCTCGAGGAGAATGTGCAGTGCGTGCTTTATGGCTGCACCTGCTCACGCTTGCTTTGGGAATACACCACGATGGTCTCTTTTATGATGTGAACTACATCGGCATCATCTCAGTAAAAAGAAAAGCTTGGAAATCTGAAAGAAAAACTAATCCAAGAGAGTATTTGCCAATGTGATTGGAGCTGGTTTGCTGTGGCTAGGCTTCTTTTAGCAGTTACCATCACCTCATCACATGAAAATCACATTGCAAAAGGAGCAATGGTGGAATGAAACTGCAAAATACATAGGAAATAAAAATGTCTTGATCACAACAAGGGCAGTGTACAAACTCCTAGAGCCAGCTGTTTGCTTGCTAGTTTTAAAATATAACTCATAGTTCAATGTCTTCAGTTCTGAAATTTTAAGCAACTAAAGTGCAAAGAAGCACAAGGACAGAGATGGTTAGTTACTGTCTGCTATTGCTGAAGACAACGGGTCTTTGCTCATTTTTCTTTGTATTGTATTGTATTAGGTGAGGATCTGTCCCCCTATATGCTGTTGTTTGGGCATGGACAGGGCTGAAGTGAAGGCAAGACATTTGCCCTACTTACATTATGTGTGATAAACCCCAAGAAGGACTCTGAGAAGCTGCCTGAAGTGGAATTGCTGAGATTTCTCCTACTTTTCCCTGCCTTTGCAGTACAGACCTCTCATCCTATCTGGGGACAGAGATGGGGAACACTGTACCAGAAGAAATCTCCCTCTTCCCCTCCTCCCCCCTCCAAAATGATATGCGATGAGATCAATAGATAAGATACAGGTGCAAGTGACTTCAACAACTTGGGCGAACAACTTTTCCTTTAACCAGTTTGCCTGTGCCTTCTTCCTCCAGCCCTTCTGTAATGAAACAGTAGCAGTCATAAAAGACAGAATTACTTAGGGTTTTGATTTGTTTCTTTTTTTTTCAGAACTTGCAGTCTAGTGGTTTTCTGAATACCTATTCTAATTCTAATAGGACTATCTAAATATCCAAACCAAACTTGCACATTATTCAAAATGCTCCCAAATAACTCATGGACAGACCCAAAATCTTTATATAAAAATATATATTACCATCTAATGATAACTGCATGGTATTATGATATGTTATGATAGAGCAAATTTCAAACTGATGTTCTGTTACTGCAGCACAAGATGGTAACAGAGTACCACTGTGGCACACATGGGTACTGGGAGACTGCCATGTTGCAATTAAAATGCCGATTTTGGATGACAATGCTATATGGCACCTTGGCAATGCTTCTGCTGTGACCTGCTGCCATATTTTGTGTCATAATGTCTCCAGAGAACACCACAATGGCCTGCTGATGATATTCTGTATGGGATGATACCATTTACCAGCTCCTTCATGTGGAAGGGGTGGAAAAGAACCTGTGTGTGAAATGAAGGCTGTGTATCTTTTAACTGTAGATGGCAACTAAAAGAGAGGCAAGAAATACCTTTCCAGTGTTTCATTCTCCATTTCCTTGTGTGTTTAGAGCAAAGCAGAGAACCCTTTGTGGGAATGCCCCTTGCAGGGACTCCTGCTCCTGTTAAAAGGAAAAAGTCCACTAAACTCATTGGGAAGCTGACACACGAAGGTAAGATATGCAAAACTGCACATGTGAGAATTGTTTGGATTTCAACCTGAATTTCAGCCTTTAAAATTTCACACCCTGTCTGACTCAACTCTCAGAGCAAGACATGCAGTGAATGTACCAGGAGGCAGAGCCACAAATATTACTAAAGCTCAGCCTTCAACCACATCACATTTTCTAATTTACTGTTCAAAAGCACTGGACACACACTCAGGTCAAATGTTAACCTAGATTACACTTTGTAAGCCCGTATTCTCCTGCAGCATTAATTTGGATGCACACCAGTGTGAATGGAAAGAGAACGTGATCTTTTATGGGCATGAATATTGCGGTGCCTAGTTATATTCTGTGTTGTTCTCTCTCTTATAACCTTTGTCTCTAATTTGTTTTTCCTCTGTGTGAGAGAATTCCTTTGATTCCAGCACTTATTAGTTGAAAAAGTCAAAGTCTCTTAGAGGAGGTAATGGGTGTTACAGTTCAATTGTGCTATCCCCTACTCCTGTTTTACACTAGCACAGCTCCGGGGAGTTACTCCCAGATCACCGGCACAGGAGTGTGGGGGCAGGATCTGGGCCATCCGGCCCCCGTGGATCATTTTGGTGTATCTGCTGGGCTCAGTGAAGGACGCAGCACTCTTTTGGATAGTGGAAAGCTTACAGCATGGCGTTACGGTAGATACGAATGAGGGACAATAAGAGCTGTGCTATAGGCACAATGTGAGGTATACATAGTGGATATATGGATGCAAGAGAGAGGAAAATGGGAAACTTTAGGCCAGGACATTGCCATACATGCCCTTACTCCAAGCAGGGTATAAAGGCCGATTGATTATTGCCCATAGGTATGTTACAGCACTCTTATGGAGGATCTTCCAAACAGTACTGGGGATTAACGCTTTGTGCTTTCAACCCACTTATCACACTGGGAAGTTTTATATGCCTTTGGTGCAAGCAAAAACAACTCTGCAAAATCTAGGAAAATGGGAAAGTGACTGTCCTGATGTTTCTTTATATCAACTTTGCTTGCAATTCTCTGTGCAGATGATTTTCTACTGCAATCACAGCTGTGTTTTGGTTCCCCCCCCCCAATAGACTCCAGGTTCATTCAGTGGACAACTTTTTGATCCAATGTGGAATAGGAAGACAATGTTTTCTGTAGGATTTCTGCTTTACATAGAAGCTGAAAGGTATATGCATCTTTGAGTAATCCAGTAAAATGAGATATGTTCCCTTCATCCTAGAACAAGAACCTGACTCGGTATGGGGGAAAAAACAGGGAGAGTCGCCTCATAATGAACAGGAGCTAAAGGAGGGGAGTCATTTGCATGTACAAAGCTGCACCAAATACATGCAATGAACCCTATTTCTGTCATGAATCAAGAAATTAGTGTCCTTGCTATTTGATTTCTGTTGGGTTTCCCATACACATTACACAGCTACTTCCTAGAACTCTGTAAATAGCTTTCTAGACTTTGTGGTTTTCCTACTACTTCTTGCTTCATGCATACAATTATTTTTCTTCTGTGCTTTCTGATGTATTATTTGAATGCCTGGCATTTTAGAAATTATGTATGATGAGAGCCTAGAGGACACTGGGTTGAATGATGGAGTGAGGAGGTGGCAGAAGGAGAGTGTAAAACAGAGCAAGACCCCAGAGAGCTTTTGAGGCATTACTGACAAACAGGATATTGAGAAGGTTTTATGAATTGCATTAAAATGCAATAGGAGGAGGAAGGGGAATAGCATGCTGATTTGAACAGAGAGGAGGAAGAAGTGAGGCACCTACAGAGTGCCTGGTCTTCCTGGGAACTGAGACAGTGACTGCAGGAGGCCTGAGGAGCAACCTTTTCCTTTCCCCTCTTCTTGGGGCTTGCAGCGTTGCTATCTGAGACTCTGCCCTCTGGGCCGTTGGCTATTAATAACCACAGGATGCCTGTATGAGCAGCCTTCAGGAGTCAAATTCACAGCACTTCGCATCAGCACTTTGTGCTGGGCAGAGCTTGCCTGTGCCCAGGCACCCTGGGTGAGCGGGGCTGCTGGACAAGCCTCCCCAGCAGCACCCAGAGACGGGCTGGGAGGAAGCAGCCTGCTGCCGAGCTCTGGGGCAGGTGCGTGAGCTGGTCTGAGCCTGGCACTGCAAGCCTGAGGTGAGTTGACCGGGCAGCAAAATAGTTTAGAGCAGGTGCTGGAGAGGGTAAGACTGGTTTGGTGTGCAGCAAAAACACGGAAGTGACTGCTGCAAAGACCGATGCAGAAAAAGACAGAGGAATTGAACCAAGGGATAGAGCTTAGGGGAGGAAAGGATAATTGTGGCCCTGGCTTTATGTATGGGATAGTGGGGAGAATGGAGACTGAGGCTCCAGCAGCCTCCCCGTGGTGGGGTGGTTGAAAGAGCAGTAGTCCCAGTGTAGCTCTGGACCCTGTCCATAGTGAAAGGCTGCTGCCCCTTCCCTTATGCTAGACCAATTGCATGCAGCAGGTTTTCCATTCCTCAATCCTGCTGGATTAGTAAAGGAGGACAGCAGAATGGGATGGACTTGCCCTTGCTGCTCCTTGGGAATGGGTGTGCTAGAGGAGTACGGTTCCCCACCAGGGCCAGCCTTTTCTGCCTTACCCCAGGGAGTCCACATTTGGGGCATACAGATGATTTCCCTCTGTTTTGCCAGTCTTATGACCCATCAGATGGGCCATAACCTCCCACCCCCCCTGTCTCCTGGCAGCATTGCCCTTTTCCTGTCAAGCAGGGCCTGCTTCTTTTACATAGCCAAGCAGATGTCTGTCTGCTCGAGGAGAATGTGCAGTGCGTGCTTTATGGCTGCACCTGCTCACGCTTGCTTTGGGAATACACCACGATGGTCTCTTTTATGATGTGAACTACATCGGCATCATCTCAGTAAAAAGAAAAGCTTGGAAATCTGAAAGAAAAACTAATCCAAGAGAGTATTTGCCAATGTGATTGGAGCTGGTTTGCTGTGGCTAGGCTTCTTTTAGCAGTTACCATCACCTCATCACATGAAAATCACATTGCAAAAGGAGCAATGGTGGAATGAAACTGCAAAATACATAGGAAATAAAAATGTCTTGATCACAACAAGGGCAGTGTACAAACTCCTAGAGCCAGCTGTTTGCTTGCTAGTTTTAAAATATAACTCATAGTTCAATGTCTTCAGTTCTGAAATTTTAAGCAACTAAAGTGCAAAGAAGCACAAGGACAGAGATGGTTAGTTACTGTCTGCTATTGCTGAAGACAACGGGTCTTTGCTCATTTTTCTTTGTATTGTATTGTATTAGGTGAGGATCTGTCCCCCTATATGCTGTTGTTTGGGCATGGACAGGGCTGAAGTGAAGGCAAGACATTTGCCCTACTTACATTATGTGTGATAAACCCCAAGAAGGACTCTGAGAAGCTGCCTGAAGTGGAATTGCTGAGATTTCTCCTAATTTTCCCTGCCTTTGCAGTACAGACCTCTCATCCTATCTGGGGACAGAGATGGGGAACACTGTACCAGAAGAAATCTCCCTCTTCCCCTCCTCCCCCCTCCAAAATGATATGCGATGAGATCAATACATAAGATACAGGTGCAAGTGACTTCAACAACTTGGGTGAACAACTTTTCCTTTAACCAGTTTGCCTGTGCCTTCTTCCTCCAGCCCTTCTGTAATGAAACAGTAGCAGTCATAAAAGACAGAATTACTTAGGG
Organism: Aptenodytes forsteri; assembly: GCF_000699145.1. Taxonomy (NCBI): domain Eukaryota; kingdom Metazoa; phylum Chordata; class Aves; order Sphenisciformes; family Spheniscidae; genus Aptenodytes; species Aptenodytes forsteri. The sequence goes on from NW_008795129.1 coordinate 3,356,000, forward strand.
TTTTGATTTGTTTCTTTTTTTTTCAGAACTTGCAGTCTAGTGGTTTTCTGAATACCTATTCTAATTCTAATAGGACTATCTAAATATCCAAACCAAACTTGCACATTATTCAAAATGCTCCCAAATAACTCATGGACAGACCCAAAATCTTTATATAAAAATATATATTACCATCTAATGATAACTGCATGGTATTATGATATGTTATGATAGAGCAAATTTCAAACTGATGTTCTGTTACTGCAGCACAAGATGGTAACAGAGTACCACTGTGGCACACATGGGTACTGGGAGACTGCCATGTTGCAATTAAAATGCCGATTTTGGATGACAATGCTATATGGCACCTTGGCAATGCTTCTGCTGTGACCTGCTGCCATATTTTGTGTCATAATGTCTCCAGAGAACACCACAATGGCCTGCTGATGATATTCTGTATGGGATGATACCATTTACCAGCTCCTTCATGTGGAAGGGGTGGAAAAGAACCTGTGTGTGAAATGAAGGCTGTGTATCTTTTAACTGTAGATGGCAACTAAAAGAGAGGCAAGAAATACCTTTCCAGTGTTTCATTCTCCATTTCCTTGTGTGTTTAGAGCAAAGCAGAGAACCCTTTGTGGGAATGCCCCTTGCAGGGACTCCTGCTCCTGTTAAAAGGAAAAAGTCCACTAAACTCATTGGGAAGCTGACACACGAAGGTAAGATATGCAAAACTGCACACGTGAGAATTGTGTGGATTTCAACCTGAATTTCAGCCTTTAAAATTTCACACCCTGTCTGATTCAACTCCCAGAGCAAGACATGCAGCGAATGTACCAGGAGGCAGAGCCACAAATATTACTAAAGCTCAGCCTTCAACCACATCACATTTTCTAATTTACTGTTCAAAAGCACTGGACACACACTCAGGTCAAATGTTAACCTAGATTACACTTTGTAAGCCCGTATTCTCCTGCAGCATTAATTTGGATGCACACCAGTGTGAATGGAAAGAGAACGTGATCTTTTATGGGCATGAATATTGCGGTGCCTAGTTATATTCTGTGTTGTTCTCTCTCTTATAACCTTTGTCTCTAATTTGTTTTTCCTCTGTGTGAGATAATTCCTTTGATTCCAGCACTTATTAGTTGAAAAAGTCAAAGTCTCTTAGAGGAGGTAATACAGCAGGAAGAATATAACTTGGGATACTTTTCTTTCTACAGAATACCTGTGTATTGGGTAGGGTGACTTTTAATTAACTGTGATATCCTTATCTTCTCTTTACTTTTGACAGCATGGGGAAGGTTTTTAGGGGTTTTGAAAAGCAATAACTCAGTGCTGCCCCTTCAGCCCCCCAAAAGGGCTGTAGAAACTTCTTTGCTAGGGTACAGGTATATATTTTTCTGTTTGTCCCTAACCCTTTATTCAAGTAAACAAGTAAGCAAAAATCCAATTTTCAGTTAAAGGGCATTTCCTCCTATGCTATGAAATAGTGCTGTATAAAATTGGCTTGCTAAAAAAAAAATTTATTCGCTTATACCAATTTTATACCAGTTTAAGGATGGAGATTCATTCTCTCTTGTAAATAAGATGTAGAGGTGGATAAGTGGTCTTAACCTTGCTTAATAAGAAAAAAGAAAGCCTAGGAAAAGTTGTTTGTTTCTGAATGAAAGGCTTTAACTGCATTTCTGCAAGATTTTTAGACTGAAAATGTTTGAATCCATTGCTTTGATGGAGAATTGGTGGTACCAAATTAAATGGAGAAGGACTTAACGAGTAACCAGTGTATTAAGACTTGAAGAGAACTTCAACTACTTTTCCCTTTAAAAATTCTCCTTAAAACAAACAAATAAAAAGATATAACAACATTGAATCTTGCCACGGTTTCAGGATAATGTTTAAACCAAAGCATGCCAGAGTTGTCTTTATTTATTATATGTCAGCCCAATCCGAAGAGCTGTGACTGCCACTCATCTAACTCCAGAGGAGGGGTGTAGGGCAGTAACCAGACAAGGCAGTGATGCATTTGAGGCAGTACTAATGAATCCTGCTGCTCTGAGCATCTCTCAGAAGACTGAGGTGCTTCTCAGGTGGGACACATGCATCTAGCCCCACCCTTATGCAACTCTTCTCTGTGCAGATCTGCCTTGATTGCAATCCAGAGTAAATTCCACCCATCTATATCTGAAGCGTCATCAATGTAAAAATTTGGTGCATAGGGTATTTCCTAAAAACTTAATTTAGAAGAGAATTTGACTGCTTTGAAGTCACTACTGATGCTGGGAAGCAATGGACAAGAGACTTGGACCAGAGCACTTCCTAAAGCGTCCCATTTCATATGTTTTGTAGTCATGCCACAAGAGGTGTCCAAGCTGAACTTGGGGAAGAAGATCAGCATCCCCAGAGATGTGATGCTAGAAGAGCTTTCTCTCCTCACTAACAAAGGATCCAAGATGTTCAAATTACGGCAGCTGAGGGTGGAGAAGTTCATTTATGAGAATAACCCTGATGCCTTCACCGACAATTCTGTGGTAGGTTGGAGATTAAAACTAAAAAGCTGTTTCATACACCCAGGGGAAACAGGAATGGAGCGTGCCCAAGCTCTCCTCTGTCTGTATGTGCATGGGCCAGGGGCGGGGGGGATCTACTAGCAAAGAAGTGCAGGAAAAAGCCAAAATTATATAAACACACAAGTTTTATTTCCTTTTGGCAGCAGCATTAGTTTCCTTTGGCAAATACTTGGTATCACACATGCAGAAGCATGAGAAAATTCAGTCCTGAGTGACAAGGGAGGACAGCATGTTTGGCAGGTGTTCAGAACCGTGCAGGGCAGGACTAATTGTTTTTGTACCCATTCAATTTCTCCTTTGCAAGATGGAAATGTTCCATCCAGGTCTGACTTCAGCCCCAGTAGGTGCAGTTCTATTTTTAGCCTAGGATACACTTTTATGCTTCCTGCTGGGCAGAGTCTCCACTCATTTCTGCAAGAAGTTCCATAAATGAAAATTCAGACAGAAACCTCTAACCTGACACTGCAATATCTTCAGTTTATTTGCTAGAAGCTACGTTTGTTTTCTTCTAAAGTATTTTCCTATCAGATATGGTGTATAAATTCAGACATTCTTTTTTTTCCCCTTTCCCATGAGTTAGTACCATTATTTAATCTTTGAACTTCTCTCTACAGTTAGTTGCCTGGTGTAAAGTCTTCTGAAGATACTTAAACTTTTACAAATGAAACTCTCCTTTCACATGATTGTCAGCAGTTCAGTAAAACAAGTAGAAAATGTTTCAGGTTCATATGCATTTTGATCTAGCATCTCCTCTTCTGATGTTCTTTAAAATTTATTTGGTGTCATTTTATCCCTTTATGGAATCTATTTTCCAGTCCAAGGAAACTCAAGCAAAATAATAAAAGTCAAGCTGAAGAAGATGTTCTGCCAAACAAAAGCACGCTATTTTTTACCCCTCTGATGCTTTCAAAAGCAGCAATAAGTAAATCTTCATAGTTCACTTCTAAAAATGACAATTTGGGAAGCAGGATGTGGAAAGATGTCTGGAAAAAAAAAAGTCATTAAAATTACAACAGTAGGTCAGATTACAGATCAGGGATGACAGACCAGAGATATAGCAAGCATATCCGGTGTTGTTAGACTTCGGGCAGTTTCTTCATCTCTTTGTGCTTTAGATAGTTCATCTCTTCAGTGCTTTAGATAGTTCATCTCTTCAGTGAGCTATCTCCTAGAAAGGATGTAAGAATGAATGGTGCATTGAACTTTGGACTCTTCAGATGAAAATCCTAGAGAAATGCAAACTGTTTTTAGAAATACTCAGCAATCTCAGAGCTCCTAAACCATACGAGGGCCAAGTTCATATGTCAGAATCTGCTGCAGTGAGGAGGAGTGAGAAAATAATAAAGTGAGGGAATAAAGCGGCTGAAGTCCAAACTTTCGAAAATTTGAGGGTGTCACTTAAGGGTGTCCAGTCAGAGAAATACAAAGCGAATGAGTTGTGACAAACTGACTCAAAACGGGACATGTACCAACAGAGTCCCTCCAAGACTGACATTACGAAGGCTGATGACAATTGCATCTTTTTTGTTAGCTGTTTTTCTAACTTTGTTTATTCATCCATGCCTCACATTCACTCCATACCCTTTCTGTAGTGAATCTCTCCCTCTATTCTGTCAGAACACCCCTGATCCTGAGCTCTTTGAGCAAGACCGTAAGATACTGTGCTGTGGAGAAATGTATTTGGGGGTCAGACAAGACCCTAACAAGCCTAGGGATTTTCTTCATGGCTTTGCTATATGAGGACAATGGCATGGTCTCCAAACAGCAGCTGGTACTCCGCTTTAAAATCCTCCATGATTCACTTTCCGGGCTATCTTTTCTCCACATTCGTGGTACAGATAACAAATCTCCATTGGTCAGTGCAGGAAGCCTTCAGTCTGCCCTCCAGCCCTCACTCGGGGCCAGCTTAGCAGGATCACGAACATAATTGTTACCATTTGCTGGCTGCCCTGTGTGCTCTGCAAGCACTCTGCCAGGCTGCATCCACTGCCTCCGTGGACAACTATTCTCATCACCACAGCCAGCGTGAGTTAGCACCTTTGCTGGCAGTCCAAGCAGTGAGAGAAAAGCTGAGCAATCGCAGCAACTGAGCCATCCTCTTGGAGAGCTGGTTGCTCTTGGGCCGGTAAAGGCAGCAGATCTGTGGCCTCACTGTTACCTTCCAAACCATCAGGACAATGTCTGACCTTAGCACCAAATAACTTTCATCAAAAAGCCCTTTTGATTGCAATATTTGATTAGCTTTCTGTTCCTTTCCTTTCTTGCTTCTGGCTCTGCTCAAAGGCAGATGCAGAAAAGAAGGCTTAAACAAAAGGGAACTGTGGGAGGAAGATAATGGCAGAGTAAAGAATTCCTACTGCTACTTCCAGTTACTTCCCCATCCCAGTTAATTTTCATGTCCTTTGCTTCCCATTCCAAAGAAGTCCTTGTGACTTTAAGGCTGTGGGACAGTGAAGGGATTTAAAGCTGGTGGTGTGTTTTCTGCTTTTATATCATAGATTTCTTAACTGTATTAGAATCTTCTCAGGACACACTTAGCAAAGCAGCGCAAGAAAGGTCTGGGATGGAGTACAGATTGTTTCTTTCCCCCAGAAAAAGTTTAACAGCAAGGTAATGTAATATAAAAACACACGAAGAGAAAGGTTATTAAAAATAAATCCAAACCATATAAGGGGTCCCAGAATAGCCTGTGCTGTAGCCACAAACCTTCCACACAAGGGAGAAGATCTCAGCAGTCACCTGTCATCGATCCACCCTCCTGCTTCTCTCCTCCTCCTTCTCCTCCAGCCAAACAACCACACTGGACAATCAGATCACTCTCCTTACTTTTAGCGGAGAAAACATATATATTGTGTTGCGTGAACGTCAGACAGGTCCATGGAAAAGGGAGAACCTGCCACTCTCTCTATCACTGCTGCGGCTCCTCCCATCCAGTTAAAGGCAAATGGTAGCTAAACCCACAGTCAAAAGGACTGACCATTCCCAACATGAGCAAAATGAAATGCACTACCTACTGTATAGCTGTTTTCAATAGTGACCCTCTGCTCTTGCAAATGTACAGTACAAGGGGATGTTTTTAGGGAGGGCTGAGTTTGACACTTTTAGCACACTGATATCCTGCCAGAGTTCATGTGACATCCTCCTTGTTTGGTGCTGTGCTGGAGAAGCTGGGGTCCACTGAGTCCCGTCTAGTAAATCAGAAGGATTTCTTCTCACCCCAGGCTGTGCCACCCGGTCGCAGGAACTGGGGTTCTCTCCATGTCTCAGAGCATATTATCAACCTCACTGTGAAGCTGCAAGATGCAATTTCCTACTGACTAAAGACCATGATGAAATCCTATCTTGCTATGTGCTCTATTACTGTAGCATCTGACCAACTATAGCATGAAGGAAATGACTACATTTATTTTTTACCCCATGAACCATGGGGTAGATTAACGAATCACCCAAAATCATAGAGAGAGTCTGAGTCTCATCTCTGGGTCTCCTAAATCCCACTTCACTGTTCAGCAATTAATAGATCAGCAGTTCACAGACCTTTTCTCCACTTCATAATGCTAAATTTGTTTGGCCTCAAACACATCAAGACCATGTGAAACTATGTTTCTTAGCCTCACAGCCCCACTCATTATTGCCCTAACTCCTCTCAAGGTCCCACCTCTGCTTTGGGAATCTCTGTGTAAGACCTTCCTGTTATCATCAAGTGGAAACTGAAAACAAAACCATAGTTATGCTTTTTGGGTGTTGCTGTTATGCTGTTTTTCTTCCAGTGAGGATCCTTAAAAATAGTCTTTCTGCTAGTCAAAACCTTTGGCCAGATTTGGGTTACATGCAGGAGACAGTTTACAGAAAGATTTGATTTGCCTCTTCCCCCCCCCCCCCCCTTTCTGCTTTACCCACCAGCTCTTAAATTAAAACCATTAGGAAGGTGGAATCTGAGCAGACAATTATCAGCAGTAGTACATCAAAAAACCCCAGACCCACAAACAAAAAACCCCACCTTGATACTTTCTCAGACTCGCCCACAAGTTAAAATAAATGCCGTTTCCACATATTGGCAATGCTTCTATGAAAACAAGCTGAACATGTTGGCAAGTAATTTCTGCTGGACTTCAGGTCAAGAGGTCTCTTCAGATAAGCTAAGACACCAACTGTGAAACAAAACATAAGAAGTGAAAAAGGGTTAAAGAATTGGATTACTGTTCTTCTGGATAATGGCAGGAGTTACCCTGTATTCCTTTTGCTGCTGAACGAGAACTCAGAGGAGTAAGCAGAGGCATCAGGAAGAAAATGGAAGTGGTTATGTTTCAATGCCAGAAGTGGTGCTTCACAGCAGACAGAAGTACACAAACAACCTGCTTCAGAGATCTTCCATGTTAAATAGCCAGATGTGATACGGTGTGTGAAGGAAAGCATAAGGACAGAGAAACAGAGATGTTATCATGCAGCTACTTTGTTTAACGCACAAGCGTGCACTGATGGCTCTGTTTGCCCATTAATGTACTTAGAAGAATGCCAATCAAGATCACTGGAGGTAAGGTTAAAGGGAAAATGTTAGGAAAAGCATTCTTTCTAGGAATTCTGTTCTGCAAGGAATATTAAACCTCTTGAACAAACGTTACAGGATAACTGCAAGCTGACATATGAGAGAGTCTCAGGTTATGACCTAAGTGGAGCGAGCCAGCTGAGATGTAACTTTTCTAACAGAATGAGCCTTGCTGTGCTGGACTTGGACTGGTGCAGAAGACCTGGAGGTCCCAACTATACCCAAAGCTGCGTAAGAGTGAACATGAAGTCTGATGCCTTCTTACTCAAGAAGTGACTGGTGTGGAAACAGCAGAATGACAGAGAGGAAGAGCCTTTTATTTTCCACAGCAGTTTGTTGGAGCACTGTGAGAAAACTTTGGACCGAAATTCTGAAAGTCAATTTCTTTCATCCACAAAGAAAATGCAGCAAGGATGATATAAAATATACAAATAAGATATAAATAATTTTGGGTAGTATTAGATAAAAATTCCCATTATTTAGATGAGTAAATTCAGGCATAGAGGTGAAAAATAATTTGCCTAAGATTAAACAGCAAGTCAGAAGTAGACCTGGAAATAGAAAGCAGGAGCTCAACCCACAAACTGTGCCTCTTGGGAGAGCACGTTTAAAAAGAAAATTAGCTTAAGATACTTTAACAGCTGAGGTTACTTTTTATTTTCATCCTTTTTTTAAAGTGAATCATAGGTTTAAGGCTATGCAACTCCAAATTAAGGACCGAGGCACACACTTCGATAAAAACAGCAGGCGGTCTATGAGACTCTCCGATTGTCTGCATTTTAAATCTCCCATCCCACCATTAAGAAGCATTTGAGTGGCTGCCACTGAGAGGACACAGTCACAGTAACTTCAGAAGTGTTAGTAACCACATAGGCATCAAACCTTTGGGAAGCTCTTTACCAGTGAGGTGGAAATAGAAACACATTTGGTGGCCTCAATCATTCTCTTTAGGGCACAGCAAAGAGCTGACGGGGAGCACACAGTGTCTCCTCCTGGGGACTGCCTGCAGTGACGTCAGGGCCTTGAGATACTTAGACATCTCAGCTCCATTAGCTGGATCGTCTTTCATTATCTATTTTTCATGAGACACATGCAGTAGCTCTAGAGAATTCAGAATTCATCCATCTAGGCACTCAGCCTGCAGGATCAGGCTCTTGCTAGCACTAAGGACTTCAAAGACATGAGCCCAATTTGTTTAGCCAACCCAGGGGACTACACATCACGTGAACTTGCCACAATTGTTCTCTTGTTAGAGTGTAGGGACGCCCAGGGACTGATAACATCCACTACCTCCAGCAACGCACAGACAGGGCAGACCCTACCACAGAGGGACTGTGTGATCTGCCCCCAGAGCCAACAGGAGAAGGTTATCAGCCTTCTCAATTGGCATGCCTGGGCTTCTCTCCTGTGACTTCCACCAACAGGGTCAATCAACCCTAACTGAGAGGTCAGTTTTGTGATTTGAATAGCCCTATACGTAAAAGCTCCACATCCTGTTAGCAATGGCCCAAGACACGCATTCCCCTCAAGTGTAAGCTCTATTTTACCCCGAACACCCTGACCAGAGGCATGCTGTAAGTACCAGAGACAAAGCTGCACCTACCCAGCTTTGACTACGTCAAGGCTCCTGCCTGAGGCTGCCATTCCTGAGCTCCGCTCTCTTGGAATGAGCTCGTTTGAATCCACCGAGGTTCAAGATTTCAAAAAGATGAATTTGCCTTTGCCTCCTGTTATAGAAAAAGAAGATTCTCCTATTAATTTGAGCTAAGACAATCTATTGTGGTGGCCAAAACTAAAGAAAATTATATTTTTATTCTAGTGGATGAGTAGTCTGGGGTATTGCATGGAAAATGGGTCTTTCCTATCTGAGTGGAGATGTCTGCTGAACATAGGATGTTTTCCCAGCGGGTCTGTGAAGAATCATGAACTAGCCTGAGACCAATCAAACTAATTTCAGTTGCAGCTAAATAAGATTTATGTGTGGCTTTCCTGAGGCAGACCCTGTGTTTCAGAGAAACTTCACTGAAACTTATCCTGCTTAGTGATAATACTGCAATTTAAAATAACACCAGATGACAATGATGCTCCTTCCCGGTCTCGTCAAATACTGCTGTGCACAAAATCAAACCAGCCCTTTTTACTGTAGTTCATGTTACGCTGATGTTTTGTGACCTTTTTTTTTTGCAGGAGAGTGCATGTAAGTAACCAGAAGAAAAGAGAAATAAGCATTTAATTCTCAGGAAGGGCACACAGCACGGATGAAACTTGAAGGAAAACAGATGCAAATCCTGGTTTGAAATTACTGAGCAAATCAGTAGAAGCATTAACCTTGCATATATATTAACGTTTTGAGAATAACCTCATTCTGACCTCTAGCCCTCAAAAAACCCTTTTTTCAGTTTGCCTTTTTACAGCTACATAGCTCCCACACATAATTGAACAGATTGCCCTGCTAGCTCCTGCGTACAGCTTAATGCTCACAATCCTCTCCCTTCTCAGTGCTTCCTGACATTCAGGGGAACATTATCCCCTCTGTTCCTAAAAAGGGAATTCCCTACAGCTAGGAAAAGGACAGACAGTCCCTAAAGGCCCTGGGGGCACCAGCTCTGCCACTTCAGCCTGCAGCTGGCTGCCTGCCTGGGTTGCAGCCTGGTGACCTGCTGTGAAACCCTGGACACTGTTGCTGGAGACACAGGGAGCAGAGGGTTAGATAATTCTGCCTTGAGCCTTGTGGGGTTTTCACTTATCATCTATTTTTAGCTGACCGAACAGCTGGCCTTGGAAGCCTGTTTACAGCCTGGAAAGCTTCTTTTTGCTAAACTGTCCTAGGTGTAAGAGCCCTGAGAAAGCCTTAACCCTTTGAGAGCCAGCCCTGAGGTTGACACTCTTGTCTGCCGTTGACTGCCTGAGATGAATTTATACAAGCAGAATTGCAGCATGAGGAACCACAGAGTCATTCAGCTTCAGCTGTATTTGTTACATCTTTGCGCATCTATAGCCAGTCCCCTAGTCCAACAGGAAAGACCATATGTGATATATAACCCAGGTTACTTGTATTACAGAGCTGTGTGGGCTATAATACACAAGAGATACTTTTTTATATCTGATAGGAGTCAAGCTTTGATCTCACTTATGACCAATACATAAAACATTTTTCTGAACATATTATATCAGTTTTTGTTCCACACAAGTACTTATTAAAATTGCTGTGTGCAAAGACAGGACCTTGTGCTAGCACCACAAGGTCTATAAATCCTCCATGGACTGTTTGCTCTTTCACTATGTACTGCAGGGATTGTGCCTTCTAGCCTGGACTGGGGAGAGTGGACAGCCAGGACAGTAAGACCAGCTTGATTTTACTGATGGATACAGCTTGCTTTCTTGCCTTGTTGCTGGTTAGATTTGGTTCGTTAATGCACATATTGCCACAAACAAAACTCTTCCTAAAAAGGAAGTAATTTTCCTCTTGTGGTCTCCAGGAAGTCTTTCATGTTTTCCCAGGCTGCTATTTCTTCAGTCTTTCTCAATGTGTAAATACCCCTCCCCATGCAGACCTTCATATATATGGAAAACAGACATACGGGCTTTTATGTTGTCACAGGTACCCTGCTGTTCTGGTGCCCTGGAACAGTTAGCTCCCACACTGTAATCAAGCTGACTTTGCCGGGCTATGTTAACCTTGACATGAAAACACTTCCTATTTCTTGTCCAGCTTGCCCTCCCACAGGTCAGCCAACGTATCTCTGTCTGGACCTTTACCTGCTCTGGCAAAAGCTGTATTTCCTCTCCCTTCCTCTTGTATTTCATACTGGTCACTGCTGGGGACAATACACAGATCCCTCTCTTCTCACCCTGATCATATAAAATGACTATGAGGTGTCCATTAAAAGGTGTGCTTCCATTGCCCTTGCTGCTGTTCTACAACTGCTCCTATACTGAATATAGAGAATAACTCACACGAAGTTCTGCCACTGGTTTTGTAACTGAGATACAAAACTGGTCAGATCATGGGGACTCAGGAGTTCACGTTCTGGGACCCAACCCTGCAAATGTGAATGGACCACGTCCTGTAACAGGGATTCCTACTCTCTTTTCTTCTGCCCTAGGATCACTTTCAGAAGTTCATCCCACCAGGAGGGCATTACGGGGAAGATGCTCATGGCTACGCCCACGGGCGGATGGTAGGAGGAATGACAGCTGGGCAGCATGGCTCCAGTAAGCAGCAGTACCCCGCTGTTCCTCCTAGGCCTGGAAGCAAGGGAGGCCCTGGAGAGAGCGAAGGGGAACGTGCGGGGGAATTGACTGGAAGTGGTGGAGAAGGAGGTGATGGTACTGAGAAAGGCAAGTATCTCTCTGCAAGAACAAGAAATAGCTAAAGCTATCAGAGCTCGTGCCAACCTTACTCTTAGGGACAAGTAAGTAAATTTGACTACAACCTGAATTCTTCCAAACTAAGTTCCATTGCAAAGTCTAGAAAAGTTGAACTGCCTTTAGCTTGATAGTTTTGTTCGCATGCTTCTGTGTTGCTCAGTCATAGGCAAGAAACAGAAATACCTGCCTTGGCTGGACCAAAGAAGTGATGGGAAACTTAATTACTGAGCTCCTAAGGTTGATATGGCAGTATGCCAGTATGGCACACCCTTTGCTTTCAAGAGTTTCACACTGACCGCTACTGGAGATAGTAGTGTTAGCTCGTTAGCTCAGCAGTCTGACCTGACACATCAGTCTCGAGTATATCAGCCCTGACTTCAAATCAAAGTTTTCACCTAAACAAACAGCACTTTTTGGATAATCTTCAGAAAGGAACAGCAATATTTCGAAAAGTTATCTGGTAATCACCACTGGTCTACTGAAGCAATATCTTTACGAGTAGAAGTATTTTTAATTGAATTTAGTCCTTGCTTAATTTAACCTCTGTTTGGTTTGGCCAGAAACCTCTAGAACCAAATCCCTTGCATGAAGATCAGCAGGTGAAATTCTTATTTTAACAGTCCCTATGGGATTTTACAACAAAAAGCAAATTTGCTTGGGAACCAGGAACCGCTGTTGTTAAGTGACCAAACGAGTGACTTGTAAAATCCAAGGTTTTTCATTTAGATTCTGGAAGAATGCACATTTTATATCAAAATCACCTTTTACATTTCCAGGCATCCTTGTGAAAAAGAAATCTGTGTAGACTCTCTGTCTTCTTATAGGAGATTTTTCTCCATTGTTATCCTATTTCTGTGTGCAGGGACAAAGAGGATTAACATCATCCCATAGCTTTTACTGCAGAGGTGGATCCCAACTGCTTTTGTTTTTCAACCCTACCAATCAATTTACTTCTAAACTGCTTAGTTTAAGTCCTTCACACAGAAAGAGGGGGGTAGTTGTTTTTATTTTTTTAATGGAAGTGAGATTCTTGTACATGTCTGCAATTCTCTGAAACCAGGATAGCCCAGGATTTGGCAAGGTTTGAAGAAGAGAAGCAAGTTGAAGAAAGAAGGTGCGATGAAGAAGAAAGTTTTAGATAATAGTGTTCATTCTTTGCCACTTACTTCATAAAGATTTATGTTTTCTACACAACCTCTAGCACCATGAAAGCACCAGAATGTCTAACTCCATTAACCTATTATTCCCATCTACTCTAATCAAGCTAAGCAGAAGTCATTGCTCAGGAGTTTTAAGGTTTCTGAAGGATGAGAATCTTAGAAGTGTGCTACATATCAATACACAACCAATGATCTTACTAGCAAGGTGGTATTATACACAATTGGCAGAAAAAGGAAAACAGAAAAAAAAAAAAGAGGCACACAGAATGAAAACCCTTGTCTAAGCTCATTTGCTTAATGGAGCAGCCAGAAGCTAACCTAAAATTTCTGGCAATCAAGTATCTGACTTAACAGCAAAGTGCAGCTCTGTCATTGACAGGATTTTAACTTCCACAGAGATACCCCATCATATTTTCAAACTGCTTTTAGCCATCCTGAGGTGTTTGAGCCAGGCTTGTCTCTAACATCCTAGCTCAGGAGGGGGAAAATATGAATGTCTGTTCATGTAATCACAAAGAAAATGCCAACTTATAAAAATACTGAGACAAGGGAGATGGTAATTTTAGAACATTCAAGAATAGACTACTGAGGAAGACGTTAGTAAAGATGGTTGTGGGTTGCCAAGACCCTGAAATACGATGGTTAAAGGTTTTTGGTCAGTTAGAGCCAACTTCAGAGTTTGAGCCTAGTTTTGGAGTTTACAGTCAGGGCTTTGTTTGTTGCATCTGATGATGATGATGAGGTTTATGTGGAGGGGTTATGTCTGCTATGATCAGACAGGGAAGAGAGAAGTAAATGATGAAATTAGATAGCATTTTGCCTTGTATAAAGCTTCCCCCGAGGTAGTGAATGAGATGATGGGGTAAGGACATTGGTTCTTGCAGTAAGAGGTTTCTATTTGAGCAACCAGAGAGAACAATGAAAAATTAGCTTTCAAATATATGCTCTAATGCAAATTCCTGGATGAGTGGCTCTTAGACTGTGGTACACCTGCTTTTGTGGATAGGGACAGAAGTGGCGTATGACAGTCTTTTTTAAGAGAAATCTAACCATAAAATCTCGAACTTGATCTAGGAGTTACAGAATCTGGAAACAAAGCTGGTGTCTCAACTTCAATAGCAGAATACAGAAAGGCAATGTATTGAGTAAATGTCATCTAACCAGAGTGTTTTATATTCCTCTGTTTACAGATGGAAAGTCAGGAGGCAAAAAAATCACTATATTTAAAACTTACATCTCCCCCTGGGAAAAAGCAATGGGTATCAGCCCCCAGGACAAAAGTCAGTTCACCACTGACTTACTGTCATATAGTCCCAAAGCTGATTTCCCCCATTACAAGTCTTTTAACCGGTAAGTCTTCTTGGCTATTCAATTCGGTTTATTTAGCATGAGAAAACACAATAACCCTGGCTATAGCCCTCCTGTCTTGTGCAATGTAAATAAGTTTAAGCTGCATGTCATGTTGCTTAGCAGAGTCTCCTGCAGATGAAACGTTTGGAGGCCTACAAAGAGAAGATACGTTAAGAGCCAGAGATTTTAATTCAGCTTATGGACAGAAAACCTACGCAGCAGGATAAGAGGACTTTAATCCTATTTCCCTTTCTTTCTCGCCCCATTTGACAACGGAGATTTAGCTTGCCACTGTTTATTACTGCAGCCATTTAAAGTTCAAGAGTTCAGGAAAAATACTTACGATCAGAAGCTATATACTTCACAGTACTTCAGATAAGAATCAGGATCTTCCTGCTGCTTCTGATAAGAACTGAAAGTTTTACAAATATTTCTAGGGAGCAACAATCTTCTGTTAACCTCTCTATATAATTTTGCTACCCACTTCCATAGCCTCAGGACATCAGTGCCCAAGACAAACCCAAATCCCACGCATTTCTGCAATAACGCAGCCTCTGCCTCCTACATGTACGGGGTACCAACAGGTGTGAAAGGTGTATGGTTTGATGGAGATTGATGCAACAGGGGTGAAGGAAGTGCACAGGAGCAGAGGGGGGGGTGTGGTTTTAAATCTTTTTTAGTACATAGGCAATGGATACGTATATATGCTTGGGAAGGATTTGTTGGCCAGTCAACTGCAACAGTGGTAAAACTTACAATCTCAATAACTTTGATGATTGTTTATTTTCTAAATCCCGTTGTTTACCTATGCTCTGTTTGCTAACTCCATGTATTCCCCTATGCCAGGACTGCCATGCCTTACGGGGGCTATGAGAAAGCAGCCAAACGGATGACCTTCAAAGTGCCTCAGTTTGATATTTGCCCTTTGCTTCCAGAATCTCTCATGATATATACTAAAAATTTCAGCAACAGACCTTCCTTCAACAGAACCCCAATACCTTGGATGCCTTCAGGAGACTCCTCCGAGTACCATACTGAGGTCAATGTGCCAAGGAGTGGTGAAACAGAAGAGCTGTAAATCCCCACTGCCAAGGCCTTCCTTTTTTCTCAGCCCTTTCTATTTGCAAGCTGATAGTAAGGAGCTGAAAAGTGCAACTCTAGTTCTGTCAGCCCTTCCTTTCTTTTGCCCTTAGCCCAGACAAGTTCCTAGCAGGTTCGAAACTTATCTTTGCTGGGGTGTTAATCCATATCAGAAACAGTTCGAGGGAAAAGAGCTTTTTATTCACCAGGGCATAAAAGGGCAAGACTAGGAAGTGTTTTTCTGTTTAGCAATACTAAATGCTGCCTGTCTTCTCCATAATAAATCTGTTTTGTCATATATTAACAAGTAATAAAACACCAAGAGGAAAAAAAGTCTTTGTGTTTTCTCTTTAAAAAATGCTGCTGAATCACTTTGGGGATTAGCAATAACAAAAGTTTCAATCTCACAACTAGACTTGGAAGAAAGATCGGGGACTGATGGGGATGGTCATAAGATAGGTATACATCAAGGTGGCTTAGATAAACACTGCAAAACTGATGGTGAAGAATGATGACTTTGAGAAGAAATGATATGGGTAATCATAACAGCATCAGAGAAAAAATAGCAAGTCTGTCAGTGTAACAGGCAGATTAAAGTATTTCACTGTCACCTAAGATTCCCCAGCTCTCCAGAGTATAAAATAGGTGATAGCTTAAGCAGGTTTTTTTTCACACGGAAAGACCAAGAAGGGAATAGGTCGGGAAGGAACAGAGGCACACCCAAGTGAGATGACTTGCCCACAGCTACAGAGCAAGAAAGAAAAAGCTTTAATTACAACAGAAGTAATTTGACACCCGCCACAGTGCATTACTTACTCAAATACACAGCATCGAAGACTATTCCATTTCTTGTAACAGTTTTATCAATGCCACACATATAGGAAGAAAGGCAGGCACTGTGGAAAACCAATAAAGAACTTTATTTTTCTACATGAAATACGTTCTGTTTCATGAACATTTGCACTCTGACACTTAACATACAAGACTGCTGTTTCACTACCATACCCTAGCTCAGCCTGCGTGGAGACTGGTTTGGAATTCTCTGTCCTGGTGCCTTCTTTAGATCAACATTTCCTCTTATAAACAGGGCTAAACAGCTTATTTACAGGGACAGCTTCCATTGAAGTACTTTTAATTTAGGAGTTTTTCCTCCTTGTCCAGAAATCCCTGCAACCATATATTTGATTTTTATTCTGTGTGGATAGTTACGAGGTTGGCTTTATTACACTCCTCTAAAAGGCTGCTGCCAGGGCTACCCTGAGATCTCTTAAAAATTGTGCTAATAGTAACAAGCTGCAGAAGTAATGAATGAGTAGTTTCCTAACCTTTCTCCTGAAATGGCTAAAGAACATTTATTATATGTCCTGTTAAATGATTAAGAAGTATCCATAACTCAGTTCTGTGATGAAACTTAAAAACATTAAGGCGGTACTTTGATCTTCTGAAGAACATTTCGACAAAAATGAAAAAGGTTGTCTTTTTTGACATGTTCCTACAAAGTATTCGAAGTTTGAGTTGAAAACAAATCCTCAGACAAACTTGTTTTGTTTCTTTGGATAAAATGGATCCAGGAATTATTTGAAAAGATATTTCCCACATTGATCTCCTTTTTTAATCCCTACATAAATACATGCAAATTTCACTGGTGAAAGACATTTAAATGGGAAATTCTCACATTCTACTAAACTATTAGTTTATTCTGTATTTGATCTCTGTTTGGAAATAAGGTTGCTGTGGGTTTTCCAACATTTTTAATCAATCTAGCTTTTTCAACTGCGTTGTAATTAAGGGGGAGGGATTTATTTTCCAGTTCAAAAAGTATTCTATTACAAGAATCCAGGCCACAAAGAGAATGCCAGAAGTTCAGAAAGACAGAGGAAATTTCAGAGAAAACTAGGTGACACTAAGCAAAATATTTTCCCACCAAATATGCTATTTATTGCCTCCCCTTTTCTGACAGGGATTTTAGACTCTTGCAATACAGAATTACATGATTTTTTTAAAGTGAAATACATGATGCTTTCATGGTAAGTATGTCAGGAGCAGCAGAAACAAGATAGCTTGGTACCTGGATGTCATGGTCCAATTTCAGTAGCAGGTGTTCCAGATCATGGGCCAGTTAGACATGTCACGGTGCAGAGAGGGCTGGCTGCTCCGAGGAGGGGTGAGCCCCAGGCAAGCCCAGCACAGGCAGCGCCCTCACCAACCAGCACACGAGCCCACCACATCTGAGCACAGCAGGCAGAGCTGCGTGCTGGTGACAGCGTCCATCAACCATCCCAGACACGGTGGCGGGATGAATCAGTCACGGGGGCTATCCAGGGAGTCTGGTCAGGAGCAAAAGGAGACAGGCCTGGACACAAGCGACACTGTGGGTCCAAAGTCCATCTAGGAGACAGGCTAGCTCCAGCATAGGTCTCAGGTTCACCCAGGAGACAAGAGTGCAGGCCAGCACCCCTACACCATAGCTCAGACAAGGACCTCAGGCCCAAGACTGAGCTTAAATGGGGTTTCTGGGCCAGAAGTGGGGTGAAGGTCCCAGGTGAGGCTGGTCAGGGTAACTAAGGGCTGTTGATGCACACAGGGCAATGATACCAAAATGTTTGGGAATTCCAATATAATCACAACAATCATTTGAGTTCTACTGGAGCATAGAAAAAAAAAGACTAAATAAAATAGGTCCTTAAACATGCAGGGAAAGGTAAGAAATACTGTGCAGAAATAGCACAGTGCTCTCTGGTGGTGTAGCTTCAAAGTTCCCACGTACAAGGAAGGAAGCATCATCCAGCACGTAGGTCAAAGGACTGGGTATATACCCAAAGCTCTCTCTTGTTCATAATGTACTGTTGGACAAGAGTTTTTGACTGTGTGCTCCATTATCCCAAACCCTAAATGGGGATAAAAAGTTGCAATGTGTTTGGAAGTAGTATTGTACCACTGCAAATTATTAATAATATTGCTATAATTCATACTTGTAAGCTAAGAGGATCCTTCGGTTTTGGTAAATTTGCTTAATGAGGCATATAGCTCTTCTTTTGCCAGTACACTTTCAATCTCAAAACCTGTCAAGCAGGATTTATGTGCTTTTGTTTCTAGTACAAAATGAGAAATACAACACTACATGTTGTAGAACAATTCAGACAACTATTGTCTTGCTGTTTACATAGCTTAAGATACATGCTAGTTTAGTCATTGTTCATAGAAAGTAACGTTAAAAGTGAGAAAAATCAGTAATCCGAATTCTGTCTCAAAAATAATTAATTTCAGTGAGGCTTGCAGCTACTGTAATCAGGGCAGAAGTTTGTCCAAAATGATCAAATATTTAAGGGGAAGTAAGTAACTGTTCCTGCTCTTTGTTTTCCTTGGGCTATGATGTAGACTCAGGGGAATTGCCTATGTCAGAGAATTATTTATATTGGGAATGAGAGGATTTTATAAGATTTAATTACAGTGGATTTCCCCCACATACTAGGAGCTACAGAATGGAAACTCAGTCATCTGCTTTTAAGCAGGATCATCATAGTTAGAGATAAAAAAGAACTAACAAATTATTGAGCCCATCCTCTTGTAAAGGCAGGCTACAGTGCCCTCATAGAGGATGTACTGGATATTAAGCTTCTACTCCGTGGAACAGCAGCCAAAAATCCATTTAATAGAGAGGGGCTGGCCCATTAAAAACAGATTGGATAGAATTTTGTGACATTCAGATCTTTCATTCAGAAAAAAAATTCCTTATATTTTTATTTATTTACAGTGTTATTTTTAGGAATATTATTTTACAGTTTCCAAGCTTTGAAATCTTTCTCTCATGTAAGGCAACTTGTATGATAAAGAATCCAAGCCATACTGAAAATGCATAAAAAATAGTGCCCATGTTTTAATGTAAAGGAAAGGTGTTTAACAAAGTCTCAGCAATACTATCCATAAATATGGACTCATGTGTTGTAAAATCTTGCCTGAAGTTATAGCTGATGGCATAAATATTCGGCAGGTAGTAGCACAGTTGGTATGCTTCTCTGTGTTGCGCAGAAAATCTTCCATTTGACTGCAATGTATTCCCTAATCAAAGTGTTTGCATCTCATAATTGTCTCTCTCACGTGAGCAGCTTGCCATACGTGATAATGATATAATTCATACAACTAACATCTGGGAATTACATTTGATGTTGTTATTGACAGAGCATTTAGAGGACATGGCTTTGTCATTAGGCTTAGTGACTCTCTGAAATAAAATTTGGAACGGTTTCAGGCTGTTAGGAGAATATGGGCTTCGTCTTGTTTGACTTCTTTTTTAATCATACTGTGAATATGTAAAATGTATTCACTTCTCTTATACAAGATGGCAGGCACCAGGCAGCCAAGAGCCTGAACACGATCATTCTGTTATGGAGCAAAGAGGTCTGCATGTGGCCATTCCTCCATGGGAAGCGCTGACTTGTGGCGCAAGGCTTGAACATTCACTGCACTGAGGTTTTTTTCCTGCCTAGCTTGTCTGCAAGTATATGTTCTCTTCCACAGAAGACTGCCACAGGTGCGATCATCTGGCAAATGCCCCACTTCCAAAGGACTGCCCCTTGGCACAACAAGCTGCTGTTAGCACTTCTCTGGCAGCTTATGGGGTCCACCGCTGCCCATCAGCAGCACATATGCTAATTTCTCTTGAATGAGTGTTAGGAAAGTTTGCAAGACAGCCTGCTGGCTCACAGCACATGAATACATTTACATGCAATCATCTCATCTATGCCCAAATCCTCAAATTGCAGGTTACAAACTGGTTCAGACAAGTTGCCTATTCTGTCTTGGAGATGTGCCTGACCAGGACCACAGATAATCAAGCACAATTTGCAGACACATGCAGAAGCAAGATTGCACAGATTTTGTGGAACCCTACAACTTTTGTGAACTGCTGAGTATGTGGGATTTGAGACACTTAATTATATTCATGTACTAGTAAAAGTCTCTTCAGCTAATGTAATTAATTAGCAGTGCCTTTATGCTGTACCTCTTACTCTGTATGTATTTAACACACAGTGTCATCTTCCCTCTGATGATCATCTTCTACTTGCAGTACAGCTTACATGATGCTTTAATGAGTGCAAGTACTTGCTCAGATATATATCATGTTAATTAACACATGCAGTAAAGGGAAGAGAACTACATAAACCACTCTGAAGCAATGCTTTTAAACACAACCTAAACTCCAGTCAGCTTAATAAACAAATTCTCAAATACAAACTCTACCTTTAATTTCCAATTATACTTTTTAGAAACATTATTTATATCAAAACTTTTAATGCACATTTTCCAACCTTTTTGAGGAAAAACACATTTTCCAACCTTTTTGAAGAAAACTTGCAGGCTCTTTTTTTTTATTTATTTTGACCTTTTGATTAGCAATAAAAAACAACAAAATGTTTTGTGCAAAGAGTTTTAATTTTAAAAGTCTGTTTTTCATTCAAATAAAATTCCATCTGATGTACTTTCAGGGAGAACTGACACAAATAAATTTGCAGACAGGGACCACTACCCTTTAAAAAATAGAAAGAAGTTACAGGTATAGCTTTAGCCAGAGTTATAATAAACATTTGCCTTTCAAAAATCCACAGGGAACAAATAAATGCATAAATAAGGTGAGATTAATTTACGGTTATAAGTTCTTCTTCTAGTGCCAAACCAAAATAGTTATTCTTCTTTGTTCGTCTAACAAGGCTTACTGGGAACACTTATCTTTGGGAAATTTGGACAGTGAAGGCACAACCATACTACAAAAGGCTGACAAAGGTCTCAACTCTTCCCAGGCTCAGACATGAGCCAAGGGCAGCACCACTGTTTTACTCCAGGTCCCTGCATTTGTAGCTGGGGAGAAAAAAACATACAAGGAAGGCACTAATAGCAGTGAAAAAGGCTACCCACTAAGCAATGCTTTACTTGTGCTCCAAAACGTCCCTCTACACAAAAGGGTAAATAAGGACTCTGCAGACTTCCCCTTCTTACTGGGGGAAGTTCCTGCCCTAAGCAACAATCTCATTATACATCATTCACTGCAGGGAAAACAAAGTGGCCCCTGGAAGGAGGAACAAACAAATGAGAAACTTTCTGCTGGCCAGCCTACGGACAACCTATGGGCCTTATCACACAGGACCTCCCCTGCTCACAGATGCTATACAAATTCAATTACACTGAAGAGTGCTTTAGCCAAACTCCACAGTGCCTGGCTCAGATGAGTAATTACTTCCATATTCTATTATAAAAACAGCCATACTTTAATGGGCCTGAAGCTAGCATGGATTCAGGACTTCATTATATCTACTATCTCTAAATGTTTCTCTTAATTATCTTTGGTCCCTAAGAGAGACTTGAGGCCTTCCTCATTTGCTCTCTCTCCCAGTATGATTGGCTTGATTCCCAAAGCAAAAGACTGAAATGGGATGGGAAGTCACAACAAGTAAACAAGCTTTCTTCCAGATGCACAAACTCTTTTTTGTATTATTTCAGTGGTGTTAGAAATACCATATTAACAGCAGTGGCACAAACTGTATTGCAGACACCTGTATATACAAACAGTATGCTTTAAGTGTTTGCTCTGGGCAGAACAAAACATAGTCCCAGGCATACTCTATGCATCTGGCATACCACTGGTGGTGTACCTGAATTATCAGAAGCTAGTAATTCTGGCATACAGAAATACATCTTTTAGATACAGAACATTATGCATCAACTCACTCACTTCTCGTATGTAAAAATGGGGCTCAACTGGAGCGTCCTCCACAACTTACAGAGCTGGTGGCACTCCTCTAAGGATTGTTACAAAAGACGTATCTCTCAGATGTTGGGAACACTGAAATACAAGGGCAGAAAAGAAAGTGTATTAGCCCTCATGGCTTCATGTTTCAGTTTGAGTAATTAATTACATTGTTTATCCAGGGTGCTAGCACTGAGATACCAGCTGCTCATGGAAATGGCAGTCATCTTCAGACTCTCTCTACATGCTTGATCCTGAATTCACAGGAAAGGACCCAATTGCTTCAGTGGGCTTAAAATGTGTTTCTTGGATATCACCAAGAATATTACTACACCAGAGTTAATATTATTACCAGCACTCTGCACTGGTGACAGGAAAATCACATCCTGCGATGTGCAGCTGATGCAGTTCAGGGAATGTGAGCTTAATATTAATTTTACACATTGTCCAGTATTCAGAAAATCAAAATACAAATTTGTAAAA
This sequence comes from Aptenodytes forsteri, assembly GCF_000699145.1. Classification (NCBI taxonomy): domain Eukaryota; kingdom Metazoa; phylum Chordata; class Aves; order Sphenisciformes; family Spheniscidae; genus Aptenodytes; species Aptenodytes forsteri. The sequence goes on from NW_008795129.1 coordinate 3,378,281, forward strand.
GATCTTATTTAAATTTTCTCAGATCCTGAGATGGTCTAATTCACGCCTGAAGTACTTGGACGGATGATGTTGAACATATGATGTTATGGCTCTAACCTGTGAGGAAACCCAGCTCTCACATGAACTACAAGTAAACTTTTGCTAGGCATGCACGTGTTGGGACTGTTACCTTTGGCTCCAGTCATCTCCCACAGCTATCACAGCCCATACTTTGCAATTGTTAGAAACGATACACACTCTGCAAGCACACCTATTTCTTTTCTGGCAAGAAAGAGGTATTTCTATCCAGGCAGCTCTATCGAGTAATCCCTGCTGCATCGGCTTAGGGCGTTGAACCTGTGGTAAGCTGCCCCGACCGAAACGAGCCTCGCCGCCGGCGGGAGGGCGCCGAGGGGGGTGGGGCCGGGCCCCCCCCGAGCGGCGCTCCACCCGGCGCTGCGCCGGCCCGCTCCGCTCCCGACCCGGGAAGCAGCGACCCCTGAGCGCCGCCACCTCCGCAGAGTAAGGGGGGTTTACCGGGACTCAGTCAGCCCCACACACACCTGGAATCACTCCTAGCTACGCCCTGGCTTCGGGACGGGTCTGGGGACAGCTCTACAGGCTGCCTCCCCACGAGGGGGTTAGTTAAACACACCGGAGACGTCTCGCCCCTTCTAGGACGGGACACCGGGTTATGTCGCCTGCCCTCCGAAGCGCCCCGACCCGGGAGAGGGCTGCCCTAGGCTGAGGGGGTGAGAAATGGCGGTAGAGAAACCGGACCAGACCGAACTTCACTGGACCGGACTCCCTCAGCCCTCTCGCGAGAGGAGGCGCCCCTCGCCGCCGGCGCGGCCCGCGGCTCTCGGCGGGAGGTGGCGCCCCCGCCCTGGGGGCCGGGGGCCCGCCC